>NC_053157.1:22024521-22349521 GCF_016835505.1 Polypterus senegalus
CCGGTGGTGAGGGATGCCGTCTAGCTGAAGAAGGAGCCCTACTGGACCCTTTTGTCCTGTGGGACTCTGGAGGCAGCTAATAGGTACCGACAGGCCAAGCGGAATGCGGCTTCAGTGGTTGCTGAGGCAAAAATTCGGGCATGGGAGGAGTTTGGGGAGGCCATGGAGAACGACTTTTAGATTGCTTCGGGGAGATTCTGGTCCACTGTCCGGCGTCTTAGGAAGGGGAAGCAGTGCAGTGTCAACACCATATATGGTGGGGATGGTGTGCTGCTGACCTCGACTTGGGACATTGTGGGTCAGTGGGGGGAGTACTTCAAAGACCTCCTCAATCCCACTAACATGCCTTTCAATGAGGAAGCAGTGCCTGGGGACTCGGAGGTGGGCTCCCCCATCTCTGGGGCTGAGGTCACCGAGGTGGTCAAAAAAACTCCTTGGTGGCAGGGCCCTGGGGGTGGATGAGATATGCCCGGAATTCCTCAAGGCTCTGGATGTTGTAGGACTGTCTTGGTTGACACGTCTCTGCAACATCGCATGGACATCGGGGACAGTGTCTCTGGATTAGCAGACCGGGGTGGTGGTCCCCCTCTTTAAAAAGGGTGTGTTCCAACTGCAGAGGGATCACACTCCTCAGCCTCCCTAGAAAAGTCTATTCGGGGGTTCTGGAGAGGAGGGTCTGTTGGACAGTGGGAACCTTAGATTCAGGAGGAACAGTGGTTTTTGTCCTGGTCGCGGAACAGTGGACCAGCTCTACACTCCCATGGGAGTTTGCCCAACCAGTCTATATGTGTTTTATGGACTTGGAAAAGGCGTTTGACCATGTCCCTCAGGGAATCCTGTGGGGGGTGCTCCGGGAGTATGGGGTACCAGACCCCCTGATAAGAGCTGCTCAGTCCCTGTACAACCGATGTCAGAGCTTGGTCCGCATTGCCGGCAGTAAATCAAGCCCGTTTCCAGTGAGAGTTGGACTCCGCCAGGGCTGCCCTTTGTCATCACCGATTCTGTTCATAACTTTTATGGACAGAATTTCTAGGCACAGCCAGGGTTTTGAGGGGGTCCGGTTTAGTGGACTCACTGCTTTTTGCAAATGATGTTGTCCTGTTTGCTTCATCAGGTCATGATCTTCAGCTCTCTCTGACTCGGTTTGTAGCTGAGTGTGAAGCGGCTGGGATGGGAATCAGCACCTCCAAATCCGAGACCATGGTCCCCAGTCCTTGGGATTCTCCCGGAAGAGCTAGAAGAAGTGGCCGGGGAGAGGGAAGTCTGAGCCTCTCTGCTCAAGTTGCTGCCCCCGCGACCCAACCTTGGAAAAGTGGAAGAGGATGGATGGATGGATGGAAGTTTTATTTCTTTAAATTGTTTACCTACATAATGGGAAGAATTTTTGTTTTTGCCATTAGTGTCCTTGTACAATAAATGGGATGATCCAGTTGGTGCCCCAGATTTTCTTGCTTCGTGGAGCTGACATTCCTGCACCCGGCCATAATATATTAAGTAAAAGCAGAAAATATACATACACACACCAGAATGACTAAAAAGAAGAAAGAAAAAGAATGAAAAATTCTGACTTGAAAGTTACAGTCACAGTAAGGCATTATTACTGTTGGTATAAAAGTAACCTTCCATTAGATTTAGAACTGTTGACTTTATATACTCAGTAGGAGCTACGCGGTTAAGCAAGACAATAAATCAGAAAGGGTCAAATGAGTAAGTGAAGCAAGTCCTTGCAGGTTTGGCCATTAGGCCTCCAGTTTTAACATCATTTTTTCAGATTAGTAGTAAACCGGTCAAAGCTGAAAAAACAGAAAGCACAGAAAACACAATAAACTATGAAAAAGCACTTGAGAACTTGATCACAAAAAGTATCAGTAGTACAGGAATGGTGTAACAGCACCGTTAAAAAGAGAAGTACTTGGTGAAGAGCACTACAGATGCAAACATGTGCTGAAACTTCTTCACACAACTTGGCTCCCAGATGCTTGCTATTTAAAAAAACTCACAGAACTGATCAACTGGCAGGCAAGCATGTGATTAGTGCTGTCATCTCTCAAATTAATAAATTAATAAATATCATGACTTGCTGAAGGAATATTTGTAGGATGAATTTAGGTAAGAAGTGAAAGGTTTGTGTGTTTTTTAAATAGTAACCCTGTTGTTATTGCTAGCTGTCCCACCCGTCATCCACGCTGCCTCTCTATCAATGTCTCTGATTTTCGTGAGTCGAGAATTTGCTTTTTAGGTGTCCTCTTCGATTCCAGATTTGTAGTGCTTAAATTATGAGGAGTTAAATAACCACCCTGTAATTTTCCTTGTGTTGCTCTGCACTTCCACTCTCGATGAGGCTTCATCGAAATACCCCATGCAAAACCACAAGATACTCCATTTTGTAATTTTGATTTTTTTTTTCTTTTTTTTTTTTTTATTTTGACTTGATATGTTTTGTTAATCTCTGAGGAGAGATTGTCTTTTCACATGACTATTAGAGGTCAGAGTGCAGGGTCAGCCATTGCATAGCACCCCTGGAGCAATTGTATTTTGTATTACAGTATTGCTTGTTAAAGTAATGTTAAGCTCTGCTCATTTTCTCTGCTGGCATGGCTGTAGTCTGTTCAGTTGTTTCACTTGCTCTGAACCAGCAGGTGGCACTGGTGTGCAAACACTGGAACACATAAAAAGGACACAACACTAGGACCCCAAAGGCAGTGGCGTAGCTAGGGGGGCAAGGGGGGACATCTGTCCCTGGGCGCAGCATCCAGGGGGTGGCAAATTAATGTTATGAAATTTTAGAATGAAATGTTTTCCACTCTTAAGTGCACTAAAAAGTAAATAAAAAACATTTGCATACTCAGTCCATCACTCCATCAGTATGAGGATATCTTTCTTCTGTGTTTTTTTGTCTCTTTCTGATTTCGAAGCACGTATTAGTTCTATATACCCAACAGACAATAATTTATCCCCTCCACTACTCTAACATGCTTGACTCCCACCCAGAAACATCTTTGACGTTATTAAACAGGTCGCGCGACTGACATGAGGCATTAGTGTATCATTGTCTAAGTTGTTGCAAACGCCACTTCTGTGTGCCAAGTGATTTGTGTTTAATTGATTGGGCCGTGGTGAAGTATTCTAGTGGATGGCTGCAAAAGTCTAGATGTTTCCTCATCATATTTTCGTACGAATAAATTGTAAGTAATGCAGTTTTTATAAATATATAATTATTTTGCTTTATAATTTGCTATACACTTTCTTTAAAATCATTTTTAAATGCGGAAAACGAATTTTTTCTTACAAAAACTAATGACGGATTTAGATTTTAAAAAACACAAGGCGGTGTTATCATTTTCGGAGACATATGACATTTTTTTCTTAAAATACTATTATTTTAAATACATTTTTTAAAATTTTCTTTCCCTTCCCCATTGCATTTTGGCAAACAGGAGGGGGCACGAAATCTTCAGTTGTCCCCGGGTGCTGAAAACCTTAGCTACGCCTCTGCCCAGAGGTCATAATTTTTAGTGGCTCAGTAGTCTGTCTGTCGTGTGCTCCTTTATATCAACAGTGATACGTCTGCATAATGCCTCACTGGGACTGGGACTGCGAAGTCAGAATTTTTCTTTCTTTTAAGTTGTCTTTCTTTATAGTCATTCTGGTGTATGTTCACACCAAAGTGTGTGTGTGTATGCTTATTTATTTACTTACTTATTTATCTACCTATTTATGCATGCATTTATTTAAGGAGCTTCTGTAAAAAGCCAAATTTCCCCCTGGGCACAAATAAAGTTCTATCTGTCTATCTATCTATTGGTAAAAGGGGGTAGGATTGTAATGCTTGTTCTGAGCCAGCAGTTGGCACTAGTGTGCAAACTGTAGCACGTGGTGTAGTGTAAAAAACTTTCCTCTGTTATCAAAGAGGTCATTCACGAGACCAGATGAAAATGCAGAACGGATCTTTATCTGCACAGAGGTGTGAACAAATGACTCAGTCCACGGAGTAAGCAATCATTAATACAATTCGTTGCCTTTTATACTTTTCTAATACCATTACCTTATCTAATACATCTCATCATCTGACTTTTAATATGCAAAATACTGTCACCTTAGGACAGTAACTTTGTATACATGTTGATCATTCCATTGTTCTAAAAACAGGGGTTTTCCCATTGATCTTATCACCGCTTCATAACAGAGACGTGTGGACTTTCTCATTAGTTTTTTCTCGCTTTTTAAGAGGGTGTTCATTACATATCTACTTCATTTTAACTTTAGCAACTATCTTGATGGCTCCTCTGGATGAGACAAAAGCTTCACGTGCCCGAGCTTTAAGGTACATTTGGTTAACGCTTTAGTTACTTTCAGCCCTTTTCCTTATGCTTTTAATAATCCATTGTTACAACTTAATAATAATAATAATTCTTTGCATTCATACAGTGATCCCTCGCTATATCGCACTTCGACTTTCGCGGCTTCACTCCATCGCGGATTTTAAATGTAAGCATATCTAAATATATATCACGGATTTTTCGCTGGTTTGCGGATTTCTGCGGACAATGGGTCTTTTAATTTATGGTACATGCTTCCTCAGTTTGTTTGCCCAGTTGATTTCATACAAGAGGCGCTATTGGCGAATGGCTTAGAAGCTACCCAATCAGAGCATGTATTACATATTAACTAAAACTCCTCAATGATATATGATATGCTTCCCGCGCGGTGCTTGGTTGTTTGCTTTTCACTGTCTCTCTCACTCTCTCTGACATGCTCTGCGCCTGACGGAGGGGGTGTGAGCAGAGGGGCTGTTTGCACAGAGGCTGTTTGCCTAGAAGATACGGACGCTCCTCTAAAAATCGCCGCCTTATCGCGGTGCTTCAAGATACTTAAAAGCCCAAAAGCACGTATTGATTTTTTGATTGTTTGCTTTTCTCTCGCTCTCTCAGACATTCTCTGCTCCTGACACACATTCTTTGAAGAGGAAGATATGTTTGCATTCTTTTAATTGTGAGAAAGAACTGTCATCTCTGTCTTGTCATGGAGCACACTTTAAACTTTTGACTAAAGGGTGTTATTTCATGTCTAGAGGGCTCTAATAATGTTAATAGTGTGGGAGAGTTTATAAGGGCTTAAGATATATAAAAATAACCTTACAAACATATGGTTTCTACTTTGCGGATTTTCACCTATCGCGGGGGGTTCTGGAATGCAACGCCCGCGATCGAGGAGGGATTACTGTATATCATTTTTCTCACTACTCCTTTTAAGTACAGGGTGGTGCAGGGAAATTTTCAATTGACGTTCAATGCATGAGTAAACACATTACAAGATGCATTTAATGATGAAATGTATTGTACAGGATATGCAATTAATGATAGTAATCAATATTCATTCAATATTCACTTTATGTCTTGAAGAAAACCTCAGGAAGGTGTTATCCATTTTGCTGTACACATTTTGACAGCCTGTCATGGAAATTCTGCATTGCTCGACGTAACGTGTCAAGAGGAAAGCCAGCGATGTCCTCTTCAATCCTCGTTTTTAGTTCAGCAATGGTTGCAGGATGTGTGGGGTGCACTTGGCTTTAAAGATGTCCCCACAGAAAAAAAAAATTTGAGATCTGGGGATCTCGCAGGCCATGGAATGTCACTGTTGCATGAAATGACACACCTTTTAAACAATCATCGAATAGCTGCCATCGACTGTCAGGCAGTGTGCGAAGTGGCTCCACCCGGGGACTTGGTTGAACCTGCTTCTTCAAAATTACGTACTCATGTTGTAAACGCATGAGCAGACGGGATACCCCTACACTCTCTTCTGTTTCTTTTCCTGGTTTTCTGTGGTGGCGATCTGCGCCACCACCATCTGATCAAAGCAACGTGATGTTCCTACATTGATGGATTAAAAGCCAGAAGTCTGCATGACCATCATCATCAAGTCCTTCCAAGAGAACCCTAAATACAAAGAGGACTGTTTCATTGATGTTAGACAGAATGCCAGGAGGGGGCTGGGTGGTCTCGTGGCCTCAGAACCCCAACAGATTTTATTTTTGGAGTTTTTTTTTTTTTTGCTTTTTCTGTCCTCCCTGGCCATCGGACCTTATTCTTATTCTATGTTAATTAGTCTTGTATTCTAATTCTTACTTTGTGTTTTATTTCTCTTTTCTTCATCATGTAAAGCACTTTGAGCTACATTATTTGTATGAAAATATGCTATATAAATAAATGTTGTTGTTGTTGGGACACGATCATGATGTCCTAAATTGTAATGATGCCGAAATTCCCTTTGTGCAGCAGTCACGCTATCACCATTCTTATAAAAGACTTTCACAGTGAACGCTAGTTGCACACCACTCCACTGCTCCATTATAACTAATAGCAAGGGGTTCTATACGAGGTCACATTGGCCCCAAACACCTGCTGACACCCCAGGGTTGCCAACACATAGTTCCAAAATTGTCCATTTCCCTGCACCACCCTGTATATGCTTATAAAGATTATCTTGAAAATATATATTTGATTAAAATTCTATAATGGGAGAAAAAAAAAAAACAAACAAACACTTGGACCACCAAGGCCAACATTTTCAGTTCCAAAGTAGTCTGTTATGTCTGCATGGTTCTAAGGAGTAATTATGCAAAATTTGGTCCAGATTGCTTAAGCGGTATGAAATTATTTAGGGAACATAGTGTAATGCATGAGTCCCTATCTTGCACCCGAAAACACGAGGGTGAGTCTCAGTATTTTAGTAAAGCCAGCTTTATTCAGTTTGAAGCAGGAACAGCATAGTTATTTATTGTAGTGGGATCTACCGCTCTGCTACACACAGACACAGCAATCAGGCAGGGTCGTGACCATGTTAGTGGCCATGTAATACTGTTTCCTACATTTATAATGTTCCTTGCATCACCCAGTGATGACAGGCTTTTATAGCGCAACTGTGATCCTGCAATCGGATTTGTTTCGGCGGCAAGCTACTGCAGCGCTGGGAGCCAGCAGTTACCTCAGCAACTGATAGGCTGTCTTCCTCAGATGCAGCAATAGCACTTCGGGACGCTCTTTGGCATGTTGTCCCATTGGTAAGAGTCCCAAAAGAGTTTACAAACCTCACAATACATACAGAGAGACAGACATAAATTCTATTTATATAATGTCTATAGATTGTAAAAAATTAACTTTAAAAATACCAAACTTATCCTTTAACTCTTTCAGGGCTGATGTCGACTTTTTTTAAAATGGAGGAGCTGACGATGGTAACGACTGTAAACTGTGACAAAACCAACTGTTATGTTTTAGTTGGACTCTTGTTGCTAGAAGGAAAGTTAGATTCATTGATATGACCGAGATTTCCTGCGCTTGAGTGAGCAGCAAGGCGCAAACAACGGAAAAAACATCTGGTGAGAGATCAAAGTGAATGCGTAAAGCAAAATACTCCGTGGACGTCATTTTGCCTATTATCTCTGAACTGGACTGTGACTTGTCGGACTTAGATTTTGATACAAGTGATTGAAACGAATGTGAGGTTTCAGCTTCAGCTGATTGGTCCCCAGCTAATCGTCGTACTGACATTGTTCGTCAGGGAGGACTGCCACTTAACAATGATAAGAGGTAGAAAGCAGATTGCAATGCACTGTGACTTTGTCCCAGCCACGCAAAGACAGCCTGCCGCACATTCTTGGCAAACTGGCAGCCACAGCATGCAGCAACAGATGTTTTATGTTGATTTCTGTGTGAAACCATTGCTTTTCGAAAATAATGTTTTTTGGAAAAAATATTCAGTCCTCAAAGAGTTAAATGAAATTTTACAGTCTTACCTCTTACTTCTGACCAGTTGAGCCACGTTTTAGCTTAACTGTAATATACAGACTGAATAGTCTTAACATCCAGAAATTAAAATACAGCTGTGGGTTCTGCTTGATGTCGTACAAATGTAGCATTTCAAGATTTTTACAAAAGCAGTTTAGTTTCATTACATTTCTAAGATGGTGAAAGGAGAATTTTGAAAGTTTTGAAATGTGATGGGTAAAAGTTTATAAACAGAGCTTATAGAAAGCATTCACCCCTTTTGGAGGTTTTCACATTTTATTGCTACACAGCAGTGAATCACATTGGATTTAATTTGGTTTTCTTGAAACTGATCAACAGAAAACAAGTCTTTAATGTCAAAGTGAAAGCAGATCCCTGCAAAGTGTTCGACATTAATTACAAACAGAAAGCACACAATAATGGAAGAAGTTGTCTAATTTCAGCCTGCTTGGCAACATTCTCAAAATTGTTTAAAAAATTTCAAAGTCCTATTTCAGAATTCAAATAAGCCAACTAAAGCATGCCGGCTTTGACATGTTTGCTGAACTTTAACACCATCGAGATGCTGATGTGAAGATATTTTCAGACGCAGGGAAAAAAACGGGTCTGTTGCCAAGCGACAACTTCCTCAAAAATTGCTGCCATGAGCTTCAAGTGCTACAGAAACATTTTTTTTTTCCTGCTGTCTAATTTGGACAGCAACATTTCAATTTCTGTGTCCATAAAACATTTTTCCTAGCACTTTATGTGCTGTTTAGCTGTGTGGTATATACAATATTTATACTGTCAAAGAGTGTCAAATGAGAGGCTTGGCATCACGGATTGGTGCATTTGGTCCATTATTGATGAATCTGGCACCTGCTAAATATTAGAGCTAATTATTTCTAAAAGATATGGCTCTAGGTTTTTGATATGTCCCTCCTTCCACATTCTCAACATCAATCATAAAAGAGCGGACTGTACAGATGGTGAAGCCCTACAGAAATATAAGGGACATCATTGATAACAGGCTGACCTTTAATCTGAAGGTAGAACAAGTCAGTAAGGAGTGGTGGAAGCAAAGGTGAATTGTTTTAAATGAAACTATAATGTCACTTTTTTATAAGATTTTATTGGCTGTTTTCTTAAATTTCTAATTTTGCTAAAACTATCTCAATTACATGCTTAAACGTTATTCTTTTTGATTTGACATACTTTCTTAATCCACTGAACGCAGGGTCAACCACTGAACAGCACCCCTGGAGTACTTTTCAGGTTAAGGGCCTAACTCGATAGGATCCAATGGAGGAGGATCTCTTCTGACAGTAATGAGATTTGAAC
Source organism: Polypterus senegalus (assembly GCF_016835505.1). Lineage (NCBI taxonomy): Eukaryota > Metazoa > Chordata > Cladistia > Polypteriformes > Polypteridae > Polypterus > Polypterus senegalus. The sequence goes on from NC_053157.1 coordinate 22,033,632, forward strand.
CAGCAACCTTTCAGATATCAGGGGAAATCCTTAGCCACAGAGCCACTACTCCACCATTAGGGTATTGTGGTGTTATGGGTCCACAGCTCGTTGAGCAAAAGCCATTCATTTTAAATAAGTAATCGACGCGCTCGCGGCTTAGCGAGTCGTTGGGCCATAGCGAGCCGTGGGACGATCCGTAGGGTGTGGGCGTTTCTCACCGAGTGCACAGGTGAAGAACTGCCCACATTCGTGATTGTCCCATGGCTAATGCTGCAGCTGCTGTGGCCCTCGTCATTTTAAAAAGCGCGAGTCGGTTGTGAGGTGTAAAAAAATGGAGGGAGGTGGAAAGGAAAAAAATGGAGAGAGAAAGGAAAGGAGAGGACAGAGGTTACCGGGAGCAGGAGAGGAAGCAGGTCGGTGAAAGAGAGCGAGAGCGAGCCGCGAAGAGCGAGCGGATGGGCGAGCGAATGAGCGCTCGTGGACAGCTGCGTGGAAGCTGGGTGTTAGGCCGACACCCAGGTGTTTGTGTTGATGTCGCTCCCGCTGAGCGATCAGGTAGTGGGAGTGACCAAGGGAAGGCGACTGGCCGCAGAGAGGCCATGGAAAGGCAGCGGAAGTCGGGAGACTTGGTGCTGGAATCCCCAACGTGGGCGACCTGGCCGTTGTGGGAAACCAAGTTCTCCGGGACTGGGATGAGTACCATACCGGAGCCAGGGATCGGGAGGTCTCCAGTCTCGTGTGTGTGTGTGTAGAGGAGGGCAGCTGCAGAGAGCGTCTTGCCTGCTGCTTGGCCCAAACGGGATAAGCAGGTGAGACGCTAACAGAAACGTTACACCGGATTTGTTTGTTGTTTTAAGACTGCTTCCTAAAGAAGATTTTAACCTCTCGTTTTAAAGGATTGTTTTTTTCTATTTATTGTTATATTAACCTCCACGTGTTCTTTTAATGGATTATTTATTTATTGAATGAACTGCACTATTTATTGGAACACTGTTTTTGTTTTGATGGACAGTTTTTAATAAAAGCACTATTGCACTTTTTGCACCACCCCTTGCTCAATTGTTTATTTGCCTCCACTGACTAGCTCACTCGGTAACATTATCGACGGTGTTGGGTTCAAGTGCTTCCAACAGCAATGGGAGTGTGGAGCCAGAACCCACATCGTCACAGGTATACACCATCCAAAAGTAAGATTTTATGGTTTGAGTGTGACCCCATGTTAATGGGCTTCCTGTTTCTCCTCTATTTTCTTTGACTGGAGGTATCTATCCACCTTAATAAAAGGGTAAGTGTCAGTATGTCTGTCCATCCAGTTGCTATGTGTCTATCATTCCAAAAGATGATGCTTCACAAACATTTGTAGTAATGAAATGCATTGTATTTTCTTTTCCAACAGATGGTGCATCACAAATATTAACACTGTTTTGACCAGTCCCATACTAAATGACACATAACAGAGACATATGCGTTGCATTTATCACTCCAAAAGATGGTGCAGCACAAACATTAACGCTTCTTTTACAAATCCCTTGCCAAATGGTATATAACTGAGACATAAATATTGCAGATGTTAATGCTGCAGTCTACTTTGATTAGATTTCAACCCATCTTAGACAAGTGTATAGATCATTTAATAATATTTTAGCAAAAAATGCATGCACTTTGCACTTTTGTGAGCACGTGACTGGGTGACATAACATGTGGATTATGCAACATGAGAAATGTGATATTCTTTTTGCATGGATATCTTTGATATTGTTTGCTGTTATCAAGCGTTGGTCACCAAGTTCACATTCAGTCAGTTTTTATCTCTGTCCTCCATTAAACATGAGATTAAAAATGTTTCTCAGTCATCACAAACCAGATGGGGTAAATAACAAATAAAAATTGCATATTTAATTTTGGGTTGGAGTATTCTTTTACGTTACTAGTCTCCAACAGTCCTCCTTCTGTATCACAGGCAGCTTAGAATAGAAGGACAACTTGATTTCACTAAACAGCAGCAGCCATCAGTTTTTTCAAGGTTTGAGCTGTTGTCATCAGGTTACAAATTTAGATCTTTATGATTCAAAAGCATTAAACTTAAGAGTTTGATTTATTTCCAGTTTTATAAGCACTTTTAATTCTGTTGGCAACAGAGGCCCTGATGAACTCAAAGTTTTCAAAGTCTAATCTATAAGAATCATATTTGTGTGCTCAGATACATTTTATTTCTTGTCTCTTGGCTTTTGTTTTATGTCTGTATATTCTTGCTGCAAATAAATTTCCCTCTGGTATAATAAAATCTACCCTTTCTTTTCTGACCTAATCTACAAATTTCAGACTGTAGTGTTTAGAAGGCAGGATGAGATTTATATATTGTTAGACACGAGAGTCTATTGAGCATTTTATGGATTCTGCACAAGTAGGAGGTTAAATGTAAGAGTGTAGCACAGTTTATAACTTCCCTTCCTTTTTAAACTTTACAATTGAGGGATGACATGTTAAATAATGCCACCTAAAGCAAGGTACATCCATCCATTTTTCAACCCACTGAATCTGAACACAGGGTCAGGGGGTTCTGCTGGAGCCAATCCCAGCCAACACAGGGCACAAGGCAGGAACCAATCCTGGGCACCACAGGACATACACAAACACACCCAGGCCAATGTAGAATCGCCAATGCACCTAACCTGCATGTCTTTGGACTGTGGGAGGAAACCCACGCAGACACGGGGAGAACATGCAAACTCCACGCAGGGAGGACCCGGGAAGCAAACCCAGGTCTCCTAACTGCGAGGCAGCAGCGCTACCCACTGTGCCACCATGCTGCCCTAAGCAATATACATTTTACCCTAAAATATTCGTACTACTGCAGTGGGCTGGCGCCCTGCCCGGGGTTTGTTTCCTGCCTTGTGTCCTGTGTTGGCTGGGATTGGCTCCAGCAGACCCCCGTGACCCTGTAGTTAGGATATAGCGAGTTGGATAATGGATGGATATTCTTACTAGTCATACACTTAGTCTACATGCAATACATATTGCGATACAGACTTCATAATGCAATATTTTCTCAATACAGAACATCCTCGGAACAGCTGAGAAAAAATAATAAATAAATACTTATGGAAAAAAAATAAAATAAAAATGACTAGCTTAAAATCAATACAAGATATGAAATAGGAATTAAGGACATAAAAATCCACTTTCATTGTTTTTAATTGACACTGTAGTACTAGGGTGTGGTACTGTGTTAGCCATTATGAATGTACTGAGAAGTCAAGCAAAATGACACCTTTTATTGGCTAACTGAACAGATTACAATATGCAAACTTTTGAAGTAACTCAGGCCCCTTCTTCAGGCAGGATGCAATACGGAGACTGGAGTTCCCTGTGTTTACATGGACACTAGGACAAATAGCAACACTGGAAAACCTTTAAGTGAGACATCTTAAATGTAAACCCACATTGCATTGAAAAACTCATCAGAAACTTCAAAAGACTTTGTTGGACAGTTATCTTATCCAAAGATCTTGACCATACATTGTTCTCCTCTCTTGCTAAATGAATCAGCCTGAAGAGGTCTATTAATGTTTTACATCTAAGAGGTATCACTAATGGCGCTTTTCCACTGCATAGTACGGCACAGTTCGGCTCGGTTTGCGTTTCGACTGCAGTTTAGTACTGCTTTAGAGTGGGCGGGATTATTCACGTGTCGTTATAGTTGCGCCGCCTATAATTGCCGTGACATCATCGTAAACGCGCCACAAACAAACACACAACAATGGAGCATATCGACGGAATAGTGTTCTTCATTCTCGGCATGGTGTTGTGTCTCGTGTCGCAAGTTCAGTGACGCAGTAATGACGATTTTCTCCGGCCAATCAGTGACCAGCAGAGTTTACACGTCACGTTTTGGTAACGGTTCGGCGCGCTTGGAACCTCGGCTGAGGTGGTACTAAAAAAAGGACCAGGTACCCCCAGTGGAAAACTCCCCAAAAGTGAGCTGAACTGAACCGTGTCGTGCCGTACGTACTATGCAGTGGAAAAGCGCCATTAAAGGATTTCCAATTGTGTTTTTTTGTCCCAGTGTGTATATAAACACAGGTATCTCCAGTTTCTGTATTACATCTTACCTGAAGAAGAGGCCTGAGTTGCCTTGAAAGCTTGCATATTGTAATCTTTTTAGTTAGCCAATAAAAGATGTAATTTTGCTTGACTTCTCACTAATTGACACTGTGAAAGGATTCAACAGACACAGAAAGAGGTTTGGGGGCAGCGGCCCGTATACTTGAATTAGGCTGCCTAAAAAAAGAGATTGTGGTTCACTGTTTACAGAGCTCAATCCAAAATGAGAACAGGCAAACATGGCGGCCTTGAAGGCAGGCAGGGGAAGTGATGTTGTCGGGCCCAGAACCGGAAGTGGTGCCATCGGATCCAGGTGAAATTTCCTGTGGTCGGTCTGATGATGAAAAAGAGTAAGGATTAATGTACTCTGCCACCCCGTGGCCTAGTATGGAATTACATTTGTTTCAGCTTTTTAGCTGCCCCCCATGCGCACGCGTGTGACAACTCATATATCTTTATTCAGTTTTGCAACTGTTAAAAAGTCCCCCTTAACATGTATTACCAGAACTTCTTCCACACCTGTTAACATTTCCGGTATTCTTTAATTGTTATTTTCTGGATTTCTAACATGATAGCTAATTGTCTTGGTGTTAGTACCAGTTTTGGTTTTGGGTCAAAGGAGAAGGATCAACCGAATACGGGAGGTGTGTGGCAACAAGCACATTGTTTTTGGTCAAAAACTCTTTGACTGACAATGTGCAGTTGAGCTGTCCTGGTGCAACGGTGGGTGCAGATTGCAGTTTTGCGTGCGCCACTCCTCAGGAGGTTTTTTCCTGATGTTCTCCAACAGACACTTCAGAGGTTTAGTGTCATGTCACTGATCAAGGGGAAACTCTGTTAATGTCGAAAAACATGATAATTGTTGGCATGATGTTCAATATGACCTCAAATTTTTGTTTGGCTTAGACAAAAAAATAATTGGCAAAGCCACACACACGACTGTAGAATACATGTGAGGAACATACTGCTCGATCAACACGGCACAAAGGCAAACGTCAGACTGATTAACAAAACTGTAGGCATGTGATACATAGTGGCATCATTGATGACTACATCGTAAACACTGCTATTGACCAATTTTAGGAACTTGTATTGTAAAAAAGATACAAAGACAAAGGAAAAGAGTTGGGGGCTGTGTCTGGAGATCCCATTCAATGTCCTTTTTTGAAAATGAGAAAAAATGAATTAGCATTAACAGCTATGCTTTAGTTGCGAATCTCCATCCTCTTCTAATGAACAATCACTTCCAGGAGATGAAAGATTTATATATGGTGGAGAGCAGAAGAAGCGGTGCTTGCTACAATCATGTCGGAAGTGATGTCATTCGTCTTCCAGTGGCTTTTCTTCCTCATAAGAGAGAACAGAAATTGTATTAATTCTGGTGCATCACTCTTTCCTTCCACCCGAATAACCCGAACCATTACTTGTGGGACTAAAACTCAGAATTCGCAATTTCTAATGTCCAACTCACAAAACAAAAAATAAAGCATACCCTAAACTCGGAATTACTACTTGCAAACTCAGACCTGGTCTCTGAGGTCCAAATTTGTCCGAATTTAGATTGTGAAGTCAATTCAAAATGGCAGAATAAACCATGAAAACAAGCACAGTTACACTTTATAGGTTTACTTTGTTTATTGCAAGAATTTACTTCAAATTATTCACCTTAATCCATAATACTGCCTATCAAGAAGGTAAAGATTAACATTACCAGCAAAGACAATGACAGACTAACTGATATTAGCCTGATATACGCTACTGTCTTTACGCTGCACTCAATGGTTATTTTGTGTAGTCTTTCAATTGCAGCTTTCAAGCAGACTTACTACTATTTATCGTTGCCAAAAGCATAAAATTCTTTTTTAGAGAAAATACTTTTTGCACCTTTCTGGCTTAAATATCAGCCAAACACCAGCTTTCATTGGGCCATCCATATTTACTTTCCTATGTGGGTAGCACAAAAGTGAGGAAGTTGCAAATGATGCAATTGTGACTTTTGACCTCCTGGCTCCCTCATATGACAAATGTAGCATAAGTCGAATGCAGCATTTTCACCCACCTCTTCCCCTTCCCTCCTTTTTCAACATCCAATCCCATCCCTCTAACTATATTCTACACAAACTGGAATAGACCAATCAGAGGGCACTAACGGCTGTCAATCTAGGCTTTATCCTCCCGAAGATGTCTAGTTTTACTTCCTTTTAACCATTCTTAATTTTTCTGTCCTTGAGTTAACCTTATTAATATATCTCACAATCGGTGCTTTCTTTTCCTCATTTTATTTTTCTCTTCAAAACCTAACCCCAAGTTACACCATACAGCCACCAATGTTCAGAACAGCTTAATCCAGTTCTGCATTCTGGGAACAAAGCGTCCCTTAGCATCATGCTGCTGTAAGTTTATAATTTCTTTTTCCATCTTTCTCATCAATAACATTCAAAAAAAAGTACTAAAATAAATGTAATACTTTAACAATTATTACTATAGACATTTGAAGCAATTTTAAAAATTTGAAGAAGGACAGACAATCCTTTCTCTTTTAAGGATTCTCAGAAAAGCATTTTGATGAGAAATATTTTTCAAGCGAGTAGAAAAATTACCAGGCCACTATTAACAAATGTTCTGATAAAAACCTCTCTCCTAGGGCATCCTACCCATTTAACAAATCTCATTTTTACTAATAGCAGGGCGTCCTCCTGTGCTTCATGCACCTGTGCACAGCTGGAAGTCACACAGTTCCTTTTACATGCACATCATTAAACCGGAGGCCTTGGGCCTTGATTGTTCCAGATTACCTGCATTTTCTTTTATTAGAACTGATAAGATTTACAGTATAAACACCATGCCTCATATTTGTTACCAAAATCTTTTAGTTTTAAATTTCAATAAAATGAAATGTTTAAACCCATTTAAACCCCCCAAAAAAAGATGTTATGTGATTAATTAAAGATACAACTATAATACCTTGCGAATGTATTCATTTCCCTCGGTGTTTGTCCCGTTTTACATTGCATATCACTCTGGAATTCTTTTGGATGTTCCTTTGGAGTAAGTCCATGTAATGGACTTAACAAGACATTCCAAATTGTTGAAGTAGAATGAAAATAAAATATCATATATATATATATATATATATATATATATATATATATATATATATATATATAGTGGTCCCCGGCCGGGACGCCCAGGAGGACCAGAGGAGGGCTTGTGCCTCCTCCAGACTGCGAGGGGGCGTCTGTCCTGGTTATGTTGGGGGCCTCGGGTACAGGGCTTGGAAGCCCAGCCCTGTAGGGACCCGTGGCCACCGCCAGGCGGTGTCCCAATGCCTGCATATCCCTGGAGCCCAGCACTTCTGCCACACCAGGAAGTGCTGGGGGGAAGACGACAGGGGACACCCGGACGGCTTCCGGGTGCGCAGCCAGCACTTCCGCCACACTGGAGTGTGGCTATGACTGATTGCCGGGAAGCAGCTGGAGCCCATCCGGGTTCCCATATAGGGGCCGTCTCCCTCCAGTCAGAAGCGAGAGTCGGGTGGAAGAGGACGGAGCGGAGGATGGGAGGCGGCCAGGAGACAGGCATTGGACTTGTGAGGCCTGGACATTTGGGGGAACGATGCAAGAGGCACTGGGGGTGCACGTGAGCACTATTTGTAAATAATTTGTGTAAATAAACGGTGTGTGGTGAAACTATGTTGTCCGTCTCCCTGTGTCCGGGTCCCAGTTCACAATATATATATATATATATATATATATATACATATACTGGGTGGTCCAGATCTAATTATGCAGATCCAGATCATCTGGATAACTTTGATTTATGTGGGGACGATTCCAGTTTGGCGCAAAAGCGATTCTTCATGTCATCAGTTCGCACATTTCTTGATGGTCCGGGATTTTTCGGGTGATTTCCTATATAATAAACTTAATAAGTTATAGCGTAATAAAAATTGCATAATTAGATCTGGACCACCCTATACATATGTAAAAGGTTTTGTCTTGTCCTTGCAACCGCTCGTGTACTGCTTTCTTCACATTGTCATCGGTCTTGAATCGTTGACCACCCAGATGTTTTTTTAGTGGTCCAAAAAGGTGGAAATCACACAGTGCCAAATCTGATGAATAAGGAGGATGTGGCAATACCTCAAACTTCAGTTTCTCCAGACAAGCCTTGGTGTTCTTAGCAGTGTGTTTCATTGTCTTCCAGCCAAAGGACTCCTTGAGACTCCCACCGCTTCGATTGAATAGCAGGCTTCACATTGGTCTCCAGCAAGTCCCAGTAACTTGCACTAGTGACTACAGTATCCCTCGGCATGTAGTGTTTGACAATAACTCAGGATACATGAGTGGTTGTGAGGGCAAGACAAAACCTTTTACTCTGCTGGAATCCAGGCACTTCCAGGCAGGTGGCTCAAGTGCATTGAGAAGGGTGGAGACTCCATTGAGAACGGACATAATCAGTTTTGTTAAGGTGGTGCCATTTTCTAATAAATCCCATTTTCTAACTTTAGCTTGACTCCCCATTGTATTATACATGCCATTGTGTCCTCAGTTTTGGTAATTTTTGTTTTGCTTTGGGTAGCTTTGTGGTGGCGTAATCCAGATTCACTAAATTCTCAAAGCCTTCAATAGTCACGATCCATCAGTGTCCGCTGAATGAAGTTACTAATGGAAATTAAGGTGAAAAGGAATTTAAGAGGGCAGCACTGTGGTGCAGTGGGTAGCGCTGCTGTCTTGCAGTTAGGAGACCTGGGTTCACTTCCCAGGTCCTCGCTGCGTGGAGTCTGCATGTTCTCCCCGTGTCTGCGTGGGTTTCCTCCCACAGTCCAAAGACATGCAGGTTAGGTGCATTGGCGATCCTAAATTGTCCCTAGTGTGTGTGTGTGTGCTCTGTGGTGGGCTGGTGCCTGGCCCGGGGCTTGTTTCCTGCCTTGCACCCTGTGCTGGCTGTGTGACCCGACATATGCGCGCCGACAAAATCGCGAAAGTTTCATTAAATATGAATTACTAGTTTAAAGCATATATAATAATGTTTTTTTAGAAGTCAATATTATGAGACGCAGCATGCCATCAGCACGGCACGCAGATAGTCCTTAAGATCACGCCCTGTATATGTAGGAAGAATTGCAGCAAGGGCATCCCACTCTCTTGGCCTCTCTCGCGATTTTGTTGCCGCGCATTTGTCGAAAACCAGTTAGCGGGTTTGTCGGCGCTCATTTGTCCATTGCGGTTTTGTTGGGGCGCATATGTCTATCACGCTTTTGTCGGTGAACCGCTGGTTGGGATTGGCTCCAGCAGACCCCCATGACCAGCGGGTTGGATAATGGATAGATGAATTTAAGATGAACAGCCTCGGAACACTTCTTCACATAAATTGTGTAAATCTACAACAAACTGCTGAGCCACTTGGGTTCAAGCAGACATCCTCAATGCACTTACTGTATCTCAGAACAAAATAATGCGACAGGTTTTTTACTAGCTAATATTAGCTAACCAAATAGACGTGATGGATCTAATGTTTTCCTTCATATATTATTGTGCTTCTGCTGTTTATGTATAAAAATACCAGAGGAACACAGAGGAACAGTGGGAAGCACTTTACCCCAGTGTATAGGATTTGAACCGTGCATCCAGACATTGTCCATGTTCTTGTTGTGTCTGTGTCCCACATTTCAAAAGATATACAGGTTGTTGATTGGCTCTTTGAATGTGTGTGTGAGTGGGCCCTGAGAGGGACTGGTGCCTTCTCCAGGACTGTTCCCTACCTTGTTCTCTGTGCTGTTGGGATAGGCTTCAGAATGTTCATTTATCATTTTCTGTTTTCATCCCTACATTTTTAGAACCCTTGTTTCATCATATGGCAGATGGAGTTTCTCCACAATCAGTATCATTCTAAAAGCAGGAGATACTTCTGGGGGTGACACCAGTACACTCATGCTCCTATTCATACTCTCTCAAAAAGTGACTACACTTTTCAACTAACACAACACCCTAATCTTGAGGATAAAGGAAGAAATCCATGCAGACATAGGAAGCAACCTCCACCCCAGGAACGTCTTTAGAGATGTGATGCAGCACTGCTATTCACTGCCTTTTTACCTCCTTTATACAGTATTACTTAATGAAATGACTCAGCCTGTACGCCTGCTTTTCAATTATTAAAGGAGAACACAAATAAAAGACTGGATCTCAGTAATGACATGCTACAGCACATGAAAACTGAGCAAATCATTTAGGAGTCACTTCACAAATGGCCATTTCCTGATCAAGCATTAAATGAAAACCATTAGCATCATGTTCTCTTTAGTCATGAGAAGTGAGCAACAATAAAAATAACAGTTTGTATTGTAAGTACTTTAGTGTGTGTGTGGGGGGTGAGGGTCAGTTTGATTGCTTTTATCAACATTTTCAATAAAATAAAAAAAAACGTGCATTCAGGAAAAAAAACATTCAACCCATCTCATTTGTTTGGTTGTCAGTTGGCTAAGTGATCAGATTTATTTTTATTTATTCAGTAAAGGGCATCAGACTTTTGATTCAGTCAAACAAATTACTAAAGAGCAAGTCAATTGATTTGATGACCAAAATATAAGTTCAATTTTATTGCAAACTAACAAATGTTTATCATAATGTGCATTACTGCAACCCGTGCAAATGACTGCATGACGCTGTTTTTTATTAAAACAAGTCGCTCCAAGATCTTTATTTTGTCTGTTAGATACGTACAGCTAGATACAGCTACAGAGTGACATCTTCTGGGCATTCTGAACAATTCCTGTATGTTTTAATAAATACTCTGTGCAGAAACTCAATCTAACATTCTCAAACCTGCTTATTCCACATTGGGATTGAGCACTGGCTTAGGCCTATTCTGGCAACATTGGAAGCAAGGCAGGAGCAAACCTTAGATCGGGTGGGCAGGACCAAACCTTGGATCGAATGGGCAGGAGCAAATCTTGGATCGAGTGGGCAGGATCAAATCTTGGATTGGGTGGGCAAGAGCAAATCTTGGATCAAGTGGCAGGGCCCACCCAGGCTCCCCACTCACACTTCCATTGTAGGAAACGTGGGATGAAAATTGGAACACAGGCAGCATCGAGGCATAGGATGTGAACCCAGGATGTGTTATCCTTCCAGCAGCCGCAGCACTATAACAATAATCTGTACAGTCTTTTCCTTATCATTATTATTATAGCTACTTCTACTGTATAATTGCTATTTTCTTTTTTCTCAGTTTGCACTGGTTGCTTTCCACTAGGAACCCACCAGTTTCCTTAAATCTTATTGTCCAGTGGTCTTTATAAAGTATGTGGGCAGTTCTGAGGAAAGCAATCTGAACCTGGGTGGCACTTGCTTTACCTGGCAGTTTATTAAGATATTTTTGGAGACGTGGTTGAGTAGTTCCAAGTACTCCAATTATCAATAATCATTGCATCTTGCTTCTGCCATGGAGAATGATGTTCAGTTCTTTGGCTCCTATGGTGTGATCAATGTTCATAACCATAACATACATAATGGTGGTGTTCTCTGTCTCGATATTTTCAAGATGGTGATCATCACAACAATCACACACTTGGATGCCAAGCTCACAGAGCATTGAGCAGTGAAGGTAGCCAGCTATCCAATTGTTATTCTTTTTGGAGCTAGCATTGAGCATGCTGTCACAATATGACTGATGTGTTCTTCTGCTGTTGCTGTCACTATCTGTCTCGAGAATCTTCGTCTGATGAGAGGGTGTATTAAGTGCCTGATACTAAACTGCCCCAAGTTGACTCTGTTGCCTCCGTGCCTGGCCCAGAGTCTTGCTACCATCTACAACAATGACAACAACAACAACAACATTTATTTCTATAGCACATTTTCATACAGATAGATAGATAGATAGATAGATAGATAGATAGATAGATAGATAGATAGATAGATAGATAGATAGATAGATAGATAGATAGATAGATACTTTATTAATCCCAAGGGGAAATTCACATAATGTAGCTCAACCTCGGTGGACTGGTACCCTGCCTGGGGTTTGTTTTCTGCCTTGCGCCCTGTGTTGGCTGGGATTGGCTCCAGCAGACCCCCGTGACCCTGTAGTTAGGATATAGTGGGTTGGATGGATGGAATGTAGCTCAAAGTGCTTTACATGATGAAGAAAGAGTAAAAAGACAAAATAAATAGGAATTACAATTAGGGAACACTAATTAACATAGAATAAAAGTAAGGTCTGATGACCAGGGAGGACAGAAAAAACAAAAAAAAAACTCCAGACGGCTGGTGAAACAAATTAAATCTGCAGGGGTTCTGAGGCCATGAGACCAAACATCCCCCCCAACCCCCCCAAAGGCATTCTACCTAACATTAATTACCTCAACCAGTCCTCATTGTATTCAGGGTTCACATCTAAAGGTCACTGTCTTGTCAAAATTGTTGTTTGATGTCAGTCAGTAGAACTTGTATCAATTGTAACCGCTATGCTTCACTAAGTTTATAGTGAAAATTGTACTGATGATTGAAGGTCAACACCAAACTGCCTTCAGCCCCTACCCACAGTGCAAAAAGATGACTTACAATAATAAAAGCGATTTTCACAAAACCACACAGAGAAAAGATGCAGCAAAAAAAATGTAATTAATACCTTTTCTGCAATCCCACAGAACTCCCCCTCTTCCAATATATACAATAAACAGAAGGCATAAAATTATGTACCCAAGAATATTCCCCACCGTCCATTCGATTTAGTCTTTTTTATCCGATTATCCTATTTTCCCATAGTTCACTTTCTCAGACATGCCAATCCCAGAATAAAAGATTTACGGCTCACACTGCTTCCGATCCCTTTCACGGTAAAGTTCACTTCCTTCAGTGTATCCGGAATTTTCGAGGTGGCCACCCCAGACTGCATTGAACTTGTAGTGCTCCCCGAAAACAATCATTCTCCTGGACTCAGATGGGTCATGTCTTTTTCCTCCACCATAAAAACTTGGGTTGTCTTTTCTTCCTTCCCTTCCTGCCTTTTTGCACACCTGTTTAAATAGTGTGTCTGTTTCCATAGCACTCCCAGAAATCACAATGACAGCCCCCTATCTCCCAAAAGGTCCTCCCTATCCAACCCACCCATCTTATGCTACAGTATTCTCAAATGGCAACAGGATTTTACATAGAGAGACAAAAAACAAACCATATACAAATTTATGTGGCAATGCTACAAACTTACTATGGAGTAGTTTTGACATGATGTTGTTGACTTTTTTGTCAGCTGGCGAAGCTCTCGTACTGTTTGTGATCACCTCAAGACTGCATGTTGTTTAATTGGGCTTTAAGTATGTGCACTTGATTTCTTTGCTGATTTTGACAAAAGAGTACTTCCTCTTCTGTTTTTCTTGTCTCATTATTATTATTATTATTATTATTATTATTATTATTATTATTATTATTATTATTATTATTATTATTATTATTATTATTATTGGTGGCACGGTGGCGCAGTGGTAGCGCTGCTGCCTCGCAGTTAGGAGTCCCGGGTTCACTTCCCGGGTCCTCCCTGCTTGGAGTTTGCATGTTCTCCCCGTGTCTGCGTCCAGACTGAGTCAGTCCAAAGACATGCAGGTTAGGTGGATTGGCAATTCTAAATTGGCCCTAGTGTGTGCTTGGTGTGTGGGTGTGTTTGTGTGTGTCCTGCGGTGGGTTGGCACCCTGCCCGGGATTGGTTCCTGCCTTGTGCCCTGTGTTGGCTGGGATTGACTCCAACAGACCCCTGTGTTCGGATTCAGCGGGTTGGAAAATGGATGGATTATTATTATTATTTCTCAAACCTGCTTAATCTTTATCAAGCTCATGAAGATCAAGATACTGTGCCAGAATTAATGGTGTGCTACGCCAAACTCACAGCCTAGGTCACCTTCCTTTATCTGAGGCATAAATAATCAAGGCTGGGATGGACCAGGATAAGTGAGGCATACAAGTGAGACTTACTTGTCAAAAGTGAAGAAGAAATTTATTACCATCATGAAAATACAAGAACATCTAGACATGTGCAAAACAGTGCATAAATCCAATACGTAGTTCAATAAATAATTCCTTAAAATAAAATCCGTGCTGCCCTGCAGGGGGCTGGCACCCTACCCGGGGTTTGTTTCCTGCCTTGCGCCCTGTGTTGGCTGGGATTGGCTCCAGCAGACCCCCGTGACCCTGTAGTTAGGATATAGCAGGTTGGATAATGGATGGATGGATGGAAAATCTGTGCCTTCAAAAAAAAATCTGTGTTTTACTGTAATTAACAAAAACAAGTCCCAATAAATAAAAACATTTAAAACCCATTATTGTCTTTAAAGATGATATCCCCCTTTAGGACGTCTGATTAGATCCACCTTGTGCAGTCTGCTGCATCGTGATTCTCCTTGCAGACCACAAACTGCCACCTCATCCAGTCACCACAGTTCCTCATAGCTGCCACCTCTGCCTGTCATTGCAGCTCCCTCTTTAGGGTGTCATATCCTCATACTGGATGCTCCCATGCTACCGGATCAAAACGTGTACCCATGGCCTCTTTACATTCATGTTTGCTCCCCTATACCTTCCCCAGGCCACACAGACTGTACAGTACCAAGCAGCAGAACCTCCATCAAAGCGTTCGGCCCTGTTCTCGTTATGAGTGCTCAGCAGTGCCAAAGCTGTTTGTCCTCTCCTACACAAATTTGCTCACAAGCAATCACTTGCTCTCTTCCAGCGTTGTTCTCTTCTTTTATTTGCTTCCCTGTGTGTTAAACCGTCTCCTTTTTATTCACCTTGTATTGCCTCACAGCCAACACGTACTGTTTGCTATCACAACTCTACATGAACTTCTTGCACTGGTGTGATCTAAAATGGGTTGAATGAAACCCATAAAATGTTCCAAATTAAATAATTAAACCATTTAACACACTCCTCCTTGCTTATATCACAAAAATGGGTTCAAGAGCTAAAGAAGTTGTTATGAATTGGAATTTCCTACAAAGCAAAATAAGTAGAGGCCTCCAAAAACCAAGTTAGGGAACAGGCTGAAAGCCTACCTGGTCTGCCCAGTAGAGGCAGGGCCCTTAAAGCTACCTGCTGTCTTCACCTTGAACAGACCCAAAAATGGAGATCTGGCAAAAATACAGTAACTCTAATTGTTCCAAAATAAAGCATAATCTTTGAATCTGTCTCTCAGTGCACACTTTTTGTTAATATTACAGGAAGTGCAATGTTAGCCAATGAATAAGCTGTTTCTAGGCTTGACTCCTGACCAATGAATGAGGCAGGGCGTTCTACTTTCATTTATGAGAGGGTTGTTTGTTTAACAATATTTTTTGTTTGGGACATTGTGACAATAAGACTGGATGACCTAACACATGGATTATGCAACACGAGTAATGTGAGAGTTTTTCATGAGTGTTTTTGATGTTGGTTGCTCTGGTCTAGCATTGTTCACCATAGTCTCCTATTATCTCAGAAACTGTCTTATTTCTGCTGAGCATGAAAACATAAGATTAAAAATATTCCTTCAGCATCACTGCAACCTACAAAGGGTAAGGAATATACAAAAAATATAATTTATGGGTAAAGTATTCCTTTAACTATGTATAAATTGAAACCTAATACATTACTTTGAAATAATGTTCTGTCACACTTTGCATCACCTTATGAAACAATTGTATTTTTCTTTTGCTAAACCCACTTTATTCAGCACAGATGGCACAAGTGTGCTGTGTTCTAATGCCTTCTCTCTTCCTCCTTTTACAAAATGGAAGATTGCCAGCCATTCCACCACTGACGTCACTTCCATTTTCCACCTTACTGGACCCGCTCCTTCCTGTCAGAAACCCTTATGGCTGGAAGTTCAGCCATTTGGAGTCAGTTCAATTCTGAGCTCCCGTCTGAAAGGGACAGGGGTTACCTGCAATTTGTTGTGTGGTTCATTGTTGCCTTATTTTAATTATATGGCATCACCAAGCTGGTGCCCCAACAGTATGAAATGGTTTTGTCTCCTCTCTACAGCATACATATGGAAACACAGCAATTACACAAGCAGAATTATAAACATAACATTGTCAACATTCTTAATTTAATTATGTTTGAAATAAGTACAGATTTTTTATTTGATGGTAAATTTTAATGTACATTTATTGTCTATTCATTAAATAAAACTAATACTGGTGAGCAGAACGTATTCTTAATCAACGTCCAGCCACTATGTACAAATCTTTCAAATGATGATTTATTCATTCTTTTGCAACAGACAGCTTCTGGAGGTACTTACCTCTAAAGAAGTATGTATGTCTGAAGGAGTCTTCTAAAAAAACCAATAATTATATAATTAGTCTTAACAAGTTCAATCAAGCATCTCCTTCTTCTTGTCAAATAATGAACAATATGAACTAGTATTAAGCTATAGTTCTACGAAATGGCCACTAGATGGGAGAGTATGTTCACACTATAGATAGATAGATAGATAGATAGATAGATAGATAGATAGATAGATAGATAGATAGATACTTTATTAATAAATAATAAAGGGGAAATTCACATACTCCAGCAGCAGCATACTGATAAAAAAATAATAATAATATTAAAGAGTGATAAAAACGCTTGTTAATATAAATGATTTACCAAGAATAATAAAAATGGCAAAAGAGTAAAGCTGGTGTACATTTAAATTTTAAATATCAATCCATCTTCTTTGTCCACTTATCCAGAGCGGGATCACAGGGAAGCTGGAGTCTATCCCTGCAAGTATTTGGCACAAGGCAGAAACAGCAATACCTGGACAAGTGCAGGGTGTTGTTATATTCATTAAAAAACTTATTATATTTAAGTTTGCATACTTTGTAAACAAAATAAAATGCTAAGTCAAAGCTACATTTATTTACCTAATATCTGTATTAAACTGCTAGCTTTCTTTGCTATAATTTAACAAGAGACATAAAATTAATTTAAAAAAATACATATAGTATGTGAAGATTCAGCCCAGACACAAACGAGACAAAATGTCCCAAAACACATGCGTTTATTGCTATCTCCTGCACACAGCACCAAACGATGCACAAATCAGCACCAACACCTCACAGTCCTCTTTACTTTCCTTTTCTTTCTCTTTCCTTTCTTCTGGCTCCTCCACTCCTCTCTTGCAAGTTCTGTCCTCTGCCTCCGATTGGAGTCAGATGGCCCCTTTTATGTTGCACCCAGATATACTCCAGTTGCACCCTGATGCACTTCCTGGTGTGATGGAAGTGTGCCATAGGCACCTGGAAGCATTCCAGGTACTTTTGGTTCCTCTTCTGGCAGAACTTCCTGGAGTGGCGGAAGTGCTGCCATACAAGGCCCCGAAATCGTCCAGGCGCCCCCTGGCAGTGGCCACGGACCTGATCAGGGTTGAGCTTCCAAGCTCCCAATCCATGGCCCTGATGTAATACAGGGGGGGCTACCCTCTTGTGACCCAGGGAAGATATTGCCCCTCTCACGGTCCTTCCCTTCTCCAGGCATCCCGGTGGGGCAAAGTCCCTGGTCGTCTGCCACAAGTATAAGGTCAAAAGTATGCAACACCCCTCCAAATGATCGAGTTCAGGTGTTTCATTGTTAACAGTAGATCAAATTAATCACATAGCCATGCAATCTCCATTGACAAACTCTGGTAGTAGAATGGCTTGTACTGAGGCGCTCAGTGACTTTGAACGTGGCACTGTCATAGGATGCCATTTTTGTGACAAGTCAGCACGTGAAACCTCTGCTCTGCTCGATCTGCCCCAGATCAAGTATAAGTGCATTCTTTGTGAAGTGGAAGCAGCGAGGAGCAACAGCAGCTCTGGAACAAAGTGGTAGACCATGCAAACTCACATTGATGCCAAGTACTAAAGTGCATAGTGAGTAAAAATCACTTCTCTTCTGTTGTGTCACTCACAATAGAGTTCCAAATTGGAACGAACATTGGCACAAGAATGGTTTGTTGGGAGCTCCATGAAATGTGTTTCCATAGCTGAGCAGCTGCAGAAAATCCTAAAACCACTATGCATGATGCCGAACATCTCCTGGAGTGGTGTAAAGCACACTGCCATTGGACTCTAGAGCTGTGGAAATGTGTTTTCTGAAGTGAACTCTAAAGGAGTCCCTGACTAGTGAATCAAACTTCACTATCTACCACTCAGATGGTCAAAATATGGGTTTAGTGATTGTGAGGACAATGCTATGTTCTGGACTGCATACTGCCTACTGTAAGCTTTGTGGGACAATGATCTGGGGCTGTTTTTCAGGGATTAGACTGGGCCTCTTGGTTCGAATGAATGATACTGTTAATGCTACAGCATACAAACATATTTTAGACAATTGTGCACTTCCACGTTTGTGGCAATAGTCATTTGCTATTCCAGTATGACTGCAGCCCTGTGACAAAGCCAGGTACATCAAAGCATGGAGCTCAAAGTGGCCTGAATAGTGACCTCAACCCCACTGAACATCTTTGGAATGCCGGTGGTGAACCAGGACTTCTGGTCCAACAGCAGTACCTGACCTCACAAATGCTCTTTTTGATGAATGTCTGAACTTCCCATTTGGGATTCACAAAGTTCATCTAATCAAATGTGCACAAATTCCCACAGACACACTCCAAAATCTTGTGGAACACATCCCCAGAATGTGGAGGCAACCATGGCGGTAATGGAGTGAGTTTGGGGAAACTCCATATTAATGCCCATGGTTTTAGAATGGGATGCCCAACAAGCTCATGCAAGTGGAATGATCAGGTGTCCATAAAACATGTGGCCATATAGTATACCTGTAGTCCGCATAAGATGCATACATGAACGTGAATGTACAATTCAGTTCATCATCTATTTACACTACCATAAACGAAAATGTTATAAAGGTTGTACAATATCAAAGGGTAGAAACTATTACAGTATGTGTCATAGAATGTGTCATGAGTGATATTTTTCCAAAACCTGCTGCTTACACACAAATTGTACTGAACCTTTTGGTCAATAATGCCGCCCTCAAAAATGTGCTGCCAAGGGCGCACTGCCCCGTCCGCTTGCCCCTAGCTACGCCACTGTCAACCCGGGTAGCAAAAATGCTAGAACCAGTCCCCTTCACTAAGTAAGAGATGATCCATCAGAGCAGAGCCTGAAGGATGCAGACAGCTGCTCCCTGTTACTGTCACCCAGCATGCTATGGGGCAAACAACGATTTGTCTTGTATCATCAGCAGACATCCTGCATATCTCCAGGCCTGGGGCCTCATGTATAAACGGTGCGTACGCACAGACATGTTGCGTAAGAACTTTTCCACGTTCAAATCGCGATGTATAAAACCTACACTTGGCGTAAAGCCACGCACTTTTCCACGGTACCTCATGCCTTGTCGTACGCAAGTTCTCCGCTCGGTTTTGCAAACTGGCGGCACCCAGCGTCAAAGCAATAGTACTGTTCTTGTGTGATTACTCATTATTTTCATAAAGCGGCTTTATAAATACACAGAAACTAACCGCATATTGTTTATTAGTGTAATGCATCTGATTGTAATTAACTCGTAACAATATAATGGTCCAGGGAACAGCCATAGTATTCCAAATACCATAACTGCTTTAGCGTTGTTACTCTCACTTCTATTTCTTCTTCTTCTTTCAGCTCCTCCCGTTAGGAGTTGCCACAGCGGATCATCTTTTTCCATATTTCTCTCACTGCACCACTCAGAGTATTTATATCACTGTATCTGAGTGTGAATCACAGCAGCAGCTGATCGGAAAGAGAATTATCGGTATACGCATTAAGCACACGCTGTCTCTGCCACTGCAAAATGTTTTAAAGCCTTTCCTGTACGGACCTCGCGGTTCAGAAACAGTTTAATCCCAAGAACTTTAAATGCACTCAATCAATTGCTCCTTGTAGAACTGTTTGTACTTATAAGTACAATCACCCCACTGTAAACTTGCACTACAGTTATAATATCTCACAACCTGGGCCACTTTATAAAGCGCGTATTTACATATGATGACGATATCATTTTTAAGGTGAAATGAAGCAAAATATGTTTGTTAAATTATACACATAAAACTTTAACTTCATTTAAATAATCTATATTCTTCACTGGGAGTGTCGTGAAGGATAGAATAATTAAACATGTACTACGAAGATATTTCAATGTTCTTTAAACGTTTTGAAGAATCGGCGCTAAGCTTACAGATGGCTTAACGTCTATTACAGAGCTGATTGTATGGCGATCGGTTACTTGGGGAAAGAAAAGCAAGGACTCTTGGGCGCCACGCCAATATATATTGAATATAAAACAGAAAGAGAAAATAACAACACAGCTAAAAGCAGCGACAAATTTCGACAAAAGATAAATGCTTGTCATGAGCACGAGGCTCATGAAACACATGTTTAATAATGTGCTTTAGCTCCTATCATCATGAAAATGACATCACGTATACATCTCAGTATTTTAGTTATTCAGAGAGCTGTAATATCACAAATGTAATGGACTCTGTGTCCAGTTGGAGGAAGAGAGCCAGTTTAAGAAGCAAGTAGTGATTCACACACATAGATCACATACGAGTAGAAGATCAAATACAAAACAAAGCATTTAACGTGCTACTTTAATTACGATGTAATTTTGAGAAACTGGTTAATTAAACGATTTTAAGATGAAGTTTATAATGTTCTACTAAATGACAAAATAAACTACGTGATTAAAGTGGAAAATTTGAGATTAAAGTTGACATTTCGTGCTTTTTCCCCACCGTGTGCCTTTTTCTCTGTACCCTAATAAGCTTTCATATGACACTCAGACAGTGGGCTTACAACTCTTCTTTTCAAGGCAACTTTGATATGTGACTTCTTTTTATTTCCGGCACTGTGCGATTTTGTGAATGTGAGCTTTCAAGTTCCTCCAACACGCTATGTCACTCGATCAACTTCATTTTGTTGATTATACCACGGTTTATTTGAACAAATAGTATGTTTTTCCTTTGCCTCCACTTGGTATTCGCTGAAATTCTTATGTTTCCCCTCGTGCTTTTCCCATTGTCTTTTCACAGAAGGCTGCGCTTAAGGGCGATTTATATTGATTTGCATATTCAAATAGGCGTAATTCTGGGAGGATTTGGGGCGTTACATAATGCGCGTGCGGCGTTAGTTTTCACGCTGATCGGGATTTATGTAACGGAAGGACGTGGAAGTTGGAGTACGCACAGATTCCTGCATCTGGATTTTTCTGTGCGTAAGCACATTTCGGCTTTTGTGCTTACGCCATGTTATAGTGCGAGTTCTACGCACGGCGTTATACATGAGGCCCCTGGTTATCATTGACTTTTCTTCTCGGATTCCACTAACAATATCAGAATTGAGGCCCTGACTTTTTCAGCAGATTAAAACTAGGCTAATTTAAAGATACCAATTAATCTAAGCAAAGAGTACTTATATGTGTGACAGGCCGAATATCAGATTTAGCATACAATTTATCGAGTTTTATTGTTTATAGCTTAAGAATCACCTCATAAATAGTTAGAGAGCACTTTACCTGTAGAAATGGGGATACTTCAGGTAGTTGCAGTACCATTGAGATTGGATTTCTGATGGCATGCAGATTCAGTTTGGCAGAGTTTTGGCTGGAACATGCGTGGGGATTGGGGGGCTACATTAATGAGTTCGGGTAAAACGGGACCGTCATCCTGGTTCGTAGTACGTCATTATGGAGCAGAAAATGTAAATGGTTGTCGGCACAAAGAAAAGGCTTGGGTGATACTTTATAAAGTCACTATGAAGAGGAAGGAGAGAAGGAACCTCATGTGCACACACACTTGCATGTAATGGCACACACAGGTAATGTTATAAAGCAGCAAGACACATCGTGGAGCCAACGTCACTGAGTGTGATGTAATTGGAAGACTTAAGGCAGCATATATGAAGATTAGTGTTGAAAACCTCAAGGTTGTATAAAAGACCCATGCAGACTTTAGGGGATCGTCTTTTGACTATTCACCTGCTGAGCATTTACTGTAGTATCAGCATAGAAAGTGCTTTGAATTAGACCTCCGAGTTATTAGGAGTAATGAAGGTGATCGTTGGGAAGAAGGTAGTGAATCGTTGGCTTATCCGATCTTTTTTGATTCTTTACAGAATAACATCTTGGACTTCCTGGAGAAATTTTATTTATTTATTAACGGCATAGCTCCTGGATGGTGCAGTAGCGAAATTTGTAAATAATCCTTTATTTATCATCTTTGCATTTGCCTTTTTTGTGTGTCATTGCTGAATTGATTGCGTTTTCATAAGTGCATGACACTGATTTTTTATAATCGTTTTATTGGCACTTGGTGCAATAAAGGACAGCTATTGTTTTTGCACCTTTTTCTTTTTGTCAGATTGGCAACTGCATAAGAGGATATGAGCACCATATCTGTAGTTTAAAAGACAGACCCTTTACACTGATTTGTATTTAAGGAAGAAGCCAACTGAGGAACTGCAAGATGTTTTTTAATCAAACTTCACATTCTGATGCCATTATCTTCTTATGCAGTTGCACATCTTTATCTGTTCTGGTCGGGTCCAGTTTGTCCTCTTCTCTCGGGAATGTAGTGGACACCTTTGTAATAATTCTATAGTTTCTTGGCAATTTGACACATGGAGACTTAGAATCCCAGTACGTAGCAGCCTGGGTGAGTGGAACGGCGGGTTTCGGCGGTGCTGATGCAGTTGGAAATGTCTCTAGTGACCAATTGACATTTATACATGAATGATTGGGGATGGTCTGGGAGTTTGCCATTGGGACGCCGGGTGGGTTTCTGCTGGCAATGGGGTTTTGCAGTCGTGTGTGAATACAAAATTAAGTCAGTCATTTCAGGAAGTAGCAGCCATTAGAAATTCTAGAAATGCCTTGGCTATATTTTTAAAATGTAATGGTACCATGATAAAACAGTGTTAATTTCTATCAAAAAACATAACAATGTTTGGGTGGGTTTGTGCTACCTCCAAAAAAAATGAAGATAGCTTTCTGATAATTTAACTTGTTCTCTGAAGTAGGCTATAAAATGTTGGTTTTAAAAAGGTATGTGGAATTTTGTTGACACCGTATATAGCAAAATAATAAGACTATATATTTTTGCATTATGAATTAAGCAGAAACATGAATGTCTTTGTGCTTTCCCTGTCATGATCATTTGTAGAGTGTGAGAGGTGAATAGACTGTACTGTGCTTAATCATTGCAAGCTTCAGTTGTCGCTGTTAACACATTACTTTGGCAAGCATTGCTGATGCTGGCAATATCAGAATGTACATCTATGGTGAATTCTAACTTTTCTAGTAAAATCTTGTGTAGTGACATTGAGTACTGGCTGTCTAGCTGTATTTGTTATCATCATGTAAGTTAAAGAGTATGATTAAACTCTTTAACATTTTCACTGAGGACAGAGAGCATCCTTCTTTAATATGGAGGTAAGCTGCCAAGGCTTTGTGGTAACATCTGTTCAGGGTCTATTGAGAAGTGTTGGAGTGACAGGAGCAAAGTGTAGGAAGATGCAGAAGGAGTTAGCAAAGCAGGCAAGAAAGGGAAGTTTATGGATTCTGCTAAGGAGGAGATATAATACAGTAATCCCTCCTCGTTCCAGAACCCCCCACGATAGATAAAAATCCGCGAAGTAGAAACCATATGTTTGTATGGTTATTTTTATATATTTTAAACCCTTATAAACTCTCCCACACTATTAACATTATTAGAGCCCTCTAGACATGAAATAACATCCTTTAGTCAAAAGTTTAAATTGTGCTCCATGACAAGACAGAGATGACAGTTCTTTCTCACAATTAAAAGAATGCAAACATATCTTCTCTTCAAAGGAGTGTGCGCATCAGGAGCAGAGAATTTCAGAGAGAGAGAGAAGCAAACAATCAAAAAATCAATACGTGCTTTTGGGCTTTAAAGTATGCCGAAGCACCGCAATAAAGCGGCATTTTTTAGAGGAGCATCAACTGCAAACAGCCCCTCTGCTTACACCCCCTCTGTCAGGCAGAGGGAGTGAGAGAGACAGAGAAAAGCAAACAATCAAGCACCGCGCGGGAAGCACATCGTATATCATTGAGGAGTTTATTTAATATGTAATACATGCTCTGATTGGGTAGCTTCTAAGCCATCCGCCAATAGCGCCCCTTGTATGAAATCAACTGGGCAAACAAACTGAGGAAGCATATACCATAAATTAAAAGACCCATTGTCCGCAGAAATCTGCGAACCAGCGAAAAATCCATGATATATATTTAGATATGCTTACATTTAAAATCCGCGATGGAGTGAAGCCACGAAAGTCGAAGCGCGATATAGCGAGGGATCACTGCACTACTGGTTTATGGTTGCCCAAGTTGCCCAGAGTTTAATCCATACTGGGGCATAACATTGTGCAGTAGGACCTGAGAGTGCCCAGGTGAAACGCACTTGGTTACTGGAAGAATGTACACACTGTGGTGGATGGCTGGGCCTCTTTGCCCAGCTAGGATGCCCCTGTGGTGGAAGGAGTGGAGGAGAGGGCATATTTAGGGCAATACCTCCCCCTGAACAGTTTCTGAGCCCTGAAGTTCTGCAGGAAGAAGATCCTATAGAAGGGGTCGCCTCAATCCAGCCAGAGAGGCAGCAAACTGAGAGAGAGAAGAAAGGACTGTGACTGTGCTTGTGTTCTGTGCTCTGTAGTGAGGAGTGAAGGCAAAGCGCTGCTTCACTTAAAATAAAATGTGTGTGCTGGACAGTAATTGTGTCTGCCAGTCTGTGTCAGGTAGGGTGGCTGGTATACCTAAACCCCCACCCATGTTGGTCCACAACACATACAATAAACGGGCAGGGAAATGCCCACATTTCCAACATGCCACCATTGAAGACAGGCTGGTAACAGTGCACTGAGGTTAAGTGATTACTGAAAATGAATCAATACTGTAGATTATAAGGATCAGTTTCAGCTCAGAGCATGCAGATGCAGCCTGTGTCAAACAAATTCAGATAATGGATGTGCCCTCCAAGTTGTATTTTCAGGCTAATAATGGCACAGAGGTTAGGTCCGAAGTCCCCATTTCCAAGATGGTGTACTCAAATCTTGGCCTGCTCATTGTCTCTGTGAAACATGCACATTTGGTCTTTTGTCAAAAAATGTTAAACATGTACAAGCTGATTAGTAAATGTAAATCATAAGAGTGTGTCCTGTAATGGACTGATCCTCTGTCTAGAGTCAGTTTTCGTTTCATGTCCCAGTTGGCAAGAGTCACATACAGTGCCCTCCATAATGTTTGGGACAATGACCCATTTCTCCTTGATTAACCCCTATGCTCCACAGTTTACAATTACAAATCAAACAGTTCAGACATAATTAAAGTTCTACTTTTCAGGCTTTCGGCCACACCATGTAGAAATGACAACACTTTTTCTACTGGTCCCCCCATTTCAAGGCTCTATAATGTTTGGGACACAGCAATGGCAGGTCTATTAAAGCCGTCATATTTAATTCTCTGTCACACATCCCTTGCCAGCAATGATTGCTTGATGTCTACAAGTCATAGACGTCACCAGATGCTGAGGATCTTCTCTGGTGTTGCTCTTCCTAGCCCCCAATACAGCCATCTTCAGGCCCTGCTTGTTCTACGGGCTTGTCCCCTCAAGATTTCTCTCCAGCATATGGCTGTAAATCAAATGACTGGCTTGGGCATTCAAGAATTTTCTATTTTTTTGGCTTTGAAAACCCCTGTGTTATTTTAGCAGTGTGTTTGGGGTCTTTCTGTTGTTTTAGGATGAAGTGCCATCCAATGTGTTTGAAGGCATTTACTAGAACTTGGGCAGATTAGATGTTTCTGTGCACCTCAGAATTCATTGCACAATTGCAGTCAAGCAGGTACATCATCAGTGAAGATAAGTAAAAAAAATAAATAAATAAATGCAGAGCAGTGGCTTTGAGGCTATGGCGCTACAGTGGTATCTGGAAAGGTGTTGGTTCAAATGCCAGTACTTCCAGAAGGGATCCTACTCTGTTAGGCCCTTAACCTGACAGTTGCTCCACAGATGTTGTATAATGGCTGACCCTGAGCTTGGACCTCAAAAGACAATTTCTCCTTAGGGATTAATAAAGTACATCAAATTAAAAAAAAAAAAGTATGTCAGTACCTGTGGCAGCCATACATGCCCAAGACATAAACCCCCATCGCCATGTTTACCAGATGAGGTGGTCGGCTTTGGATCTTTGTAGTAGTTTCTTTTCATCTCCACACTTTGGTGTTGCCATCACCCTGATTTAGGTTCATCTTTGTCTCTGTCCACAAGAAATGTTCCCAGAATTCTGCAGGCTCTTTTCAGTACTTTTTTACAAACTGTTATCTGGCCATCTTGTTTTAGTGGCTGACTAGTGGTTTGCATCTTACAGCCTTTCAGACAGGCATGTTGGGCTTTTTCATTACAATAATAAGGATTCTTCTGTCATCGGCAGTGGAGGCTTTCCTTGGCTTACCAGTCCCTTTGTGATTACTGAGCTCACCAGCACGTTCTTTCTTCTTAATGATATTCCAGACAGTTGATTTAGGTCATCCTAAGGTTTTTTCAGTATTTCAAATGGTTTTATTCTTGATTTTCAGCCTCATAATGGCTTATTTGACTTTCATTGGCACAGCTCTTGTCTTCATGTCAATGACGATAGCAACTACAGACTCCAAAGGGTAGAAGCAAGCCAAGGTGTCTTATGAGGCCATGAAACACACCTGAGGAATCACAAACACTTGCGACACCAATTGTACCAAACATTATGGTTCCCTGAAATGAGGTCGGTGTTTTGGGGTCATGTATTAGTAATTTCTGCATGGTGTGACCTAAATGTATGAAAATACCCTGAAGTGAAAGTCTGCAATATGCACTTTTATCATCTCTGAATTGCATAATTTGTAATTTTAAACTGTGGAGCAGAGGAAAGAATGAAACCAAGAGGAAGGAAGGAACCGAGGAAAAATGTGTCTTTGCCCCAAACATTATGGAGGACACTGTATATATATATACAGTATATACAGGGTGCGGCAGAAATAACTCCCACATTTCAAAGGGGGATTGAAAAAAAATGGTACGAGGTATCACCAAAAACTTTTTATTTCCCAAATGTAAATATAAAAAAGTTTTTTTACTTTAAGTTTTAAAAATTATATCATCCAAATGGTGGCCTTGACGGCTGATACACATTTGGAGCTGTTCTTGGAAGTTTTCCATCACTCTCACTAACATGTCAGGCGAAATTCCTTCAATTTCAACTTGAATAGCCTCCTTTAGTTGGTCCAAGGACCGAAGACGATGTTTAAAAACCTCCTGTTGCCCTTACTCTTTAAACCCACAGCAAAATCGTTTTCCGGTCTGGAACACTTTCATTAGCACGTAAACCGAACTGCGTGCGAAACACCTTCTGCGTCGCAGCTACAGATTCGGCATTTTTGAAAAAAGCCTCCACTACAAAGCCTCGATGCTCACCCGACCACGGCATGGTGACGACTGAAAACTTTATTATGTACCGTACCTAACGGAACGGACCACACCCCTCTACCTGCTTTGGGGACCCCACAGTGATTTTTCGAAATGTGGGAGTTGTTTCTGCTGCACCCTATATATCAATAAATACATTCAATTAATGGATGAATTCACCTTACAGATTACATTGCTAGTTGTTGCTTTATTGACTTCCTCATTTTCTCTGTTAAGCAGAATTTTACCAGCAGAGGGTGGAAAAGGATTACTTTTCAAAAACAAGTCCCGCAAACAGTTAAGTAAATGTACTCTTACCATAACTATAAATAAATTGACGTATTCTTCTTTTTTATGTTTCATTATTCATTGCAGGCATGTCATATGTTGTTAATTGCTTTATGTTGTATATTTCAGTACACGATTAAACAATACAAAATGACGCGGGCCTTACCCCTTTGCTTCTGCCTTATTTCTCATGCTAATATGAATTTATGTTCAGGAGCTGTCAAAGGTAGCATGGAGGTAAGAAATTATTTGAGTCGATAAGTGGGACCTGTTACTCAGTGCAGTTGCTGAGATGTGTTCACGCCTGTGGAGGAAAGAAATTGGTTTCACTGTTAACATCTTACTACTGTTAACCCTAGTGACTTGTGTGGCCAGCATCGCCTGCTGTCAATGTAAGTAATAACAAATAGAGGCAGGAAGGTTTAAGACTTCCGACCGGAATTTTTCATGTGTGCCAAAAAACACTTAATATTATGTATTTCTACTGTTTCCAGTGTTTTGACTATGGTATATCTTATTATTGCATAATACGTTTTTGCAATTATAGTTGTTTATTTTCTCTTCCAAACGGTGCCGTATTCATTAACACTGCTGCCTGACAATCCTGTGTCTTGGGTTTGAACATTTATTTTTTTAGCAGCGTTTTTTTGTAAAGTGAGCCGATTGACCCATGGGAGGAATATGTTGAGGAGGCCCATGAGAAGAAACCCAAAAATAACTGGAAGGAAGGACAGAGAGCATCCTTCTTTACTATGGAGGTAAGCTGCCAAGGCTTTGTGGTAACATCTGCTCACGGTCTATTGAGAAGTGTTGGAGTGACAGGAGCAAAGTGTAGGAAGATGAAGAAGGAGTTAGCAAAGCAGGCAGGAAAGTCAAGATGATGGATTCTGCAAAGGAGGAGATATAAGAACTGGGGAGTATATGCTTCGTGTAGTGACAGCAGAATTTATAAGTAGCCTTGTGGTAGGCACAGAGCAGGATGAACTTTGGGAAGAAATGGGTCCAGAGGCCAATAGCAGGAGGTGCCACTGCCCCACCACATGGAGGTGTTTTTAGGTTAATTGGGTGAAATATCAATGAGAGGGGGCCCCTAGCTGATTACTCTGCAGCTGGTTATAAGGCACTGGCGGAGGTGCAACAGACAGTATTGCCTAGTAAGTGATTTCCACAACTTCTACATTGAACTGGCAACTCCAGACTAGCTCAGTCTGTCCCCATCTACTGTGCTACATTTTTGATTAAACACTCAGAAATTAATCTCTATGTTCAACTTGAGTCCAGACTTCCTTGACAATTTCAACCCCTGAAAATGGGGACTTTTGAAAACACTCTCCGGAGCCGTATACTTCTGAAAACAAAGCCTCACCATTATGGTGTGGATGGGGAAAAACACAGATTTTTGAAAATGCAGAATAATTGCACTCTGATTGGTTTGTGCATATTAGGTGGCCCTTCTCTGATTGAATCCAGCTATTACAATATCCAATTACCTGATTGATCACCCATCCTGCAAGAAAAACATATTCAAACATAGCAGACAAAGAGAAGTTGCTTTCTATGGTGCTTGTTGTGTTGCTTACTTGTATGCAGCTAAATTGCATTTTGTACAGTTTCAGTGCTTCATACATGCGCATAAGCAAACTAATTTACCAGTCGCTACAGTTTTATGATAAATCCACAAGCTGAATGGGAATATTTAGCATGGAGGGCACTTTCTCATCCTATTTTTGCCAATACAGTGGTGTGAAAAATAATTTGCCCCCTTCCTGATTTCTTATTCTTTTGCATGTTTGTCACACAAAATGTTTCTGATCATCAAACACATTTAACCATTAGTCAAATATAACACAAGTAAACACAAAATGCAGTTTTTAAATGATGGTTTTTATTATTTAGGGAAAAAAATCCAAACCTACATGGCCCTGTGTGAAAAGTAATTGCCCCTTGTTACAAAATAACCTAACTGTGGTGTATCACACCTGAGTTCAATTTCCGTAGCCACCCCCAGGCCTGATTACTGCCACACCTGTTTCAATCAAGAAATCACTTAAATAGGAGCTGCCTGACACAGAGAAGTAGACGAAAAGCACCTCAAAAGCTAGACATCATGCCAAGATCCAAAGAAATTCAGGAACAAATGAGAACAGAAGTAATTGAGATCTATCAGTCTGGTAAAGGTTATAAAGCCATTTCTAAAGCTTTGGGACTCCAGCGAACCACAGTGAGAGCCATTATCCACAAATGGCAAAAACATGGAACAGTGGTGAACCTTCTCAGGAGTGGCTGGCCGACCAAAATTACCCCAAGAGCGCAGAGATGACTCATCCGAGAAGTCACAAAAGACCCCAGGACAACGTCTAAAGAACTGCAGGCCTCACTTGCCTCAATTAAGGTCAGTGTTCACGACTCCACCATAAGAAAGAGACTGGGCAAAACGGCCTGCATGGCAGATTTCCAAGACGCAAACCACTGTTAAGCAAAAGAACATTAGGGCTCATCTCAATTTTGCTAAGAAACATCTCAATGATTGCCAAGACTTTTGGGAAAATACCTTGTGGACTGATGAGACAAAGTTGAACTTTTTGGAAGGCAAATGTCCCATTACATCTGGCGTAAAAGGAACACAGCATTTCAGAAAAAGAACATCATACCAACAGTAAAATATGGTGGTGGTAGTGTGATGGTCTGGGGTTGTTTTGCTGCTTCAGGACCTGGAAGACTTGCTGTGATAGATGGAACCATGAATTCTACTGTCTACCAAAAAATCCTGAAGGAGAATGTCCGGCCATCTGTTCGTCAACTCAAGCTGAAGCGATCTTGGGTGCTGCAACAGGACAATGACCCAAAACACACCAGCAAATCCACCTCTGAATGGCTGAAGAAAAACAAAATGAAGACTTTGGAGTGGCCTAGTCAAAGTCCTGACCTGAATCCAATTGAGATGCTATGGCATGACCTTAAAAAGGCGGTTCATGCTAGAAAACCCTCAAATAAAGCTGAATTACAACAATTCTGCAAAGATGAGTGGGCCAAAATTCCTCCAGAGCGCTGTAAAAGACTCATTGCAAGTTATCGCAAACACTTGATTGCAGTTATTGCTGCTAAGGGTGGCCCAACCAGTTATTAGGTTCAGGGGCAATTACTTTTTCACACAGGGCCATGTAGGTTTGGATTTTTTTCTCCCTAAATAATAAAAACCATCATTTAAAAACTGCATTTTGTGTTTACTTGTGTTATATTTGACTAATGGTTAAATGTGTTTGATGATCAGAAACATTTTGTGTGACAAACATGCAAAAGAATAAGAAATCAGGAAGGGGGCAAATAGTTTTTCACACCACTGTATGTGCATGCCCAGTATAGGCAGACAACTACGTCTATAAACATTTCGGTTGTTTTAGTTTGGTCAGAGATACTTTTTTAAGTGTGGACAGAGATCATTTTCATTTAAAAATGCCATTTTTAAATAGAAATGCAGTAGCCTGAGGGCATGTGTGTGAGTGGACCCAAATGGATTGTACTGTGTATAATTATTGAATTTGTTATTCCAGAAAAATTCTACTAAATTGTAACTGAACTTTATCAGTTAATCAGTCAGTCATAGAGTATACAGTGCATTACACAAGGTATAAGAAAACATTTTAAAATTAACAAGAGATACAAAACCTTAAAATATACTTTACATTACAATGAAAGGCTGAAAGTTAACAAAAGTAAAGAATAACAGAATCCTTGAATTGAGAAGAAAAATATGGCACTATTAGGATTAATTATAGTTAAGAGACAATAATAAATGATTTTGTAAGAGGCTGCGTGTGTTTGTAATTTAGAAACGCTGAACAAGTGCATTTTAATTTAGAGAATGGAAGAAAAAGTAAACTAAAAATGAACATTCAATGGCTTACAGGATCAGAACAAAGAAATACAGGAGCAAATACATTTCATATTTATACACCAGGAGATTTTAAATTAAGACAACATTCAAAGAAGAGGTGAACTGTGTTGAGAAATGGGTAATACTTTAGTTTAGGTACTGTAAAAATGTATCTCTTACTCATTGACTATTACATAACAATAACTTAACATGCACTTCTTTGGGTCTTCATAATACTTACAAAGCATCGGTAAAGCGTTTAGTCATCTTTGTGATGTGGACAGACTGACAAAATCTTCACTTTGGAGTCGTCTGAGGTGGCTTAACCGAGACACATTTCTCTTGATAGTCCATATTTAGTATAAGATCTGTGAATTCTTCATATTAGCAATTAATTTTACCATCATGTCAATTTGCCACATTGCACAGAGATGAATAACCAATCTACTGATGTTTTATCTTCTTTATAAACGTCTATGCGTGGAAGTGTTTGTGTCTGTTTGACCAGCCTGGAAGTGCAAGCTCAAAGAAAATGACTTTGTCGCGAAAGTAAAACCTCTGAGAAAAGAGAAACTCATTTAGCCACTGATAGACAACGGAGGAGAACATGTCGGGAAATCGAAACTGCCGAGACTACAGAACCTCGCTTAGCCGCTAATGCACAACCGATTCAATTTAATTGGTTGAAGTGCCAGAATCTATAGTTTTTAGGAGCCCAGGCTTTTTACAGCACAGGCTTACACAGTTATATGTGTTATAAAGACCAAAAGCTTTTGCTATGGTCTTTTATATAAGAGTAAACGAGTAAAAGATGCATTTTTGCAGTACCTAAAGTGTTAAAAAAATACAATAAAAATAAAAAGGAAAGAACAAATGCACTTCAGTCTTATTTTTGTATGGTTTGGATCAATGAATGAGCAATGAGTTGCATGGAATATCTACTGTGTGCCATATTAAACAATAAGAACACAATAGAAAGCATTGTGCAATAATGTTTAGTATAGGCTAAATAAAAGGAAATTTACTCTTTAGTCATAAAAGGCGCAAGTCATAATTCATTCTGTTCATGAAAAGATGATGAGTGGAGGAGGTTGGATCTTAAGATGCCTGTACTGCTCTTAGAATACACTGAGAATACTTCAATTAAGTACTGCAATTTTCAGTTGTACTAACACTTGTATAATTTTAATTGCGGCAATGGTGTTTAGTGTTTGTCAGGCTAGGTGTTCAATCCAGCTGATTGAAGCACATACCACCTACATTTCAGAACAGAAAATACACTTGAAGCAGACCAAACCAGTACTTGAATGGGAAACCATCTAGGAAAAGCTTGAGTATGGAAGAGTGTTGGTGAGCCCAACAGGGAGCACTTACTCTGTGGTCTCTGGGTGGATCCCAATGCCCCAGGGCAGTGACAGGGACACTAAACTGAAAAAATGGTGATGTCTTTCAGATGAGCTGGAAAACCACGGCCCTGACTCTCTTTGATCATAAAAGATCAGAGGACATGTTTTGAAAAAGATAGGGTGTATCCTGATATCCTGATTAAATTGCTCACCATGGCCAGGGACCTCATGCACAATGCCATACGTAGAATTCACACTAAAACATGGAGTTCGAACAAAAGTGGAAATGTGCATACACACAAAAAAATCCAGATGCATAAATTGGTGTGTTAGCCGACTTTCACGTTCTTCAGCTCCATAAATCCCAGTCAGTGAAAAATGACACTCGTGCACAAGCCTGGCGCCCCACCCAGACTCCTCCCAGATTTGTGCCTCTTCGAATATGCAAATCAATGTAAATAGCCCCTTATTTTTTGCATTCTGTGAAAAGACAATGGCAAAAGCATTGGGGGAAACAAAGAATTTCAGTGAATACCAAGTAGAGGCAAGTAAAAATGTATTATTCGTTGGTTTCAGCAGTAATATAAACAACAAAAGGAAGTTGATCGAATTACAGAGTGGCGGAGAAACTTGAAAGTTCAAGCTGAGAAAGTCACACAGTGTCCAAAATAAATAAGAAGTGGTCAAATATCAAAGTGGCCATGAAAAGGTGAGTTGCAACCCACTGTCCGAGGTGTCATATAGAAGCATATTAGGGTACAGAGAAAAGAAAAACAAAACAGAGATAAAATAAATAGTTTAATTTAGTAGTTTTTCAAATCCCATCTTAACTATACTAGCATGTTAAATACTTCATATTCTATGTGTAGTTCTGTGTACTCTATGTGTGTGAATCATTATGTGCTTCTTAAATGGGCTTTCTCTTATGCCGACAGGACACAGAATACATTACATTCATGATACTGCAGCTCTCTGAACAATTTAAATACTAAGATGTATACTTGATATTATTTTCATGATGATAGGAATTAAAGCATGTGAAAAAAAATTGAGGCACGTTGGCACAATGGTAGTGATGAGCGGGTGTCCTGTCCAGAGATTTTTCCTACCTCCCGCAAGATGCTTGCTGTGCCATGCGCGACCCTCAATGAAATCATTTATTGCAGCAGTACCGTCTCTTTCAAACGTACTAACACCCAATTCCTGTCCTTCCTTTTCTTTCTCCACACAATCAGTTCTTTAATAAATGTCAAGCCATCTGTAAGCTTAGAACACCTATTCTTCAAAACTTTTAAGTAACATTGAAATATCTTTGTAGTACATGTTTAATTATTCCATCCATCCATCCATCCAGGGTTGCACCAATCCCAGCAAGCATACAGCACGAGGCAAGAACAATCCCTGAACGGGGCACCAGCTCATCACTACCGCTGTGCCATCATGTCCTCACATGTTTAATTATTAACAATATACAGTACATTATTTAAATGAAGTTAAAAATTTATCTGTATAATGTAATAAACATGCTTTACTGCATTTCATCTTAAAAATGATATCAAGAGCTCCAAGAAGATAGCGCTTGGAAATCTAAGTCGACTTAGAAGCCAGCCGTCATCATGTGTAAATATGTGCTTTATAAAGTGGTTCAGGTTGTGCAATATTATAATTGTAGTGCAAGTTTGCAGTGAGGTAATTGTTCTTCTAAGTACAAACAGTTCTACCAGGAGAACCTTGATGGACTGATTTAGTGCATTTAGAGATCTTGGGATGAAACTGTTTCTGAACTGCAAGGTCCCTACAGGAAAGGCTCTGAAGCATTTGCCATACTGTATGGAAGAGGTTCAAATAGACTGTGCGCATGGCTGAGACAGCATGTGCTAAATGCTGCATCCTGATAATCCGATCAGCTGCTATACAGCTGAGATTCCACATTCAGATACAGTGGGTTAAAATATTCTAAGTGGTGCACTGACAGTGACAACTTTACAGCTGCTATAGTATTTGGAATAGTTTGGCCATTCCGTGCACCATTATTTGGTTACAGGTTGATTACAATCAGATGCTTTAAACTAATAAACGATGTGCAGTTAATTTCAGTGTATTTGATAAAGCCGCCTGCGGTGGGCTGGTGCCCTGCCCGGGGTTTGTTTCCTGCCTTGCTCTCTGTGTTGGCTTGGATTGGCTCCAGCAGATCCCCGTGACCCTGTAGGTAGGATATAGCTGGCTGGATAATGGATGGATGGATGGATGGATGATAAAGCCGCATCAGGGAAACCACCCAGGAACAGTACCACTACTTTAATGCTGGTTGCCACCAGTTTGCAAAACCGAACGGAGAACTTGCGTATGGCAGAAATCGAACTGGCATGAAAATGTATGTGGCTTTACACCAAGTTTAGTTTTTATACATTGCGATGTGAGCACAAAAATATTGCGTACGCCCGTTTATACATGAAACCCCAGGTTATTGTGGCCCCTGAATCATCATTTACATCTTATTGTCTAACTATCTCACTCACTCCTTCACCATCTAAAAGCTAATATATGCTGACCATACTGGCGGAAGAATGACTGCCATTGCATCATCCACGTAGATGCTACATGCTGGAGTTGGTGAAGTGGTACCCCACTGTCTATGTATGGACCATTGAATAGGTTAGAAAAGCGCAATATAAATGTAATTTATTATTATTTAATTAGAGTGTGGTTGTGATATGTGTAGGGTGATGGTAACAGTAATTGCATGAAAGTTTTGCTAAGAGATGCCTAGATGATCAATATTACCGTAAGATGGGCAAATTTTATGATATGCTGTTATAGCTCTTTTGTTAAGGTGTACCACCATCTCAAGATATATGGTAACCTTTGCTTAAGTGTTGCCTCAGACCATGGATGAATGACTAACAAAACCGTAAGAGTCATTTGCCAGTTATTTAAGTTATATAAATATTTGCCTAAATATTAGTGCATAGTCTATGGGAAGTTCCTACAACCCCCATAAGTTGAATTGAATTGGTATATTCTAACTATTTCTAGCCTCTCTGACTATACATTATACTCAGTTAGTGACCTGCCTTGCCATGTGTAAGGTGTTGAGGCCACATGTTTTTAAACTGTGCCTTATGTGCCAAATAACATGAAAGACAGTGTGCTCTAATAAATGTGCAGCGCCGTACATTTAAAGTGTACAGAAGAGGAAGTAATGCATCTTTAAGCATAGAAACAACTAAAGTTTAACAAGAAAAGTTAAGTTTAGAGAAGATACATTTTTTCTAATTTTGTTTTTGCCTTTTATTCCACATGTGTAACTACCTTTTTTCTTTATTCTTGTGTGGATTATTTGCTTTGAATTTTCACTGAATATTTTAAAATGAACTTTTGGACTGAGAGATTTCTTTCAGCACCATGCTTGATCCTGCCTTACACACCCGCAGCTACAATAAATAAGAATATTTCAAAACAAAAATGTACCAAAGTTCTATACATCAAGATAAAACTCAACAATACACATAAAAAAGAAAATCATTAAGATGCATGCCAACAGAATCAGAAAGTCAAAAAGAGGTTCAGCCCCTGAAACCCCAAAAGAAAAGAAACAGCCTTCAGCCGGACCTTAAAGGCACTAACAGGAGAAGCAGAACAGAATCATATCAAAACCAAACTGACCAATCAGGTTGCTCAGAGAGACTCGACACCCAAACACACCTTAGCATGTTATTATACATAAGATACAGTACATTTTGACCTACTTGGTTCAGAATATTATATAAACTCTGAATATATTGTTCTACAGAATGGTTAATTATAAACATTTTTTTCTCAGTTTTCATTTTATCAAAATAGAACATCTGGAAGTCATAAGTTTTGTTACTGCATGGTTTATATATTTAACGTCTTCTGTTTTGATATGTACTGTAGAATTAACATAACTGTACTGAAAATTTTGCAGGCCTCCTACAAGCACTACAAATTCTTCCACGTGCCACGTTTTGTTGAGGGATGACTTCAAATTCTGGATGTGTGTCTCTTATCGACTTGTTTTGGGTCCTGTCTTGCTACGGCTCCAGAGAAACGAGTAATGGAATGAGACAGATATACACAGTGAATGTGAAAATATGCTTTCAAAAAGGTTTGCAAATCCTGAAATCAATCATTCATGTAAATATTCAGACCTTTTGCTCCAAATTGCGGCCAGATGCATCTTCATTGCTTTGATTATTCTTAAGATGTGTCTGCGAACTTGATTGGGATCCACCTGTGGAAAATTCAATTCAATGGACATCATTGAGAATGGCACACGTTTACCTCTGTATAGAAGAATTCACACTGCATGTCATGGCAAAAGCAATGAAGTTCTAAGGAACTCACTGTAGACCTCTGTGATCAAATTATGGTGAGGCAAAGATCAGGGCAAGGGAATAAAACATTTCTTAAGCTTTTGAGTGTTTCTAGGAGCACAGTAGCCTCAATAATTGTGAAATGGAGGAAGTTTAAAAACCACCAGGACTCTTTCTAGAGATAGCCATTGGACTAAACTGAGTAACTGGTTAAGAAAGGCCTTGGGCAGGGAGGTAACCAAGAACCCAATGGTCACTCTAACAGAGCTTCAAAAGTTCTCTGCTGAGATGAGAGAATCTAGAAAAGGGAGGACTACCTCGATAAGATGTTTATGGTAGTGTGCCTAGTTGTAAGGCACTCCTGCCAAATGGTATTCAAAGGATTCCGAATGCATGAGGAAAATGATTCTCTGGTCTTTTGAGACAAAAACTGTACTCTTTGGGCAGAAATCCAAGCACCATGTCTAGTAAAATGCAGGCACTGTTCATGTGGTAGAGTATGGTGGTGGCAACATCATGCTGTGGGGGTGCTTTACAGTCGCAGGGTAAGTAGCCAAGTTAGAACTGAAGGAAGGATAAATGCAGCCAACTACAGAGAAGTGGTAGAAGTAGTAGAAGAAAACCTGCTTCAGAGTGCACAGAATCTCAGACTGGGGTGATGGTTCACCTTTCAGCACAACAATAACCCAAAGCATACAGACAATACTGGCTTTGGGACAAGTCCCAGACTGTCTTTGAATGACCCAGCCCAACATCTGTGATGAGACATGAAGATGGCAATTTACAGACCCTTCCCATCCACTCTCACTGAGTTTGAATGGTTCTGCCAGGAAAATAAGATAAATTGCTCAAATCCAGGCAGGCAAAGCCTGCAGAGACGGAATAAGACTCAAAGCTGGAATTGCTGCTAGAAGGGCTTCTGCACAGTACTCAAGTAATTAGGTATAAATTCTTACATGAATGAGGGAGATTTCAGCTTTTGATCTTAAATAAATTTGCAAACCTTTCTAGAGAAAAGCCAAGCAAAATGACACATTTTATTGGCTAACTAAAAAGATTACAATATGCAAGCTTTCGAGGCAACTCAGGCCCCTTCTTCAGGAAAGATCCTGAAGAAGGGGCCTGAGTTGCCTCGAAAGCTTGCATATTGTAATCTTTTTATTTAGCCAATAAAAGGTGTCATTTTGCTTGGCTTTTCTCTACATTCATAATGGCTAACACGGTACAACACAGTACTACAGACCTTTCTAAAAACATGTTTTCACTGTGACGTTATGGGTAATTGAGTATAGACTGATGGGTAACACTGTCACATATACGAGTGGGCACCCAAAAATATTGTATATCTCTCAGAACACTTCCAAATGTAATCACCTTCAAAATACTCTCCCTGAGATGCAATACACGTGTCCCACCGCTTTCCATTGTTCAAAACTTTTCTGAAACTCTTGCAAAGTGATAGCCTTCAGTGTGTCCGTCGTTTGCTTCCTGACCTCCACTATATCCTGATAATGCTTTCCATTAAGGTCCCTCTTCATTCATTGAAATAAGAAAAAAATCACAGGGTGCAAGTCCAGGGAGTGTGGTTAGGCAACCGCTGTTGTCCTGTTTGAGGCACACTCAGTGCTGTGAGCTGGGGGTGTTGTCGTGATGCAGAAGCCATTCGCCTGAATGACACAATTCGGGTCATTTACTCAGCACTGCATCACACAATTGCTTGAGCATTTTAAGGACACCGCTTGGCCAAATGATGCAGAGGGCAGTCTAGCACACGTACCTAGCAGAAAACGTTAGAACTAATGGTCCACCAGTCTCCAGAAAAAAGTTCTCATTATTTTTGGGTCCTCGTATACACATAAAATTAAATCTACAACACAATAAAGTCTGTGGTGGGCTGGTGCCCTGCCCGGGATTTGTTCCTGCCTTGGGCCTGTGTTGGCTGGGATTGGCTCCAACAGACCCCCTTGACCCTGTATTAGGATATAGAGGGTTGGATAATAGATGGATGGATGGAAGGACACAATAAAGTGTGCAAAAAGTGAAAGGGTCTCAATATGTTTTGAATCCTCTGTATATATGGACTAACAGATGGATAGTCTGTAAATTACAACATTGATGATTTTACTTGGGTGCAGCAACAATGCCTAGACGCCGCCTGCATTTCAAGCTCTCCTTTTGTTCATGGCTGTCAAGTTTTTGTTTTTTCTTTTACTATTATTTTCTTTGTTGCTGCCCATTTATTTTAAATTTATATACAGTATAAATTGGTTTAATATTTAATTATTTTTCATTAAAAGTCTTTTTGGTTACTAATTCTGTATGGTTTCCCAATTACATTTTAATTGTTTTGTTTAATTTTATTACCCACCATGGCCTTGTTATGCTCCGTCCAAGACAGCTGGGCCTCCCAATTACGCAGGTGTACAGCCAATGGGGCCGCCACCTCAGCCCCTATCTAAGGGTTTTGTACACCTCAGACTATTGGCTCCCTTAAGACTATTGGCTGGGACATTAACTTTTTTTTCTTTGTCCTCTATTTTTATTTCACTAAGCTCTGCCAGATTGTGCAGAGGTAGATAATAAAATAAAAAAAAATTAAAAAACTGGAGACGAAAACACAAAGTCAGAAGCAAAAAAATACAAACTGATTGTAAGAGCTCACCATATTAACCAAAAATATAATTAGAAAAACACATTTTAAAGTCCTTAAATCTTCCAGAAGGTAGTTACTTCTGCTGTTGATTAGCACGGAATCCAGAAACACAAACACAAAAAGAAAAAGACCAACATTGGACCTAAAGACCTTTGGCATGATATCATGATTCAATATGATTTCTGGCTGTTATGTTTCATGGTTTATTCCCAGCTTAGGTATTTTCTCCTTTTTATTGTTGTTTTCGAATATATTTATGTGTTTTTATGTTATGCGTGAGAATGTCCTTTTGTTGTTAATCATCCATCCATCCATTATCCAACCAGCTATATCCTAACTACAGGGTTACAGGGGTCTGCTGGAGCCAATAACAGCCAACACAGGGCACAAGGCAGGAAACAAACCCAGGGCAGGGTGCCAGCCCACCGCAGGGCACACACTAGGGCCAATTTAGAATCGCCAATGCGCCTAACCTGCATGTCTTTGGACACGGGAGAACATGCAAACTCCACGCAGGGAGGACCCGGGAAGCGAACCTGGGATTCCTTACTGCGAGGCAGCAGTGCTACCCATTGTGCCACCGTGCCGCCCTGTTGTTAATCAGCAACACAAAAAGGCCTCAAAACTAACATAAGAGTCAAATCAGGAGCTCCTCTGGTTAGCCTCAGAAGCAGGCCAATGAAAACGTCACCAACAAACACTTGGGCATGAACCCAGCATACACAGGCCTAAAATGAAGAGCATACACAAAATAAAAAAATACTCCAAGACCAACACCCTCCAAACCCCACCTTACTAATCCACCCCTCTTAGGGCTCATTTATACTTCACGCTTAGAACATGTACATGCACGTATCATGGCTGCCACGCATTCCCAGCATTCATTTGACGTGTCCTCTGAGCAGGTCCTCAGAAATTAACGTGATGCATGCGCGAGTTGCAGTACCAGCAAAAGTAGGGGAGCGCAGTGTGATAAAAGTCGGAATGTGACGTCAGAGTCTCTGTTTACTATCTACATGTGACAGAAAGCCGCTATGCGGATCCTCCGGGATCGATGTGCTTGCTTTGATGTTTGAAGAATGGTTCAATTGATGTGGTGAAGCAAAATGCCGACATACAAATGCATTCGTGGTGCTTTTATATTCAAGCATCACATATTCCCCACGAATAATAATGACACAATACATTTTAAAAGTCTCATATACCAACTTCTGTGCCATCATTTTTTTTTTTGCACTTTCACAACATCATTTGAATGTATGGCAGCGTATTTGAACCACAGAGAAAAAAATTAAGGGCATGGCTAAAAGGTCTATTTTGTGATTAAAGTGGAAATTTCGGCTTTAATCTCGAAATGTCCACTTTAATCTTGTAGTTTACTTTATCATTAAAGTAGACCGTCGTAAACATCAACTTAAACCCGTCCCAGTTGTTAATCACTACACGCTTCTGGGGCTTCCTCCTCAACTGAATGCAGCAATCGCCACACAGAACATATAAAATTTATGATATCCCAGCTCTCCGCACTTTTAGAATCCTTAGATTTATACTTGATATCACTTTCATGATGAAATGCATTAAACTATGTATATTACATTTTACAGATAAATCGTTAACGTTATAGAGTTTTTCTCAACTTGGCAGCCATTAGTGTTGTATTAGCTTGTTCCACTTCGGTACTGTGGGACTTATAATTTGTTTGGGGTGGCACGGTAACGCAGTGGGTAGCACTGCTGCCTCGCAGTTAGGAGACCTGGGTTCACTTCCCGGGTCCTCCCTGTGTGGAGTTTGCATGTTCTCCCCGTGTCTGCGTGGGTTTCCTCCGGGTGCTCCAGTTTCCTCCCACAGTCCAAAGACATGCAGGTTAGGTGTATTGGCGATTCTAAATTGGCCCTAGTGTGTGCTTGGTTTGTGTGCCCTGCGGTGGGGTGGCGCCCTGCCCAGGGTTTGTTTGTTCACCCCCGTGACCCTGTAGTTAGGATATAGCAGGTTGGATAATGGATGGATGGATGGATAATTTGTTTATGTTATAACAGAGACATCATTTTGGTACATTCTTGTCCCATGGACAGCTACATTTAATACTCAGTTTTCATGGCCACAACCATGTTGTTGTTTGGCGATGACATGTTTACAACTTTGAGATGTGATGTTATCACCTTATCCCTACATAAGATGGTGGTGTAATTAGCCTTGTAACCACATATTGGATCTCTTTCTGTAAAGTAATGAAGCAGAAACCTTGACAATCTTTATGAAGAATCTGGACAAGACATTGGAACAGCTTAGCTATTAGCTAAACAAACGGGCTTGATGGATTGAATGGTCTCCACTTGTTTTGCCAAATTTCTTCTGTTCCTATGTTTCTAACCTTTAACTTTTTTGTCATAGTGTTAATGGAAACTAAAAGGTATGTCTGAAAATATTTTAGGACCTAGGGAAATAGGGACCAGGAGAAGGAAATGTAAACAAAGAACATCCAGAGATAAATAGCCAGCAGATCAGTCAGTCAAGTTCTAAAAAACAAAACAGTCAGCCAAAATCGCAGCCAAATGTTCAGAGCAAAAGTATGGGAGCCCGTAGCTAAACACAAGAACACACATGCATTGTAGATAAAGGGGAGCATCCGACGCCTGCTTATAAACCATCACCCAAGTGACATTGTGTGAAACGACTTCCATTACATGTGTCTGGCAACCTGTCATTGTGTCATTTCATTGGGCAATACAGAATAACAGCAACCACACAAGATCAAATGGCAACATGGAAAAGTACAAATATAATGATACAGCAATAAAGTTTGAAATCAAAAGATACAAAGGAAATAATAAAAGATATTGGGATTTCCCAGTATTCAAAACTTCCATAACTAATTATATGAAGCTTAAGAAAAAATGTATCGACTTTAGAATATATTAATAAAGTCTAACAAATGTAACATTATTGTACTCATTGTCTAGAGCTGTAAAGAGTCAAGTCATTTTAATCGCTGGAAAAGCTCTTATTATCTGACATTATTATCTTATCTGACTTCCCAGATTTTACTGCCTACAAAAATGCCAAAGGAAATCTCATGTCTGCAGCTCAGAACTATTTTAGCATGCCATGTTCATTTTGGTACCCTTAAAACTGCTTCCTCGTTTGATGAAAAAAACTTAACCAATGTGTTATCTCCTGATTAGAGTGACAATGTCCTGGGCTAAATCCGAGTGAGTCTGCAGGTGTTGATGGACATTTGATTCTGAATGCTGTGATATTAATGGCACCCTGCTGCTGCCCATTGCACACCTCCAAAATTCAGCTTGCCTGCTCATTTACTTTGCTCGGTATTCCTGCCCTGTTGCAGCCTTACTAACTGACGCCCCCCATTCCCCTGACCTTGACAGGTTGAACTGGTCACCAAACACAGAGGAACTATATAAGAAAGGGGAGAGCAGGCTCTTCTTCCTAAGGAGACTTCCTTCTTTCAATGTGGGAAGTGATATCTTTGACATTTTCTACACCTCTGTGATGGCCAGTGTGATTTTCTACCCTGTGGTATGCTGGGTTGGTAACATCACTTCAAGAGAGACCACTGAATCAATGAGCTAATGAAAGGGGCAGGCTCAGTTAAAAGACACACTCAGGATCCCCTGGTAGTTGTAGCAAAGCAGATAATTAAAACAAAACTGAGTGCCATTATGAATAATGCTACACATCCTCTGTCTCAGACAATTTAACAACAAATTATTCAACAGAAGCGTGTCAAGAAATGCTACAGGGGCTCCCTCACTGGGACTGGGACTTTTTTTTCGTTCTTTTTAAATTTTATTCGCTTTTAGTCATTGTGG
The DNA here is from genome assembly GCF_016835505.1 of Polypterus senegalus. Taxonomy (NCBI): domain Eukaryota; kingdom Metazoa; phylum Chordata; class Cladistia; order Polypteriformes; family Polypteridae; genus Polypterus; species Polypterus senegalus. The sequence continues at coordinate 22,077,512 of NC_053157.1, forward strand.
GGCATGTTTAGACCATAGTGTTTGTGTATACATAATAATTTATTTATGTATGTATTTGTTTATTTATTTAAAAAGCTTCTGTAAAAAGCCTAATTCCCCCCTGTGCACAAATAAAGATCTATCTATCTATCTATCTATCTATCTATCTATCTACCTATCTATCTATCTAATAATGCCTTTACTATCTATCTATCTATCTATCTATCTATCTATCTATCTATCTATCTATCTATCTATCTATCTATCTATCTATCTATCTATCTTATAGTGCCTTTTGAATCTATCTATCTATCTATCTATCTATCTCTTATAGTGCCTTTTGCATCTATCCATCTATCTATCTATCTATCTTAAACTGCTGTGCCTATGACATTTAAACTGCAGCACTCAAGCTGAGTGTAACAAACGGGACCTACACAAGAGTGTCATAAGCGCATCATAATTTGCACAAATAAAGAAAAGTAAAAATATGAATGATAATGTAGTGAAGCACAATGCCAACAATACAATACACTACAATTTTTTTTGTATATCCCAAAATCACACAGGAAGTGCCACAATGGGCTTTAACAGACCCTGCCTTTTGACAGCTCCGCAGCCTTGACTCTCTAAGAAGACAAGGAAAAACTCCCAAAAAACCCTTGTAGGGAAAAAAATGAAAGAAACCTTTGGAAAGGCAGATCAAAAAGAGACCCCTTTCCAGTAAGGTTGGGCGTGCAGTGGGTGTCAAAAAGAAGGGGGTCAATACAATACACAGAACAGAACAAATCCTCAATACAGTATACAAATAAAAATTTTAGAAGTACGGAGTAGAATTTAACAGTAGATGATATCACATAATATGATTTGGATTTGTTTAGAGTCCTAGAGACCTCGGCCATCAAGTTGCCTCCCTCATTTGGCCATTCCACAGCCGAAACAGCGCTGGGCCAGCCAATCCAATGAAAGGACCCCTCTACCCCACGATTCCTGCGATCCTCCATCAGGGATGACTTTACCTTAAGCAGGCAAACCAACTTGGCAGGTGGGCTGTGGCACCAAGTGCCACATTTGAGTACCAAGAAGAGAAACAGAATAGATGAGGGTTAGTATCCAATTGTAACAATCATGTTACTTATGTTTTAGTGCTAATGACTAACAACAGAGATGCAGTCTGTACAGTTAATCAGCAGCTCTAGTCAGGGTGTGCTAAACTGAAGTAGTGAGTCTTTAGCTGGGATTTAAAAGATGAGACCGTGAGTGGCTTATAAGGATTTCAACTCCTTTTCATTGCTACCTTTATGGCTTGATGAAAAAGACTTGCAACCACCAGTACCAGACTGAAAACAAAGTCGACAGTGCAACTGCTTGAGATTTTGATGGCTCTTAGATTTAACCTAGCACTGCTAGGATTTTTTTTTTGCTGTTAGTGTTTGTTTTTGCTGTTGCCACCACTCTGTCTCTACTGTAATAATAAAGTAATAAGAATCATTAACATAAATTTGAATATATTTGAATATTTATTTATTTTTTATTTGAATATTCAAACTTTATTTTTTGCCACTTTGACAGCCCTAATATGCACATGTTACAAATTTGGGAAACAATCAGAGTACTTAGAAAAAGCTCACACCAACATGAGAACACAAATTCAAAACAGTGACTGAGCCAGAAATTTAACCAGCACTGGGCTAAACACTGTGCCACCTTGCTGTCTGAATGTGGTAGTGTATTTCAACTCTGACCAAGAAGAACATCAGCCTGCATCAAAATGTCTAAGGGCGGACAACATCCAGACTTTTCTTGCAAAACAAAAAAAGTAATTTAAAAAGTTTAAATCAAAACTTGCATCAATTCATTCAATCCTGTAAAATAACTCTTTGAACTGATATTTTGAACATAGAGATCAGAACCTTGATTTTCCCCTATGGCGTCTATTACAGTGAAAGCAAAACACAGCAAAAATATAAAGCCATGTTAATTGAGGGCTAATCTTTGAAAATAAAGCCTCCCTGCTGTCTCGTATAATTTTCTCAGAGAAGTGGGCATATTTCGTTTTTCTATTCTATATGTACAAACAGCAGTTACAGATGAACAAATCTAAAACTTGCTTTTGATCTGCCATTCAAGTGAAATTTTAAAGTTTCATTAGATGTTTTGGCTCTAAGTAAACTCTCAATAGCCTTTACAAAAAGTTTGCCTTGATAAAAATGTTAAAATGTGTTCGCAAAATGGATGAAGAAATCATTGCACACTATGGGCAGTTCTGCACATTAACTAGATGATTTGGTGCCTGTCAGCATATTGCAAAAGAAATTACTGTATATTTTGTTCGCATTAACTGTAAAAGAAGTGATAATACTTTCTGATGGTCTACATACAGTACCCGCCATAATGTTTGAGACAAAGACACATATTTCCTTCATTTACCCCCCTCTGCATCACAATTTAAAATTACAAATGAAACAATTCAGATGTGATTAAAGTGCACACATTTCGATTTGCATACATTTCAGTCACACTGTATAGAAATGAGAACACCTTGTCTACACAGTCACCTCATTTCAGGGCACCATAATGTTTGGGTCACAGCAAGGGCAGGTGTATTAAAGCAGTCATACGTAGGATTTTGTCACATATCTCTTGCATGCCAATGACTGCTTAAAGTGCTGAGGATCTTCTCTGGTGATGCTCTACCAAGTCTCTAATGCAGCCATCTTCTTCTCCTGCTTCTTTCAGGGTCTTTCAGAGCTTGCTAAATTGGATTTAAATTGGCTGACTGGCATGGCCTTTGAAAAATTTTCCATTTTTCAGCTTTGTCTTAGCAGTATGTTTGGGTCATTATCTTATTGTAGTGTGAAGTGCCGTCCAACAAGGTTGGAGGCATTTACTGGAATTTGAGCAGATCAGATGCTTCAATACACCTCAGAATTCATTGTGCCACTGATATCAGCATTTCTATCATCAATGAAGAGAAGTGTGCCAGGACCTGTGACAGCTATACATGCCCAAGACATAACATAGCCATGTGTAACAGATGAGGTGGTCTTCTTTGGATCTTGGGCACTTCCTGTTCATCTCCACATCCTTTTCTTGCCATCACTCTGATGCAGGTTCATCTTTATCTTGTCTGTCGTTTTTTTCCCAGAACTCTGCAGGCTCTTTGAAGTCATTTTTCACAAACTGTAATCTGTAATAAGGTTTGAAATAGGAAAGGCTTAAGATTAGTACCATCTAGTGGTGAAATTGAACATTTCTTTACTTGAGGAACAGCCTGTCTCTGGGCAATGAAGTCATGAAGCTGTGCCCCAGAGAGTAAAACCAAACGGAGAGCACATGTTTGTCTCACATCCTTATGCTTTGAATGTTCAGTTTGGCTTTGAAGGCATTGTCATTGTACCGTATTCCAACTGGCTTCAGTAAAGAAAGCAAACTGGAAACTCTTGTCTGTGTGGTCATTGGAAGGGAGTTTATCTGGCTGTCGACTCAGGCCGGCCGCTTGAGGCAGAGGGCAGGACACTGGGCATCCTGTTTTGAGTACCTAACTATTGGTTTGCATCTTGCAGTGTGTCATCTGTATATCTGTTCATGAAATCTTCTGCTTATTGTCGTCTCTGACACATCCACATCTGGCCCCTGAAGACTGTTGCTGATCTGTTGGACAGGTGTTTGGGGCTTTTTCTTCAACATAGTGAGGATTCTTCTGTCATCAGCAGTGGAGGTCTACCTTGAGTCCCTTTGTGATTACTGAGCTCACCAGTGCATTCGTTCTTCTTAATGACATTTCCAGATGTCTCAAATAGTTATATGCTTGTTTTTTATGGCTTTTTTAATGGCTTTTTGACTTTCAGTGGCACCAATCTTGTTGAACAATGCCAACTCCAGACTCCAAAGGGTAGAAGCAAGCCGAGGTATCTCAAGAAACAATGAAACACAACTGAGGAATCACAAACACCTGGGACGCCAATTGTCATTATGCTGGACACTGTTTATAACACGTTTTACAACAGATAACAACGTCATTTTGCTGACTTTGAGGTAATTGTCAAGTAGAGGCTCAAATGTTTTCTTCTAAATAAAGAGTTTAAATGCAGCAAATTAATACAGAAACCTCATCCACACCCAAATGCCTTAAATCTCCCTAACATTATTTTTTTTTAAACACCAGATACACAGTATGTATGATAATATACACTCTTAATTATTCAGATATGTAGCGCATTTCTTAATAATAAAGAGGAGATGCACTCCAGACTTGTACTGATAGACAGGGAGAGTATTCATTTAGTGTTTGAGGGTCCTCCAGTCAATGTGTGAACAGAAAACAGCATGAAGCACCACTTTGCTGTGATTTGGTTAGATGTGCAAATTCAGATATTCAACTTGTTAGTTTAGTGAGTGTAAAGAATACAAGCAGGTTGAATATCTTAACATTCTGGGGATCATTTGGAGAATCACAGCCAACTATCACTTTGGCCAGTGGTGGAATTGCCGTCATTTGTCATCTGGGGTTGGTGTTAATCAGCCAAGCAAGCAGTGACCCATCTCAGGGCTCTCCGCAAACCATTTGCAACCATTCTCTCTTTCATCCATCCATCCATCCATCCATTATCTAACCCGCTATATCCTACCTACAGGGTCACGGGGGTCTGCTGGAGCCAATCCCAGCCAACAAACCCCGGGCAGGGCACCAGCCCACCGCAGTTCTCTTTTTCAGTACAACTGTAAGTAATGACTCGGCACAACCCAATTAAAGACATCACGTGACACAAAATGATTCTGGACCCATAATATAAGAAACATTGATGGAGATACATGTTATACTACATGTTTCTTTATGTCACTATATCTGGACAATACTGTTATGAGTTTTATTCACATGTGCATGTTAAATTTGGCACACAGGGGCTCAGCAGTTAGAATTGCTAGCCAAGCATTGGAGCAGATAGCCAAAGACAACTGGAGGCTTGTATTAGTCAGCTTAAACACAGGATAGGGTATTTCTGTCCTCTGTCAGCACAAATCTTCTTTCCTTATTGGGAGAATGAGAATCGGCATGTAAGCACTATGATATTTCTGTATTTTGTGGAAGAGGAATTCAGCCCTTGTTTGGAGACAGAAAGGACCAGCAAGTTGAAGAAGAACCGTATAAAAGGCCTGGACAGTAGCCAGACCCTTTGAGGCTGTGTCGACGAAGTTCGAAAAACCTCCCAGCGTGGGGACGAAAAAAATGGCAGGCTGCGTTGATCCAGATTCCCCCCTGGATATAAAGTCTGTCCATATGTCCTCCCGTCTGTAACCGCGTTGAACGTCAGTAAATGTAAGCTAAAAGATATTTTGTCTCATGTGATTCTTGTACCGTAATCACTATGGCAGGGATATCGCCTTTTCTGGTGTATTACGATATTGTTTAATTATTTAATATGCCACAATTTCAAAAGAACACATTTCCAAGAGAGCTAATGCCTCTTCAGGAAACAATACACAGCTAGTTATGCATGAGCTTGGTGTAAAAAAAATGTAAAAGCATAAAGAAAACAAATCTTTGTATCAGAATTGGAGAATCCTAATAAGAGGAAATCAGTGATTGGTATCTGCCATAAAAAATAAACCTGATCAGCACAACCCTAATTGTTTGTTTTGCTCCTCATGCGGTTTACTTTTTAAGCCACAGAAGAATTTGGTTTTGATTCGTTTACGAATCTAAACCTGGAAAACTGAAGCAGAAAAAAGAGATTTTGAGGCATCCATCCATCCATTTTCCAACCCATTGAATCCGAACACAGGGTCACGGGGGTCTGCTGGAGCCAATCCCAGCCATCACAGGGCGCAAGGCAGGAACCAATCCCAGGCAGGGCGCCAACCCACCGCAGGATTTTGAGACACCACTGATTTAATTTAAAAAATCAGTTAGAAAATTCAAAAACACATTAGCAGTGAAAGAGTTTCGTTAAATTTTCCATATTCATTATTAATTTTTCATGAGAATGGGTAGAATCCAAAGGGTACAGTAATACTGCGTGACTGAAAAATGGAATAAGAGCAGATGCCGCCATGAGTGCAGTAAAGAATCCAGTAATATGCAGGTCAACGATGAGCAGAGGCTGATGGAGAAATACCCACAAATAGAACAGAGAATGGGAAGCGAATGAAGAATGAAAGTGAATCCGTTCAGCTTCCACCATCCATGACATGACTAGCTGATTCATTAAAAAAATAAAAGAAAAATGGAAACCCTTAATGAAACAGCATTACTATACAGAAAGTGAAAATGACTTTTATGGATTGACTGTTTGTCTGGTAACACATTAATGAAATCTTCAAGTAACTGATTATCTTTCTTTACTTTGGTTTGGTTTAAATTCTGCCCATCATTTCCACTGATTAGAAGACAAAGATAAACTGCGCTGAGAAGACCACCAAAACACACTGATGAGATGTTGTCAGGATGACCTCAGAAGATGTAAATTAGCTTAGTCTTACATCAGGCTAAGAAAAGATAATGAAACTGGACAGAAAGAAATCAATTCCATTTGAATGAAGGCTTGGCACGGCATTGCAGCTCATTGTGACAAGAAATAATGACAGGCTTTGCTTTAGGTGCTGTCAGAACAAATAAGTTTTGTTTTATTTACTAATTGAATGTGAAAAAGTAATAAAACAGGAAAACAAAATGGCAGAAAGGATCCAGTGATTACCCAAGGTGGGCGACACAACACTGTTTAAAAAATTTGAATCAAGGTAATAAGTAAGATACACAAAGCTGAGTCATTCTGTTACATTTCTTGTTACATTTCTTGGCTTATGTGACGTTCTTTCTACTTTATGTTTCTTAGTCTACCTTACACGTCCTTTTCATTTTGAAATGAATTTTCATTTTTACAAGAACTAGGGGGCTCTGTCACCTGCTCGCTTAGCTCGCCCACCCCCGGGTTTGGTTTACTGGATATAAAATTTAAAGAGGTTGTTATTTTCATGGGAATTGTTACATAGGCATTATTTTCAGTTTTACTTTAAAATGCCCCGTGTGTGGTTAAATCTCTTTCTCATGGGACGTATAACGCTGCTCATGTTGTGAAGAAGTGTGGCGAAGGAGATGCCTTCGGATCATCGGCTGGCTTGCTGCTGCTGCTGGAGAGCTGCGTGTTCTGCTTGTCGCTTGTTATTGTTTTAAGAGCTGGGAGCACATGAAGCATGTCTGACAAAAGCATTCCAACAACTGCAAGGTTAGATGTCCATGAACTTGTTTTAAATGTTGTCTCACTGCCTTGTCTCGCGGGACATCAGATTGTCTTCCAAGAATATCACGTCTCGTCTCCCTAGTCTCCCTCCCAAGATTTTTTTTTATAATAGAGTGATGAATATGTACGATAAATAAAGCACATTTTAATAAGAATAAATATGTATGATAAATAAAGCAAGGATATTGCAAGAAATTCAGGTAGGAACTATTTTCCTTAATACTTTAATTATATTATCTTACCTTTCAAAGGCAGGGATAGTAGAGAAATGAAGCCCCTCTTGACACTGATGGGAACAAAGAAAGAACAACTCATGACTGGAGCACCTGCTCATTCCAGTGTACTATTTGCATGCAGCGCAGTAATGAAAGTTATAAAGTTAAAAACCAGAGAGCCAGTAGTACTGTTTCCAATGTAAGAACTCTTACCAGAAAATAATCGTCCACAATATCAGATAAAGAGAGGTCTGTCGAGGTAATATTTAAAGTGTCGCCAGTACCGTCAGAAGAGACAACCACACCTGACACCAACAGGGGGTTGCATTTTGGCAGTGGAACTCAGGAAATGGTGGCACCTGCATGCAAAATAAAAACGGCATTGTGGTAATGCCAAATAATAATATTAATGTTAGGCTTAGGGTTAGGGTAGTTAAGGTTATTTGGCGGGTTTAAGCTAACAAGGAGACAGATTGTTGTTTTTTGAATGTTTTGTCATGACGTGAGTGTGATAGAGATTTGCTCAGACTGTCATGGCGCTGTTTGCACAGGCAGGAGGAGTAAGCACCGGGCACACATGTACTGTTGTTTGAAGTGCTTGTGTTAAATACTAGTGATGTGCAAAATGATTCTTAATAGTGATTCAATTCATTTTGTTCAGTTCACCAAGATGATTCAAGTCTTTGAATTACTCATTTGTTCACTTCAGAAACAACAAGAAGCTATATTTTATTTTAAAATCTAGAATAGTAACAACTTGAACCACCACACAATACAAACTATAAAAAGCAAGCACCAAAATAAGTTAATTCACACATAATAATATTAATAATAATAATAATAATAATGATCTTTATTAAATTTTGACAATAAAATAATGTAAACAATAAATTAAAAAATCATACAAATAGAACCTTAGAATAGTGCACACATCATGATAATACTGTGAGAACATTGAACTATGACTAAATAACATTATTTTCAGTTTTGGATTAATCTCCCACAATTTCCTTCTTTTATATCCTGTTCTTTCTGATGCAGTCTGGCATACAGTATGTCATCAGTGAACTGAACTGCGACTCAGCGTAATGTGAATCTCTTGTCGTCAGTTCTTTCGGTGATCTAGATCAGTGTATTGTACTGCGAGTCAACTGTCTGCAGTTTGTTCTTCAGTTCAGTACATGAACTAATACATGAACGAGTTCATGTGTCTCTTGTTTGCAGTTCATGAATAAATTTCTCCAGCTCAGTAGGGGGCGTACTGGTTCATTTAATCAGCCTGTGTACTGAGACGGTCATCATCACTCAGTCAGAGTGAACCGATCAGTGGGAGGTGCTTGGTGTCATCTACCAATTCAGTCATTGGCTAGTTGTCATCATGAAATAGTTTACTAATAGGCTATTTCCCAAAAACAGCAGCCATTTAAGTGGTTAAGATAAAAGCTCTGGACGGTCAAGGAATGCTATAAAAAAACGTAGCACACACTGCTCTTGCCTCAAAATATTCATTCCTTAATGCCATTGAACCAGTACATTTGTTCAGAAACTAAGACAAGTATAAAAGAACTAGTCTGTTCGTTCATTGCATATCAATACTAAATACTTAGGGTCCGTGTGTGCTAACAGGAGCAACTATTGGGCGTGAAAAAGAGGAAAATGCTGAATACAAAATCTACAACAAATCTATAAAACTGCAACATCATATAATGACTCTTTTACGAAAAAATTCTGGCTAGTCGTTGGCTATTGGTGAAAAGATGCATGTCCTTCTGGTTTTGATCCTTTACTGCTTTATGATCATCTCCCTTTCAGCTTTAATAAGCACCTACAGCCTGCCATTCGCCATTTTCTGGCAGAACTGTTGACTAGTGCCAAAAAAGCCAAATTAAATCCAATGTGATTCAATGTTGTGTAATAATAAAATGTTAAACTTCCATAGGGTGAATACTTTTTATAAGCTTTGTACATGGATTACTATTGAAAAAAATAAAATAAAAAGTTGTTCTCAAAATCCAGCATACAGTAATAAAGGGTAAGTGATTGTATGTCTGTGTATCCATCCAGTAGTATTTGTGATACACCATCTGTTACAATAACAAATACAATGCACTTTATTACTACTGTTTGTAATGCGCCATCTGCTGGAATGACAGAGACGTAGCAGTGCAAGAAAAGGTCCAAAGAAGAGCAACTAGGCTGAGTCCAGGGCTATATTATTAATTTACTTTTTTTCCTTTTTTTCTTTCTTCATCTTGCAAATCACTTTGAGCTACATCATTTGTATGAAAATGTGCTATTTAAATAAATGTTGCTGTTGTTGTAAAATAACATCAAATCTACTTTTGAAAGTCCATAAAGACTTACTGTTCACCACACTACTTGGTCACTTATTCCAAGTGTCTGTGGTTGTCTGTGTAAAGAAGAACTTTCTAATGTTTGTGAAATTTACTGTTACCAAGTTTCCAAGGGTGTCCTCGTGTTCTTGATGAGCTCATTTTAAAGTAACAGTCTCAACTCACTGGACTAATTCCCTTCATAATTTGAAATACTTCAGTCATGTCTCTTAATCTTCTTTTGCTTAAACTATAAAGGAGCAGCTCTTTTAATCTTTCGTCATAATTCATCCTTTGTAGCCCTTGACTCAGCCTAGTTGCTCTTCTTTGGACCTTTTCTTGCACTGCTACGTCTCTGTCATTCCAGCAGATGGCGCATTACAAACAGTAGTAATAAAGTGCATTGTATTTGTTATTGCAACAGATGGTGCATCACAAATATTAACACTGATCTTAAGAATCCCATACCAAATGGCATATAACAGAGACATATACATTGCATTTTATCATTTCAACAGATGGCACATCACAAACATTAGTAGAAATAACATTTGTGATGTGCCATGTGTTGGAATGACAAATGCAATGCATTTTATTCCTAAAGGCTTCCAAAATATAAATGATGCACTGCAAACATTAACACTGAGTTCCACGTTGATTACTCAGATTGCATCCCATCATATATATAAAGTACAGCAAAGTTCTTTCGCAAAACATTACTATAAAAATAAACTTCAGTTGATTGCTTCGCATTGTAAAGTCAAATGCTAAGAAAAGACTTTGGCCATAAGTTTGCAGAAAATAGAAAGGCACCCTTACCACACTTACATCAGCTGTGTTCTGAGAAATGACAAGTGCCAATGCCACCTTCTCTTCACTTCTAATGTGTGATGCATTTTCTCCAACTTTTTACATCAAATTTCTTTTCAACTTTCCTGCCTTTTGAAGTTTTTTTTTCCTTCTATTCCCAGGAAATCAAAGAAAGCAATACCTCAATTTTTGTCCCACTAGACCAGATATGATAAGATTAGAAGATAGCTGTTTTTAAATTATAACAGACAGCAGGTTCTGTTTCAGTCATGCAGGGCATCTGTAAGTATCATTCAATATGCCTCCTTTGCTTCCTTCAGCACATTTGCTGTCAGCTTTTATTGTATTTTTTGTATTGTTTGCTAGGGATTAGTTATCTCGGTGGACAAATTAACTAAAGTCAGCGACAAAGAACTGCCACTGGTTTTTGAATGCAATCGTGTATTCTTTTCAGTTTTAGTTGTTATTATTTAGGGTATTAGATTGGGTGACTGGAGTTTTGGGATTTGAGACCATCAAAGTATCTAAGAAAAGCTTCTGTTTGCCTACTGTGTAGCAATGAGCTTGGATCTGGATGGGAACCATGGCAGCTAAGTTGCATACAGTATATAAAGCTGAAGGACTTGAATTATGTAATAGATAGTGTGAAAGAGCAGCTGGGGCCCTGGTCTCCACGATAATGTTGCAAGTTCAATTTCCATTCTACACCCGCTCTATCATTTCACCAGTATGTGCTCACCTGCAAAATTCATATTGTAACAAAGACAGAAGAATGGATTCAGCTACCTTTTGTCAGATTGCTGGTGTGGTCCTAAAATAAGGACCTTTGGGTACTTTTGTGATTCCTGCACCATGCTGTCAGGTTTTCTCTGTGGTCTACGCTGCTTCATCCCATTGGCATACATACACACACATATCCCAGCCAGCACCACTGCACTCTGCTTTCCCGGATCCAGAGGTATCCCTACAGCAACACTCTCCCCAGGTTCAGTGAGCCGACCCAACGGCAGGATCCCTGTCGAAAGCCCATCAGCGGACATGCACATAGGCTAGTAGTCCACAGCAGCTGGAAGATGTAAAATGAAACTGATTTCTCATAGTTTCATGTCCTCCCCCCATGTTCACACTTACAGGGTCAATTATAATAGCTATCTTTTCCCGGCATCCCCACCCTTTACGATAGTTGACCTCTTGGGTCCGGACACAGGGTCGCTACAATATGATAGTAGCTGAACTGCATATATCTACTAGAACATTAGGACAATCTACACGAGAACAGGCCAGTCAGCCCAACAAAGATCACCAGTCCTATCCACTGCACATAGTACTCCAGATGTGACCTCACCAGTGTGTTATAAAGATTGAGCAGAACCTCCTTGGACTTGCACACTGCACATCAGGTCGCTATATAACCTAACATTCTGTTAGTCTTCTTAATAGCTTCGTGCCCAGTGGGTGCTGGGTAGTCTCTTGGCCTTGGAACCCCTGCCGATTTTTTTTTTTTCCAGCCCTTACGGAGTTTTATTTTGCTTTGTTTTGTCTGTTCTCCTGGCCATCTAACCTTCCTTTATTCTTTGTTACTTAGTATTGCCCAATTTTATATTTATTTTATATAAATCTTGTAAAGCAGTTTGAGCTACACCATTTATATGAAAATGTGCTATATACACTGCTCACAAAAATTAAAGGAACACTTTAAAGAAACACATTAGATACATCAGATCTCAATATGAAGTTGGATATCTATACAAATAACGACAGGGCAATGTCTTAGGAACAAAAGGATGCAAAGTCTTTTAATGGAAATAAAAGTTTTCTGCCTACAGAGGGCTCAATTGTGTAGACACCCTAAAATCAGAGTGAAATGAAGATGTGGCAGGCTAGTCCATTTTTCAAAAACTTAATTTCTGCTACTCAAAATGCTTTTCAGTATCTTGTGTGGCCCCCACGAGCTTGTATGCATGCTTGACAATGTCGGGGCATGCTCCTAATGAGACGACGGATGGTGTCTTGTGGCATTTCCTCCCAGATCTGTATGAGGGCATCCCTGAGCTGTTGTACAGTCTGAGGAGCAACCTGGCGGCGCCTAATGGACCGAAACATAATGTCCCACAGATGTTCTATTGGGTTTAAGTCAGGGGATCGTGAAGGCCATTCAATTGTTTCAATTCCTTCATCCTCCAGGTACTGCCTGCATACTCTTGCTACATGAGGCCGGGCATTGTCGTGCATTAGGAGGAAACCAGGACCTACTGCACCAGCGTAGGGTCTGACAATGGGTTCAAGGATTTCATCTCGATACCTTATGGCAGTCAGAGCACCATTTCCTACGCAGTAGATGTCTGTGCGTCCCTCCATGGATATGCCCCCCCAGACCATCACTGACCCACCACCAAACCTGTCATGTCGAACGACGCGTTGCAGGCAGCATATCGTTCTCCTTGTCTTCTCCAGACTCTTTCATGTCTATCACAGCTGCTCAGGGTGAACCTGCTCGTCTGTAAAAGTACAGGGCCAGTGGCGGACTTGCCAATTCTGGTGTTCTTGAGCAAATGCCAGTCGAGCTCCACGGTGCTGGGCAGTGAGCACAGGGCCCACTACAGGACGTCGGGCCCTCAGGCCATCTTCATGAAGTCTGTTCCTGATTGTTTGGGTAGAGACATTCACACCAGTGGCCCTCTGGAGGTCATTCTGTAGGGCACGAGCAGTGCTCAGCCTGTTCCGCCTTGCACAAAGGAGCAGGTATCGGTCCTGCTGATGGGTTGAGGACCTTCTACGGCCCTGTCCAGCTCTCCGAGAATACCAGCCAGTCTCCTGAAATCTCCTCCATGTTCTGGAGATTGTGCTGGGAGACACATTAAACCTTCTTGCTGCAGCACGTGTGGATGTGCCATCCTGGAGAAGTTGGACAACCTGTGCAACTTCTGTAGGGTTAAGGAATTGCCTCATACTGCCAGTAGAGATAATTACTCAAGCCAAAACTAGCACGAGTGGAAAACCAGCCAAAAAAGATCAAGAGGGAGAAACTTGAAATGACCTCCACATGTAAAACCAGTCCTGTTTTGAGGGTTTTCTAATTGTTGCCACTTTAGTGCACCTGTTGTTAAGTCCATGAACACCAATACAGCTGAAAGTGATTAACAATGACCTCAGCTGCTTAACCAACCAGAAAATTATCAGACAGGTTTAATTGATTTCATGCCAGGCCCAATAAAAAAGGGTTCCTTTAATTGTTGTGAGCAGTGTAAATACAGTCATATAAAAAAGTCTGGGAACCCCTCTTAATTCTTTGGATTTTTGTTTATCATTGGCTGAGCTCTAAAAGTAGCAACTTCCTTTTAATATACGACATGCCTTATGGAAACAGTAGTATTTCAGCAGTGACATTAACTTTATTGGATTAACAGAAAATATGCACTATGCACCTTAACAAACTTAGACTGGTGCATAAATTTGGGCACCCCAACAGAAATATGACATCAATACTTAGTTGAGCCTCCTTTTGCAAATCTAACAGCCTCTAGATGCCTCCTATAGCCTTCGATGTGTGTCTGGATTCTGGATTGAGGTATTTTTGACCATTATTCACCACAAAATCTCTCCAGTTCAGGTAAATTTGATGGCTGGTGAGCATGGACAGCCTGCTTCAAATCATCCCATAGATTTTTGATGATATTCAAATCAGGGGAATAGGTTTCAAACTGTGTTTTAGGTCATTGTCTTGTTGGAATATCCAACCCCTCTGTAACTTCAACTTTGTGACTGATGCTTGAACATTATCCTGAAGAATATGTTGATATTGGGTTGAATTCATTCAACCCTCGACTTCAACAAGGGCCCCAGTCCCTGAACTAGCCACACAGCCCCACAGCATGATGGAACCTCCACCAAATTTGACAGGAGGTAGCAGGTGTTTTTCTTGGAATGCGGTGTTCTTCTTCTGCCATGCAAAGCGTTTTTTGTTATGACCAAATAACTCAATTTTTGTCTCATCAGTCCAAAGCACTTTGTTCCAAAATGAATCTGGCTTGTCTAAATGAGCATTTGCATACAACAAGCGACTCTGTTTGTGGCGTGAGTGCAGAAAGGGCTTCTTTCTCATCACCCTGCCATACAGATGTTCTTTGTGCAAATTATGCTGAATTGTAGAACAATGTACAGATACACCATCTGCAGCAGGATGTTCTTGTAGGTCTTTGGAGGTGATCTGTGGGTTGTCTGTAACCATTCTCACAATCCTGCCGCTCCTGTATTTTTCTTGGCCTGTCAGACCTGGGTTTAACAGCAACTGTGCCTGTGGCCTTCCATTTCCTGATTACATTCCTTACAGTTAATACTGACAGTTTAAACCTCCGAGATAGCTTTTTGTCGCCTTCCCTTAAACCATGAGACTGGACAATCTTTGTTTTCAGATCTTTTGAGAGTTGCTTTGAGGATCTCATGCTGTCTGTCACTCTACAGAGGAGAATCAAGGGAAGCATAACTTTGCAATTGACCACCTTAAATACCTTTTCTCATGATTCTACACACCTATCTATGACGTTCAAGGCTTAACGAGCTAATCCAACCAATTTGGTGTTACATGTAATCAGCATTGAGCAGTGACATGCATTCAAATGTGCAACATTTGATTTAATTTCATAAAACTAAATGCTGCTTCACTAAAAATCTTTGTTCAGAAAACACCCCAGTACTCAGATGTTCCTAGGAAATGAAAGACATACCACTGTTATCGTTTTTGTTGAAAGTAGAGTAAATTATTATGCAGGCTGAGAGGGGTTCCCAAACTTTTTCATATGACTGTAGATTGTTGTTATTGTTGTTGTTGAACACTGTCTGGCAGATTATACTGTTGAATCTACTATGACTCCTAAATCCTTCTCATAAGGTGTGCTTTCACTTTTCTGATCTGTGTATTCAAACCTAACATTTTTACTTATACATTAAATTTACTTACAATAAATTTCATCTGCCACAAATCTGCCCAAGCCTGTATGCTGTCAATGTCCCGCTGTGATGATTCAATGTATTCAAGATTATCTGCCTATCCACCTGGCTTGGTATCATCTGCAAACTTAACCAGCTTGTTATTTACTTTCCTATTCAAATCATTTAAATATATTAAAAATAGCAGTGGCCCTTGCACTAACCCTATTGGAATACCACTTTAACATCCGCCATTTGTGATGGGGTTCCTCGCAACATAATCATCTACTTCTTGTATCTCAGTCAATTTTGCATCCCACTACTAACAACACCGTGAAGTTCCACTTCCATTTCTTTTAGTTTGATGCCTAGCCTATCCTTTCTTGCAAAATGCAGTAGCCCATTTGGTGTTCAACTAGTGGAGGTAGGCAGATGTCATTCCTCTTCTCATTGGCTCTCTGTAGTGGCACTCATTAAATTCAAATCCTTGATGCTGACCTACAGAGTTGTGAACGGGTCAGCACCTATACGTATATATTTTGGCAGATGCCTCCATGATGGAAGGACCGGGGGAGCAAACGTGGCCAGAACATTACCTTCCCCGGATTGTTAGATGGCAGCCCCCCTGGGTTGCAGTGGTGCGTAGGACTCCCACAGAGCTTCATGGGTGTTGGGGTTTGGTGCAGCCCTGTTGGGATCTGTGGGTGCTGCCAAGGGGTGCTGCAGCTGCTGCTGAGCCCTGAAGGGCAGCTCTTCCGCGACACCCGGTGCTGCCAGAATTAGGTCAATGAGCACTTCTGGAGCACTTCTGGGTGCCTTATAAAAGGAGCCAGCAGCCACTACTTGGGAAGCCAGAGTTGGGAGGAGGAGAACAAAGCTTGCCAAAGAGGAGTAGAGGAGAAAGAGAGAAAAGAAACAGTGACAGACAAAGAAGAAGAAAAGAAGAAAAGTAAAGTGTTTGTTTGGGATGTTGGGGACACTGTAAATAAACAAATCACGTGTGCTTGTTGTACTTGTGCCTCTAGCATCTGTCTGTGTTGAGTTAGCGCATTATAGTGCCATCTATTGGTCACAAGTCTTAAAAATTGCAGTTCACTGCATTCCAGATGGCCAGGTATTCTGCTGACTGCGCCACTTGCAACCTCTGTTTGCATCAAACATCGATCCAGAGTCTTTTCATGCGTCACTCCTAGTGGATGAAACAAGCTGCCCACCTGCATTCAAACGTCTGAGTCACTCAGTGTTTTTGAGAAGCATATGAATACTCTCTTGTTTGGTAAACTTCTGACTAGCTGACATTAGCTGTTAGGTTTCATAACCTATAGGATTTGTAACTGGTGTGTGTTTTGTTCTGAGCTCTTCACTTTGGTGATTAATGTTATCTTGTCCTGTAACACTTGTTCCTCAACAGTCCTCCAGGACTGATGCTTACTTAATTATGTTAGCCTCTTTTGCTCTCACCACATTTTTTTATTTTTAATAAATTATCAGGTTTTATAAAAATATGATTTCACTTTGTCATTTTGGGTTGTTGCAGACTGATGGCCAAAATGGCAAATTAATCCATTTAAAATTAAAACAACAACGCAAGATACTGTTCAGAAAGTGAAGGGGTCCAAATACTTTCTGAATCCACAGCATATATTTGTGAAATTGGTTCTATTAATACCATAACACGAGGACCTTTGGGTCCTACACATTTTCAGGGTGTAGTAATCGTTGAAGGGACTGATTTGTTTAAATTTGGAAAACGTGAGTGACTGAGGTAAACTTGAGGTTGTGTGTTACTAATATACGTAAATTCAGTGAGGAAGCAACAAAAGGTTAGATCACAAGTGCCACAGCAAAAAAATAAATTTGTTGATACTACTGCATGAAAAAAGAAGAATCCGCCATTGTCTCTACAATTACTTAAAACTGATAAAAAACATTGGCACCCATCATTGATTATTCCATATTTAACAAAAATCAGACTGTGATTTACCATTTTAATTAAGCAAAAAATTTCTAATAATAACACAAAATGGCCTGGACAAAAGTGATGGGAACGTTAACCTAATATTTTGTTGTACAACCTTTAGAGGCAGTCACTGCAAACAAGAGATTCCTGAAACTCTCCATGACACTTATGCACTGGTCAAGAGGTCGTTTGGCCCACTCGTCCTGTGTAAACTGCTCCAGTTGTATCAGATTTGAAGGGGGGCTTCTCCAGACTGTTAATGTTTCAGTTCTTTCCATAGATATTCGATGGGATTAAAATCAGAGCTCATAGAAGGCCACTTCAGAATAGTCCAATGTTTTGTTTTTAGACATTCTTGGTGCTCTTAGCTGTGTGTTTCAGGGTATTATCCTGTTGGAGGATCCATGGTCTGTGACTGAGACAGAGCTTTCTGACACTGGGCAGTATGTTTCACTCCAGAATGTCTTGATGGTCTTGAGATTTAATTGTTTCCTGCACAGACTCAAGGCACCCCATGCCAGATGCAGAAAAGCAGCCACAAAACATAAGTGAGCTTTCTTTGAAAGCTTCATTTCTTTCGTCTGTGGACATTGAGCTGATATGACTTGCCAGTTTTATCTCACTCTCCCAGAAGCATTGTGGCTTGTCAATATGCATTTTTGCAAATTCCAGTCTGGCTTTTTTTATGTTTTTCTTTCAACAATGAAATCCTCCTGGGTATTCTTCTTACATTGCACCCACTGTCACTCAAAAAGTGACGGATGGTGTGATCAGACACTGATGAACCTTGACCTTGGAATTCAGCTTGTACCTCTCTGGAAGTTGTCCTTGGCTTTTTGTCCACTATTCTCACTGTCCTTCTGCCCATTCTGGGTTCAATTTTCCCCTTATGGCCACATCCAGAGAGGTTGGCTGCAGTCTCATGGACCTTAAACCTCTTAATAATATTTGCAACTGCTGTCACAGGAACATTAGACTGCCAGGAGATGGTCTTCTGCATGTCTATAATTTTCTTTGTGATCTCCTCAGAAGGCTCTTTCCTTTGCATTCGCTGGTCCATGTTCAGTGTGGCACACATGGTGATATCAAACATTAGAGTGACAATGTTTCTCCATTTAAATCAGCTGAAGGACTGATTGTATGATTGGAGACGTGTGACACTAACTAAAGAAAACAGCCGGTTTGAAAAATCACTCAAATCCAATTATTTAGGATCTTTTCTAGGGGTACCATCAAATGTGTCCAGGCTATTTATAATATCTTTGTAGAATAAGCAGTACTTGATCTCTTGTCACACTTGCTTTGCTGTACTTGATGACATGTCAAAAGCATGCAGGTACACAGGGAACAATTTCTTTTCATTTCATCAATTTTCAAGGGGCATGCAGCAGTTTTTCAATAAACTGTAAGGGTACCAGCAAATTTGTTTACATCTGTAGCGTAAATTAAATATTTTAGTATTGGTTTTTAGTAGTGCTAGGCAGCAATCAAAATTTTAATTCGAGATTAATCACGATTGTCTATGATTAATCGTGATTAATTGCAGGCAATCACAACAATCACATTGTTATGTGCAAATTTCAATAATGAATTCAAAAGTAGTGTATTGCGTATATTTGGTTTGCAAACACTTTAAACAAATAAGGTGCTTTTTAACAGCAGCATTCCCTTTACATAGTGGCAGTTAAAATATTTCTTGTGAATTTAAACTTAAACATTAATGTAATGAAATCAAAGATAAAACCAAAGCCATTTACCACTGCCAGGGCATTACTGTTGCATCTAGTTTGTTGTAGAAAACCAAGTTACCCTCAGAGTCCAGAGTCACGATCACAACAGGCACCTTGCGAGCAACAGCAAGTTAACATTTCTAAATCTGTTTTCTTTATTATCTGATAAATACCAGCAGAAAGGGCGCAGCATAAACAGTTTATGTCCAGTAGCAACTCTTTGAGGGATAATATTTTTTCAAAAAACTTTTTCTGAAAAGTGCACAAAGCAATGGTTTCACACATAAATCAACATAAAATGACTATTGCTGCCTGTTGTGCCTGTGGCTCGACGGCCAGCAGGAATGCACGGTGGGCTGGCTGCCTGGCTGTCTTTATGAGACAGGTGAGAGGGGGTGGCAGTTACAGTGAGACATAATGGTTTGTACCTTCTGTCATCTTCAGTGTCTGTCCTCCTAGGCAAACATCACCATAGGTGCATCAGCTACATGAACGTGTTCAGCACCGTGATCAGCTGATGCCGGTACATCACTTTCGTTTTCGATCTACATCTCCAGATCACTTACATCAAAATCAGAGTCAGATTCATCGATAATGCGAAAAAAGTCATCCACGGATTATTCTGCTTTGGGCATTCACTTTGGTATCTCTCCACATGCCATTTCAGAAGCTGTTTGCTCTTCGCTACTCATGCATGTGCAGGGAATCGAGGTCAAATCAACAAAGCTAACTTTCCTTCTAGCAAAAGCATATCAAAAAGCGATGTAACAAGAAGATCACTGATCTCTATTGATCACTAGCGAGACTGAGGCTTTCAAAATAATAATACTA
Source organism: Polypterus senegalus (assembly GCF_016835505.1). NCBI lineage: Eukaryota > Metazoa > Chordata > Cladistia > Polypteriformes > Polypteridae > Polypterus > Polypterus senegalus. The sequence continues at coordinate 22,097,537 of NC_053157.1, forward strand.
ATAACAAAAACTGAGTTAACGCACGATAAAATAATTGTCTGCGTTAATTAATGTGTTAACGCGATAATAACATGTTAACTTGCCCAGGCCTGGTTTTTAGTAAACCTTTCAGAACAAGTTAATTTATACCTCTGGCACTGAGGCTTCTTTAATGATCAACAGCAGTTCAGAAAGATGTCCAGCTCCACATTTCCTTTCCTTCTGTCTGCTTGTTTTTATTCTTTATTTTTAACAAACATGACTAAGTGTACTTCCCATTCAGTGATGAAGTTCAGCTTGACATTGACCCTGAACTTGGATACTGCACTGTATTCAGTCTGAATGGTTCAAACTCCAAAATAATAAAGAGAAAAATCTAACGGGTGACCGTTTTAACCTTCACTTTTGTTGCAATATGAAAGCAATATTTGCAATTGTTACATTTCCAATTAGATAGATAGATAGATAGATAGATAGATAGATAGATAGATAGATAGATAGATAGATAGATAGATAGATAGATAGATAGATAGATAGATAGATACTTTATTAATCCCAAGGGGAAATTCACATAATCCAGCAGCAGTATACTGATACAAAGAAACAATATTAAATTAAATAGTAATAAAAATGAAAAGAATTAAAATAAAATTAATGTTCGCATTTACTCCCCCGGGTGGAATTGAAGAGTCGCATAGTGTGGGGGAGGAAGGATCTCCTCAGTCTGTCAGTGGAGCAGGACAGTGACAAAAGTCTGTCACTGAAGCTACTCCTCTGCCTGGAGATGACACTGTTCAGTGGATGCAGTGGATTCTTCATGATTGACAGGAGTTTGCTTAGTGCCCGTCTCTCTGCCACAGATGTTAAACTGTCCAACTTTAATCCTACAATGGAGCCTGCCTTCTTAACAAGTTTGTCCAGGCGTTAGGCGTCTTTCATCTTTATGCTGCCACTCCAGCACACCACCGCGTAGAAGAGGGCACTCGCCACAACCGTCTAGTAGAACATCTGCAGCATCTTACTGCAGATGTTGAAGGATGCCAACCTTCTCAGAAAGTATAGTCTGCTCTGACCTTTCTTACATAGAGCATCAGTATTGGCAGTCCAGTCCAATTTGTCATCCAGCTGCACTCCCAGATATTTAAAGGTCTGCACCCTCTGCACACAGTCACCTCTGATGATCACAGGGTCTATGAGGGGCCTGGGCCTCCTAAAATCCACCACCAGCTCCTTGGTCTTGCTGGTGTTAAGGTGTAAGTGGTTTGAGTCGCACCATTTAACAAAGTCCTTGATTAGTTTCCTGTACTCCTCCTCCTGCCCACACCTGATGCAGCCCACAATAGCAGTGTCATCAGTGAACTTTTGCATGTGGCAGGACTCCGAGTCATATTGGTGCCAGACAATGCAAATTAACACTTTAGGCAATCATATAAAGTGTTTAACAACGATGCTAGAGCAGCACGTGGATCGATGACACTGCACTGCTGCCATTGCTCCCTCCAGCCCCGCCTTAAGAAATATCTGGGCCCCAGACAACTGGGTACGTGTGGGCCCCTCTGCCTTCCCCTGGGTCCCCACATGCCAAAACCTTCAAATACGTATACAAAATAATCAAAATGTAGTTTATCCGACAGCGACAATGCTGCATTTATGAATATCATACTTGATGAGTTAAGCCTTCTCGCACATCAAAGGTTGACTGCGAGAAGGAAAGCCAGTGCTAACGGAAGCTCGTAGCAGAATTGAAACAATACATTAATGAGATAGGCCTATATATTATCTAACGTGTAATGGTACAATTATACCAATGCAATGAATAGGAGTAACATCTGAACATTTTAATATATACTAACGGTTAGGGTTATCTACATGGTGCACAATCAGTATGGTAACTTGCTGTATCAAACTTCAAAGTTTTCAAAAAATCTGGGTGATCCAGAATCTTTAGTGATACACACAAAACCAACGCACACTGCTTTAAAAGCAACAATAAACACCCAAACGAATGAATTAGCAAACTACGGAAACGGACTTTTGCTACACCATACACGTCAACATCCACGATAGTGCACAACAATATCTCTGTTGTCTGAGACAGAACAGTGCCTGTGTGTGTGAAACGGAGGTATTCAATTACAGCGGTGAAGTCAATCCATTATCCATGTACCCTGTACAACAAACATACTACTCAACGTCAAGCTCAAGGACGTCGGCGTCGGCTCTCTTTTGTCTTTGAGAAGCATGCTGCTGCCGGACCCCTTTGACAAGCGTGCTTCACACGACGAGCACGATATCTACTTGCGCGGAGCGTGCAGCTATTAAAACACTCACTTGTATTGTTGTAAGCTAAATGATTTAACTTTTCTATTACATGTAACTTGAATAATTATCCGAATATATATCTATGCGCACAACATCAGCATAAAAAAAATCAAGCATGAAGGGGCCCCCTTCCGTTAGGGCCCCGGACCAGAGTCCAGTTTGTACCCCCCTGGCGAGGGGCCTGCTCCCTCACAGCTTTGGCATGCTAGCTTCTGTGTTTCCACACACATCCCTTATTTCCATAAGCCTTTCTACATTTAATCACTTTAATTTTCCTCCTTTATCCCACAAATAAGTATATTTTATCAATGTGTCTCATCCAGGGCTGATTGCTTGAAAACAAAAGGATTGATGATGCACAATAATTTTATCTTTGTGCAATTTGCATTTATCAAGCTATAACATGCTGTGTGGACCACTTCAGTAAGCGCAGTGGATTTAAAATGTCTCCTCCTTGTCCTGCCTACTATTACAGTTGCTTACAATTAACAAACAGGCCCATCCAATTAAGATATCACTAAAGGATTCGCCAAAAATTGTGATGCCTACCGTTAGATGAAGTGTTCATCTATTCAGTTCATATTCTCCATGATCCATTCTGTACAAGTCTGTATAAGAGCACCATCATGTTGTATTGCAAATGGCTCTGAAAAACGTTCAGAATACTTTTGATGTCTTGCCTGGTGCTCATCAGCGATGAATCCCTAAATAATGTTGACAGAAACAATCTAATCTGATATGAAAACTCTTGTATAGATTTCTTTGCAAGAATGCTTAAAAAAATTAGCATTAGAGAAACAACCAGAACACACAAAGTCAAAATCAGCAAACCAAAAAAGGCTCAAATGAGCACGGACTGTAAGAGGTTTTCATTTTCACGTCCCTCACGCATGTTGCCAATCCTTGTTTGTCATCCTGAGTAAATTGTTCAGCCAGAAATCAATGGGCGCTGACAGAAGCAATCAATCCTCTGCCTTGGAGAAGCGTCTAAAGGAATCCTCCTTGGTAATCTCCTTCCGGCATATCTCTGGGATTAAATACATATTGACTCAGCATCTGCAATAGTTTACAGTTTCCTTTCAATTGATAAAGAAAGTATCACTTGGAAATATTGCACTTCATCATCTTTGATTTTTTTTTTTCTTCTCCGCTTGGATTCCAAAGACAAATCAAAGACTGGTACAGTGGTTTGGTGCTGGGAACTGCTTGCAAATCCTGCCCTGTTCTTTTTCTGTGTTTTCCCCTTGTCAGCAATAGACATTCAGATTTTCTTGCGCATCCCATAAGTCTGCATTTTAGTTTAACTGGCAGCAATAAAATAAAGTAGCTAATGAGTGTAGTGCAGTACAGGAGGAGGAGTGCCCCGTTTTTTGCACGACCTGGAAATGTTCAGAATAACCTGGGCATGAGACAGGAAGCAGTCCCCGGGTCGAATTTAACAGAGAGCCTGCCGCCTCAGTTAATGAAGCCAATGAGTCGGGAGGCAGCAGGTAACATACTCTTGGAGGTAGAAGGAGAAGCTATACTGGTGTGTTGTGGCTGGTAGTCTTGAAAAAGGTGCTAGAAACAAATAAAAATCCTATTTTTGAACCTGGAATTGTGCTTGGGCATTACTGTCTCTGAAGTTGGGACACAGTGGCCCCCCAACTTGTGGCTACACAAAGATAGTTTCTGTTTTGTATTCATTGCTTCTAGGATGGGCAGCATGGTGGCAGAGTGGTAACGCTGTTGCCTCACAATAACAAGACTGGGATTCACACTCTGGGAGCTCCCTGCATACAGTTTGGTTGTTCTCCTTGTAGATGTATGTGTGTGTTTTCTTCTGGGTGCTCCAGTTACTTTCCATAGCCCAAAGATATGCTGGATAGGTGAATTGTCATTGTTAATTGGCTCTGGTGGGTGTGTGTTTGTGTTCATCTTGCAATTGATGGGCACCCTGTCCGGGGGGTGGAAGTTCCTTCCTTGTGCCCATATTTATCAATTGTCTCAGAGTAGAAAAACAGTCCTAAATGGGTCCTAAGTTGTTCCGATTTGTAGGAGTTAATAGTAAAAGAATTTTATCAATGTTCCTAATTTAGGAAACTACTTCTAACTTGACCAGGATTTAAAGGAGCTTGTGAGCTGTTTTAAGTCTTTACTAGCTGCCAGATAATGGTGATCAGTCAGAGATTGGCACACATATCCCAGGAAAGGCTAAATGTTTTGGAAATGCTGGACAACAATAAACTCATAAAAAGATATTGATTTGACAAAGATGGAATAATATTCATAACAAATCTTGTATGTTACGTGATTGCAGAATCTATATCGGCAGAAAGATACATATTGTGAGAGACATGGCCGCCCTTCAGAAACTCCCTCTTAAACAGTTTTGCAATGGGAAATAAACACACTCTTCAGCTCCTCTTTGCAGGATCAGCTGCAATCATGCTTTTCTGTCGAGCAATGTGCTCCTCGCATTTAAAAGACAGAGCTGCGACCGTCTCTCTTTCCCCAATATGCACACACACAGCTTGTACTGTACAAATCTCTCAGGAGTTGATCCAGATGTGGCACAATGATGCAGTGATAGCACTGCTGCCTTGCAGTAAGGAGACCAGGTTTTGCATCCCTGCTCCTCCCTGCATGGAGTTTGTATGTTCTCCCTGTCTCTGAGTGAGTTTTCCTCTGGGTGCTCTGGTTTCCTCCGACAGTCAAAAGACAGGCAGGATAGGTGGATTGGTGTTTCTAAATTGACCCTAGTGTGTTGCTTAGGTGTTTGTGTATGTTTGTTCAGGGTTTGTTCCTGCTTTGCACCCTATGCTGGCTGGGATAGGCTCCGGCCACCCCTATGACCCTGTTCTGGACAAAGTGGGTTAGAAAATGACTGACTGACTAACCCAGATATGACAGATATTTGCTCTTTTTTAATTCTTTTAATTTTCTGCTGCTTAAATCAAGCTAGGTTTGTTTGGTATACTTTCCATTAGATGGTAACTTAGTGTTCTTTAAATGTGTGGCCTTTCATTCAAAGCCCACGGAGGTCAGCAAATACATAATAGATTTATTCAAAGAATCGCTATTTGAAAGAGCATAAACTCTTACTTAAAAGGGTTCTTCAGGCTGAAAACAGTGGCATAATTTTTCAGGGTAAAGTCAACACAAATGTCATTTGAAAATGAATTTGCTTGTATATAATAGAATTGCAAAGTGGTAGAGAGGAGAGGACTTTAGGCACTGGTGTGTACTTTCACATCGGATTCACTTTTCTACAGAATAAAGACTGATGATTCAAGCTGCATTGAATAACCTTTTTCACATTAAAACCTTCCACTGCAGTATGGCCATAGAGACGGAAATATCAAAAGATGGTCTGTTTACTTCAATAAAGAAACGCACAATGAAAAACTTGAATTAGCAGAGGAATAGAATAAGCACAGAAATAAAACCATGTTTGGCTCACACATTTTTGTTTTAATCCTTTATTCGCCATATACAATTTCTTGTATTATGAATCTGTTATTTTTCGCATGCCCCCTTCAGGCCTAAAACAGAGGAGGAAAATCCACAGTCCTTTGCGGTTCATTGTCAATGTACTTGTGGTGTAGTGAGGTTAGTTGGATTTGAGGTTATTCTTGCACTTTTTTGTGATATTCAGGAGTTTTGTGACCTTTTTGCCCTGTTTTGGACTTTGCCTCTTGGATTTTGTATTGAGACTGTTTTTGCTGGCAGCACAGTGATGCAGTGATAATGCTGCTGCCTTGCAGTAAGGAGACCAAGGTTTGCTTCATGGGTCCTCCCTGCGTGGAGTTTACATGCTCTCTCCTTGTCTGTGTGGGTTTTGTGAAAGAAAAATTAACTGCTTGCAAGTTACTAAGGGTTAAAAGCTGATAAAGCTGTTTTGCTATAATGGCAGGTTATTCATACAGGCGTCTGTCATAAGACAGGGTGATCTTTAGGAACGCGTCTGTTAGACACAGGAAAGATGACCTTTCCTTCTTTAGGGCCCCATTTGCAACATACACAAAATAGAAACAGATAGCCAATTTGTACAATATAAAATGAAATGCGATGTTATGTTTATTGATAAATAAGGGGAAGGGGGAGGAAGGAAAAAATATTAAAACCGATGGAAAAGGGGAAAGGCTCTTCTGCCTTGCAACGCATGAATCCATGTACTCATCTGTGACTGAATAAAAAGCTGATTGTCTTCCTTGGAGGTTACTTCCACAGTTTCCTCTGGTTTCCACCCAAAAACATGCAGGTCAAGTGAATTGGTGATGCTCAATTGGTCTTAGTGTGTGTTGCGACCAAAAGGGGGCACCTCAGAGCCCTGACTCCAAACACAAGTGCACAAACACTGGCAAGGGTACAAATAAAGTGCATTTAATTTTAATTACTAAATATCTTCCACAAGTTCTTCTTTTAATACAAATCACAGTCTCCACCCAATATAATTCCTCCTTTCTCCTCCAGGTAAGCCTTGTCCTCTACCTTCTGACTCCAACTTTCTGAGTGAGGTGAGACACCTCTTTTTATCCTGGACCAAGTTCTACTTCCAGTGCCACAGTATTTCATAAAAGAAGCACTTCTGGGTCACACAGACATAGCCCATAAGGTCCTCAGAAGGGTTGCCCTTCTGCATTACAAATATCCAGACAACCCTGTGAGTTTCCAAACTTGGAACGGGTCAGTGGAGCACTGCCACCTCTCATTCTGGGGGATGAACCATCTGTTCATTAATTGTTCTTCCTGAACAGGAGAAAAATGTAAGATCTTCCTAGCCAGGTGTGCCTCCATTCTTGAACTCCATCCATTATGGCCTCCCGGCTGGGTAGCAACTTTTTCTCAAACCCAGGTGGAATGCCAGTCACCCCCTTTTACACTTACAGTGTGTGTATTCACCCTGCAATGGACTGTTCAGGGTTTGTTCCTTCCTTGTGCCCTATGCTATCATGGATAGGCTCCAGCACCCCCATGACTGTCTTTGCTTTTGGGATTGCCTGTTTTGAAGGCATTGCTTTATGTACCTTTTGCCTCTTTCTCCACAGAGCTTATTTTTGTGCTACATAGCATTTTGTGTCAGTAAACCTTTTATTTATAAGCCTCTTCATTGCCCTTTTTGTGTGACAAGCCAGGATTAATGATTTCATCCTCTAGTGGGCATTTTTGATTCATTGTTTGAGACTTTCTTCTTAGGAACTCTCAAGTTCATAACAAAAGCTTTCAGACCAATGAAGCATAAATCCCAGTCCCAAGATCATTTTTGGATAAAGCCCACAAATCATTTCTGGGCTTGGGAGCCTCTCTAGTTCCAAGAATTCCAGACTCTCAGATCTCCTCGCAGCTCTTAACCCTGCATAACCCCAAAGTGAGCAGATCCCCCGGTCTTTTGGAGTTAAAGATCATATAGTGACCTAACAAACGAATAGGAGTCCAATCCCTTCGTACTTGATCTGTTCTGAATATGCTAACTCTTAAATCAGCAACATGGTTCCATCTTCTTCACGCAGGGAACATGTGCAAACAACTACTGTATTGAGCTGAATACTATTATAACTTGTAAGGGACGACCAGCAGCCCAACCAGGCCGGAAAGACCAAGGAATGGAAAGATGGGGGATGGCAGCCTTTTTAGTGCACTGCCTACCCCAGAATGCTAGGTGGCAGCCTCCCTAAGTTGCAGCAGTGCCTCAGATCCCTAAAGGGCTCTGTGGAAATTGGAGTTTGGCACAGCCCTGTAGGGTTCCTTTTGTGCCACCAGGGGTGAGCGCTTTGTGGCGGCACTTCCGCCACACTCAGACATGCTGCCAGAAGAAGATTATCGGACACCTGGAGTACTTCCAGGAGCCCTATAAAAGGAGCTAGCTGCCACTGTTTGGAAAGCTGGGCTGGCAGGAGGAGTGGAGGTGGAAAGAGAAGAAGAAAGGAAGTATGCTTAGTGCATTGTACTGTGCTGTGGTGGGAACAAGGGAAAACTGCTTTCCCACTGAAATAAATGGGGGCTGTGCTGGAACTCATGTAAATTTGATTAGACATGATTAGAAAGGGCAGACACCTATCAATAGAAGGCCCCACAGTTTAGCAAAACTGGGATTCAAGCAATGAGGTCGAAGGAATTGCCTGCAGAGCTTAGTGGCAGGATCACATCAAGGCACAGCTTTGAAGGAGACTGCAAAAGATGTCTACAGAATTGAGGGTTCACAAGAGCACAATGATCTCTTCAGTTCTTAAATGGAAAACATTTGGAACAACCGTAACTCTTTCTAGGTGACCAATAAACCAATGGCTGAGCTCCAAGGAACCTGTGTGGAGAGGGGATAAAATTCCAGAAGGACAATCATCACTGCAACATTCCACCGATCTGGGCTTTATGATAGAGTTGCCAGACAGAAGCTTCGACTCAGGAAAAAAAGACACAAGAAAGCTCTCCCTGTGACTCCCCGATTGTGAGAAACAAGATTCTCTGCTCCAATGAAACCAGAATTAGCGTCACGTCTGGAGGAATGCAGGCACAGCTAATCATCTGTACATTCCAATGGTGAAGCATGGTGGCAGCAGCTTCATGCTCTGGGACTGTTTGTCGGAGACTAGCAGATTAGATAGGGTTGAGGGAAATCTGAAAAGAGCAAAGTAGAGCGATATCGATATCCTTAATGAAAACCTAACCCAGAGCACTCTGGTGCTCAGACTGGTCAAAGGTTCACCTTCCAACAGGACAATGACCCTAAGCACAGAGCAAAGACAACACAAGAGTGGCTTAGGGACAACTCTGGGAATATCCTTGAGTGCCTGAACTTTTAACCCAACTGAACATCTCTGGTTAGACCTGAAAAGAGTGAGCCATCTACCAAAGGTCTCCATCCAACGTGAGGGATCTTCAGAGGATCTGCAGAGAAGGAATGCAGAAAATGTGCAAAGGTTGTCACATCATACCCAAGAAGACTCCAGACTCTAATCGCTGCTACAGGAGCTCCAATTAAGTACGGAGTAAAGGATCTGATTACTTGTGTCAGAGTGATATTGCATTTTTTTATTTTGCAAATTCCTTTTTTTTATATGTTATTAATTTTAATTAAAATCAAATAACAATCCATGCAATTACATCAAACTTAACAAAATGTAACCCCTTCCCAAAATTCCTAATTCCTAAAATTCTGTTTTTGCTTTTCATTCTGGGGTAATTGAGTGTTGCGCGATGAGGGAAAAAAATGAATTTAAGTGATTTTAGCACAAAGCTACAACATAGCAAAAGGTTAAAAAAGAAAGTGAAGAGGTCTGAGGACTTTCTTTATCCACTGTATATCTTCAGTTTCTGTTGCCAAAAGAGAAGATTTTGTGCAGATTTTATTGACTGATCCCTTGTAAAACTACAAGTCTTCTTTGAGTTTGTTTTTTAATGGTCATGTAGTTTACATTAATATTTGCAAAGAGTTATGGACCACATGTTGAGGAGTTATTCAATTAGAGTTTCAGAAAACAAACTGAGCGCTGTTGTGTCTTTAAATGTCTCTGGGAAAAAAAAAACAATTCATTAAAAGATTGTTAGCAGAAGTGGCGGTCAAACTGTCTAATGGGCAATGCAACAGTAGAAAAACAGCGGGAATAACATTAGGCGTTGTTAAATCAGCTATTGGCAAAATTCAAAGCCAGATATAAATCTTTGAGCGTTATTAAATGGAAAAACGAAAAGAAAAATCTGGAGAGAAAGAGCCACATAAACCAAAATGTCTCCACAGTATCAGTTATTGGCACATTAAATGTTCATTTGCTGCTGTCCTCTTCCCACTACAAAATGATTGATTTAACTGGACCCCAATGGATATTCAGTAACTTGGATATTTTCTCGTTTCCATCCCCTGGCTTTTCAATCACCTTTTCATGTGGTTTATTGGATTGATCTTTTGTCTGCATTGTGTAGGTTAGACCAGGGGTTCACAGAGCCAGTCCTGGGGACCCCCCGTGGCTGCAGGTTTTTGTTCCAACAAGCTTCTGTTTTTAATTTCACTCCTAGGCTAATGAATTGAACTGTTAGGGTTAGGGTTAGGGTTAGTCCTAACCCTAACCCTAATTTCCCAGATTTCCTGTTTTGGGAACAATATATAAATTATAAAACTAAGTTTGGAAAAATAAATTAAAATGTATTAAGCAGTTATATGGGAAAATTTTATTTTTTTCTTTTTAACAATATTTTCATCTTGATTTTCATTCTACTTTTCCAGGTGTTCTAATTGTTTAATTAATCCCTTATTTACTAATTTGTGGGTCTGACACTAAAGACGTTGCAGCCTTTGATTTTTCAGTGTTATTTGCTTGAGTGTCTGCTCTGCTCGTATTTAATTGTCATTATGTTGGTGTTAATTAATTAATTGGCATCTCTTGGTGAAGAAAGATTCACGGATCTTGACTTGACTGATGACGCTGTGATCTTCGCGGAGTTAATGGAGGCTCTGATCGGGGGTCTCAAGAGACTAAGCGAGGAGTCTGAGTGTCTGGGCTTATGAGTGTCCTGATAAAAAAAACCAAGATCCAGGCCTTTAATGACCTCTTGGTCACAACCATCAGCATTGTGTCTGTCTGCAGAGAGAGTGTCGACCTCATTGAGAGGTTTACTTACCTCGGCAGTGACATTCATGTCTCTGGTGACTCTTCCTATCAAGTCAGTAGATGGATTGTGAGAGCATCGGGAGTCATGAAGTTGCTGGAAAGGGGTGTGTGGTGCTCCCGATACTCTTGCAAAAGGACGAAGGTCCAAGTCTTTAGAGTCCAGGTGCATCCTATCTTGCTATATGGCTGCGAGACATGGACACTATCCAAAGACCTGAGATGAAGACTGGACTCCTTCGGTACTGTCTCTCTGGAAAATCCTTGGGTACCATTGGTGTGACTTTCTGTCGAATGACTGTTTGCTCATGGAGTCCTGAACGAGACACATTACCTGCATTGTGAGGGAGCATCAGTTACGGCACTATAGCCGTGTGGTGTGATTCCCTGTTGGTGATCCAGCTCACAGTACCCTCATTGTTGGGGACCCAAATGGCTGGACTAGGCCAAGGGGTCACCCGCGTAACACATGGCTGCGGCAGATAGAGGGTCATTTCCGGAGGGTGGGACTGGACTACATGTCTGCCTGGGATCTCGAACTGTTTTGTCGTGTGGTGGGTGCAGCAAAGCGCTGTACTTGTGTATGCTCCCCAACTTGACTTGACTTGATTAAGATACAATGAAGGGAGCAAACTGCACAGAGAAAGGGCAAAATATAATGAAATCATCAAAAGAGAGTTAAACGTTTAAATCCATAGCAAAAACAGAAATATTTCTAAGCTTCTTATAAATGTAAAAATCATGTTGCTGTGCTTTTCTGAATGTAGAATAAGAGAAAACCAAATACCAGCTAATTAAATGAGATCAGTGTTATCAGTTGTTGTCACTGATTATGAGTCTGGTTGGAACAAAAACCTGAAGCCACAGAGGGTCCCCAGGATCGACTTTGAGAACCCCTGGGTTAGACCTCCATACTCACTCACCTCAAAGTGGATCATCCACATTCGGGTGCATTCAGACTACAATCAATCGAAACCCCAGATGGGTGGTCTCCATTGAACTAATTCTGGGACTTCAAAAACCAATTAGCTGCATCATTGAGGATTTAGGTGTGTCGCATTAAAAGGGGTGAATGCTTATGAGATCAATTATGTTTTATTTTTGTAATTGATTTAGACCACTTTACCAAAGTCTCTTTTCACTTTGACATTAAAGAGTCTTTTTCTGTTGATCAGTGTCCAAAAAGTCAACTGAGAATCAATGGTCTATAACAGTTAAATGTAAACACTTTTTATAGGCCCCGTAGCATGCTCCAGTCTGACTGTAAGTGTTCAAGTCCACTACAGTAAACACAGTGGGCAGCTGGTCCCACCCGATCAATAAGTAGCCTCATCAGCAGACTGTTTCAGTATGTCGTGAGGGATGGCCGGGGCCGTTAGCTGGATGGGACACCTCCGTATTTGAAGGATTGGGGGAGAGAGTGTGCACAGGGCATTATCTCCCTCGGAGCACTAGATGGCAGCACCACGGTTTCCCACTGGGCATCATGGGAATTGGAGTTCTGTGTCTCAGCCCCGTTGAGTGCCGTGAGTACCTCTAGGGGGTTCTGCAGAGACTAGGGAGCCCTATTTCATGGGACATCAGCCTTAGCCAGCAGTGCTCCAAAGCCAAGCCTTTGGGACACAGGAAATACTTCCAGGGATTACTTTAAAAGGAGCTGCCTGCCACTACTCAGGGCACCAGAGTGTGAAGGAAGACGGACGAAGCTTGCTGGAGGAGTGGAGGCAGAAAAAGAGAGGAGAAGGAGAAGGAAAAGAAGTGCTGTGTGCCGCTTTATTTGTGCTTTGTGCTGCATACTGAGCTGTTTAGGTGGGAAATGTTTTGGGAAGAGTTTCCCACAGCTAAATAAAAGCCTGTGTTGTGCTAGAACTTGTGCCAGGTTTGGCGAGCTGGTGCACTACCTTGTTGTCCACATTGTTTAATAAGTATAATAGTAATCTACGAACAAACAATTGTTTTTTAAAAAATATATTCTTTTGTGGAATCTGTTTAGTTTCTATTTAAAATTATTCTGTAGTGACGTCCTCATTAGTCTACTCTGGATAAGTGGGTTTTGAAGATGAATGGATGGATGGGTGATGTAATTCTATAGTAGATCTGAAAACAATTTTGAATGTGTGCCTAGTGTGATGTTTTTATGCAAAATCATATTCTTTTTTTCCCCAGTGGTGTTTGGCCAAAGTGTTTACTTAATATTCCCCATCCATAATAGCCCATGGTCTCCTAGCAACTCAGGCCAGGTTTCAACAAAATATATGAATTTTATGCCCAGCGTGTGCATTCAATAAACTAGAGCCGTACAGTTTTATAATTTAGTCGATGGAAAGAATCCCATGCAGTCATTTTTCGGTGTCAGTCCAGTCGCATAGTGCATATAATATGCACTAACACGAGGTGCCTTGAAAATACACTGGATTTATTGCTTCGTTTGGGTTGTATGGAACCTGCCGGAATTTCTTAATGGCTAAGCTATCCATCCCATTCATTTTATATTAAAGCTGCAGAGAGCCAGAGCCCAACTCTTAAATAGCGAGGCAAATTATGAAAAAAATTTCTCAATTCAAGTCACTTCAGTGCAAATCAAAGTCTTTCATTTTTGCACAGGACAGAGCTTAGATGATTATTAAGATGCATATAATAAAGAAGGCCATAGAATTCATGCATTATAATACATTGCAAACCAAAAATCTGGACTACTTTACCAATAGAGATACCTCAGGCCCATACTGTAGAACATTTTAAGAAACTCCTAAAATCACACTTTTGTCATTTTGCTTTTTCATGACTTCAGTTGAGTTCTGCTCTTAATACCTTAGAATTATCATTCTCTTCAGTGAATGTGCAATCATTGTTTTTCTCTACTTTTCTCAGTTTTCTTCCTAAATGGACCTGATCAAGGTCCTGTGCAGCCGCCTCGGAAGTCCGAATGAAAGCAGATACCCCAACTTATCTTAAAAAAAAACACCCTTGCACACAATTTGATATTTTAAGAATTTTTATGTAAGTGTGCATTATTTATTTCTTGTATTCAATTTTCTTTATTCTTATATAAATGTAGCTTGTTTTTGTTTGCATGTAACTACTTTGACAAGTTATAAAGCACTTTGAGCTACATTCTTTGTATGAAAATGGGCAATAGAAATAAATGTTGTTGTTATCAATATGCAATCCAACAAAAAAATAAAATGGGCTCAAAACTTTAAAAGGTTTGCTTTGAAGGTATTCAAGTAACAAGAACATGACATGAGGCAGATCCATGAGCATGCATTATGAACCAGTGCGTCTTGCCGTCCATTGAAAGAAGGCAGTGATATTGGACAGCAATAAGGATGACAAAATGGAGAAATAACTTGTATGCTTACATGCTTCTTTGTATATATTGTCAAACATGAGATAAGAGAGACCAAAAAAAGGTTTGGAGCAGCCTCCCGTATAATCGATCCTGGCTGCAAAATGTTGTGTACACGTATGTACAGGTTGGAGTTCAAAAGAGAACTAACTGGCGAGGTTGAGATGGTGGGTTTTTAAAGTGCGGCAGAAGAAGTGAGGTCATTATGACCGGAACCGGAAGTGACATCATTGGGTTTGTGGCCAGAAGAGGCGTGGTCTGGACCGGAACTGACATCATTGGGGTACTGACTGGAAATGGCATCATGGAGGCCTGGCAGAATTTCCCATAATGGGTCTGCAGTGGAAAAAGAGAAAGGAACACAGCACCTCATCACCTCCTGTCAACTGTGGAATTACCTTCCTTCGAGCCCTTTAGCTGCCTCCCATGCGCACGTGTGTGACACTAGGTAACTTGTACTCTAACATGATTATTGTATATATATGTAACACCTTATTGAATTCAATTACATATTTGGGCAGAAAATAATTTCTTATACATTACACAGCATTTTAAGAAAACACTCTGTACTCATTCTTAAAATGTTTTCTTTCACGTGTGGTTTACTATAGCCTTAGAATCTCGAAATCTATCAAATGCTTTGATGAAACAAATCCTAGCTCTTTGCAAAACTCTCCTATATGTTTTATTTAAAACTGTGGATAAAAGTATAAAGAAAAATAGAAAGGAGACAAAATATGGAAGGGCCGTCCATTGCCTGTAATTATGCGATCAGTATCTATCATATTATATTTCGGTTTTATTATTAATTTTATTTTTACTAGCTCTGCTTACCAGTCAAAGATAAGTAACAGGAACAATTAAAAAATAGTTGATATCTCTTGTCCTACTGTATCCTCACCGTTCCTCCTACACCTTTCTTCAGTATTCTTGCATGTCTCAGCCTCTCTTTCCCTGAACTTCCCCTCTTGAGTGTGTTTCTGTAAAGTCTGTTCCTCAGTCTTTGTCATTTTGAGGAGCCTTCCTTTCCTCTTTTTGATTACCACCAATGGCAGACAGTTCCCATTACCTGCTGTGAAAACATCATTCATATTTGTGGGAATACTTCCCATCATTGAAGATGACTCGGGTTGTGCCTCAGTATGTGCCTTAGTATTTAGCAACCCAACTCCGTTTAGTAAATTGCACTCCTTCTAAATCTTTCCTCGGTATCCTTGCATGTCTCAGCCACTCTTGCGCAGTACTTCTTCTTGCAAGTACGGGTAAGTTCCCAGACTTTGTCATTTCAAACCACCTTGCTCTCCTCCTCCCCACTTTTTGACTTCCACCAATGGCTCCCACTCATATTTGTGAAAAAACTTCCTATCTTTAAAGGTGACTCGGGTTGTGCCTCATTAAGTTTTAACAACCCAGTGTTGTTCGGTAAGTTGCACTCCTTCTACGTCTTTACATGCCTCACCCTCTCTATCCCTGCACTTCCTCTCTCAAGCGTGTTTCTGTAAAGTCTGTTCCTCAGTCTCTGTCATTTCGAGGAGCCTCCCTCTCTTCCTTTCCTCTTTTTGAATACTACCAATGGTAGATGGGTCCCCATTACCCCTCATTCATATTTATGGGAATACTTCCCATCTTTGAAGGTGACTTGGGTTGTGCCTCATTAGCAATCCAGCCTTGTTCAGTAAATTGTACTCTTTCTAAGTCTTTCCTTGGTATCCTTGCATGCTTCAGCCTCTCTTGCCCAACACTTCCTCTCTCTAGCACGTTTCTAGGAAGTCAGCGTCTCAGAGTCATTTTGAGCTGCCGTGGTCACCTCCTGTCCACCAATGGTACATGGGCACAGATTACCTGCTGTGAAATCATCATTTGTATTCTTAAGTATACTTTCTACCTTTCAAGGCAACTCGGGTTGGCCTCCATAATATTTAGCGGCTCAACATCACTCAGTAAGTGTTTGCTTTGTTGGCATTGAAGTGCTCCATTTGACCTCCTTTTATGCAAAAATACAGAAATTGTCACAATCTATAAATGAACTTTGCACTACTAAAATATCATGTCATCATCCATACCACTGTGCCATCACAGTCAAACTCACCGATCTGGCCAAAGCCAAAATGACCAATCAGATGAAAGCCAAGCTGACCAATCAGATGAAAGCCAAACTGACCAAATAGATGAAAGCCAAACTGACCAATCAGACCAAAACCAAACTGACCAATCAGATGAAAGCCAAACTGACCAATCAGACCAAAACCAAACTGACCAATCAGATGAAAGCCAAACTGACTGATCAGACCAAAACCAAACTGACCAATCAGACCAAAGCCAACTGGCCAATCAGATGAAAGCCAAACTAACCAATCACACCAAAGCCAACTGACCAATCAGATGAAAGCCAAACTGACTGATCAGACCAAAGCCAAATTGAGCAGTCAGACCAAAGTGAAACTGACTAATCAAATTGCTTGGAGGGAGTTGATACACACACGCACACACACAAACACACACACACATAATCAGAGAGTAGTATTTTATTATATAGTATATAGATTCTGTATATTGATTTAAAGTCAGACTCTCCCAACTTAGTAAATGCTAGTACAGACAATTAAAGGACAAAGGAGTGGATTTGTTTATTTGCTAGCTGGTTTACCCGGTACTGTTCAAGGTGGAATAAATTTCAAGTGCAGTGACTAAATAAATTCTTCAGAGTAGAAATTTTTGGTCCCAAACAAAAAAATTCATACATGTCATAATTTCATAAACTATGCCCATAGGGAAGTTTCACTAATAAAGCAAAGGTGCAGTCAGATTTTGGAATGAAACATAGCCTGTGTTCTTCCCATTTACAAGCAGAGCATCTGTGTAAAATATGCCACAGATAAAGTCAACATTGTGGATTTGCATAGCAGACAAACACACTTTCAGCTTTATATATCAGATTTATCATCCTCTGTGTACACAGAATTATGTTAATATATATGATAATTCAATGCATCTGTAACAAGCCTTATCTTTTACTTGATACAAACCAGTGTAGGTTTAAAAAGCCTTGCATTTCAGTCCAATTTTCAAAGTCATAGACTGCCAACAGAACAATTACCTCCTTTTTTGTTCTTTGTTACAATATGGTGTTTCTTTCAGCTATATATCAACCAATTATGTGGACATCTGTTTTTTTTTAATAAAATAATGTTTTTTGGCCACTTTCTTGGGGCTTGCTCTTGCTTTTGAATCAAACGTTATTACAAGACTATGTTAATGCTTTCTCTGTCTTTTCCGACAATGCAAGAAACAAGAAGAAATCTCTATCTTATCTACAAACGCACATGGCAGACTGAAGCTTCTAAATGCCAATGTCATTAATGTGGCCAGAATTTTGAAAATCTTATGATAAGTTATAGTTACTGTAAGTATATAAAATTATCTCTCTATAGAATTTAATCCCATTACTTTTTTTTGTGCTGAATATCCTGCCTATGGGTTTCAATACATCTGGACAATCCTAACACAAACAAGCTCTACATATATTTTAGACTCTAGCACCATTCAGATCAGTTTAACCCTAACATGTTACATGATTTAATAACATAATTAATAATTGGCCTATCGAAAAAATTGGATTGTATTAATTGTCTTGTTGCTTTTTGCTATGGGAAAGAATGCTGAATGTGGGACTATGTTACAAAAAAAATCTTCATCCTATCCGGGAGGTTATATTGAACACTCCCTGGTCAGGACTAGAAGGTGCTCTAAAGGACAAGAGTCCTCCAGAAGATCAGAGACCAGCAATGGGGAATTGCAGTCAGGGTTCTCCTGCAGTATTTGTACCTTTATGAGGTTGAAGCCAGATGAGCGGCAATGTGTACCTGGAGCCACCAGGAGGAGCTCTTAACATGGAGTCTCTTTCCATAGAAGTGATTCTGATGAGAACAGGCCAATCACTTGATGCACTCTCAGGTTACCTCTCTTGTCCCACAGGTACAAGCTTGGAGTTGGCAGCAACGTCTTATCTCACAAAGAGGTGGAGGAAGAAATGTTAGTGTTAGTGATGAGAGGAGGAAAATAGGCTGGTACAGGAGTGGCTATCATTTTTTTTCTCCTTTCTGTGTGTTCCTATACCATCCTGAAATCCCCCTTTCCTTTATTATTGGATTTTGTGCTGTCTGTGAATCATTTCCCTGCACTGGAGAGCCCCCTAGTAGTCACTCTAAAGTGTCATTAACACTTTGAATGCGAGGTATGAGTTAAATCACATCTCGTTGAGCCTGTCAAAGCGTGACATACAAGAGAAGCAGTATCTCGGTATACAGCCATGATAGACGCAAGCTTTGCTGCCGCATCTCATTTACCTGCTATAGTGCTGTCATCTAGTGGTTAGCCATAGAATTTATTTTGATGTTTCTAAAGCTTGCAGAAAAGAGAGAGGGTTGAGAGTTCACTGATACAGCCACCACACGACAAACCCCTTCAGGATCCCAAATTAGGACCCAAGTACAGCCGTGCAATGGGTGACACCTCAGCCCCACACTACTGTACTTTGAATGGTGTGGAACAGTGTGAGTTGTTAATTTTATTTTTATTTTTTTACAGAGGCCAATTTTGCCACAAGCCTCCAAGTTTTCAGCTTGCAGGGCTGGATGCAAGTTAACATCATACCCAGGATGGAGTAATTGGAGTTTAAGGGACTTGCTCAATGACCCAATGGAGTGGAATCACTGGTGGCATTTATGGGAGTCAAAACCAGCAACCTTCTGATTACTGCCACAGATCCATTTCTCTGCCTATGTGCTATAAAGAGCCACGAAAAAGGTTTAAAGCCACTGATGTTTTGAAACAACTAGATTTGTTGCAAGATGAATATTTTGATGATAATGATAGTGAGCGAGAAAGTGACTATCAATTGGATGATGTGGAACCTGTAGGCTGTGGTACTGATGTGGATCCAAAGGCGTTTCTTCATCACAAGGTGTCCGACTTGTCATGGCTGTCAGGGCAACACTACATGGACCTTATCACAGCCAGTGAGCGCAAAGAGTCACCTACTATCAGATGTGTTGTGTGCAACAAGTGTGGGCAGTGCAAAGAAATGTGTTATATTTACACCACATGTTCTCCTGTGCCTGAACTCTGCACGGTGCCATCCTTCTAAGACTCGCAATCAAATGGCTATTAGCTATGTTGCCTGTGAAAACAAAGTAATTAACACTTTCTTTTATGTTTTCACAGAGTTCTTGATGATAATAAAACTGTTGCTTTGGAACACATTTCCTTACATTTTTTTGAGGTTTGATAGAGTTCATTATTTATCATATTTGCATAAACTAACAGTAGCGTCTTGGTAATAAATGGTCCAGCATGGTCCAGTCAATGTGTTAAAGAGAGGAAAATACAGTCAGTAACCACTCTCCCTTTATCCCTCACACAGAAAAGGACGAATGCAGGCAAGATATTTGACATCACGTCCAGCATTGATGTAGAAGCTTCGCCCCTTCCAATGCAGGCCCTATTTAAATGATGAAAAACCCCCAAGTTGGCACTCACTAGTACCCAGCGACTGGTGGTGATAAATCTGCACCCTCAGAAGTTCATTAAAACGAGTTATAGTTGGACCACACTGGTCCTAGCATTGATTTCTGTTTTTTCTTTTGTTTATACCGGCCAGTAAACGGGGCCACAGCTTGGACCCCAAAACTTCATGCTCCTTGCTGTCCTTCTTTGCACACACCTCAAGTTCCATTTTTTAAGTACCCTTTAGTGATATGCTATTGCAGGGCTTCACAAACTCGGTCCTGGGGGGCCCACTGTGGCTGCAGGTTTTTGTTCCTACCAGCTTCTGTTTTTAATTGGACTCCTGGGCTAATTAATTGAACTGTTATTTCCAAAATTCTGTGTTTTGGAAACAATATAGAAATTAGAAAACTAAGTTTGGTAAAATATTTACATATTTATATATATTGTGAAGGACAGCCGGGTTCCATGCCTGGCAGGGATGCCCCTGCTGCTTATGTTCCGGGGCAGCCACCATGGGCAGTCCAATATCTCCCACGGGATGCTTTGTGACAGCCTCCCTGGCCGACGGTGATTCCCCAACCACCCGCAGGGCTCCATGGGAGATGGACTCCTCCACAGCTTGGTTGGAGCCCGGGGTGGCCGCTAAGGGCGGGTGCTGTCTGCTTCCAACAGCCCAGCTGGACAAGTCTTCAGCCCCACCCGGAAGTGCAATAAGGTCCAGGTGGTCAATCACCTGGAATGCTTCAGGGTGGGCTATAAAAGGGCCCAACCACCACCACTTGAGGAGCCAGAGTTGGGAGGAAAGAGACAAAGCTTGAGGAGGAGTGGTGGTAGAAGAAGAAGAAGAAGAAAAGTGTGTTGTGGTATTGTGTTTGTGCTATGGGACTGTGTTTGAGCTGTGTGGCACGAGGAAGACGTGTCCCACAGCTGAAGAGAAAAATAAAGTCTTTGTGTTTTTATACGTGCCTCCATGTCCATCTGTGTCTGGTCAGGTGCCTATATAGCGCCTTTGTTACAATATATACATATATTGTCAGAGATGCCTGGGGTGGCGACCCTGCCAGACCATGTGGGGATGACTGCCCTGGTTGCTTTGGGGACCACGGGTACAGAGCTTGGAAGTTCAACCCTGTAGGGGCCCATGGTCGCCGCCAGGGGCCGCCCCAATGCCTAGAGAGCCCTGGACCTCAGCACTTCCGCCACACCCGGAGTGCTTCCGGGTACACAGCCGGTGCTTCTGCAACACAGGGGAGTGTTGGTGGAGGCTTATCAGGAAGCACCTGGAGCTCGTCTTGGTGTGGTTAAAAGGGGCCGCCTCACTCCATTTGATGGCTGGAGTCGGGTGAATGAGGACAGAGCTCGGAGGAGAGGAGAGGAGAGGAGTGGAGGCGGACCAGAGACAGTGAAAGGCATAGTGTGAAGGCCTGGACTTAAAGGGGTGATTGGTGCTGCGGCACTGGGTTGTGATAGCCATTGTAAACATTATAGCGTAAATAAATGTGTGTGGTGTAAAAACATCATGTCTACCTGTCTGTGACCAAGCAGTTATATGGGAATAATGTACTAAACTAAAAAATATCAAGAACTCATGTCCTGCAAGATGATACTTTGTGCCAAGAGATTTAACCACTCCCAGGGGTGGAAATAAAAGACAAAGAGTAGGACAGCTGCTGTAAAGGCTTTTAAATGTTCTAAACACCACACAAGATTCAGATTACATGGCACGGCAGCAGCAGCAAGGCAGCAGCTGATTGAGCAAAGAGGAGGTAAAAAAAAAAAAAAAACTGTATTTGTTTCCTATTGTATCACAATTTAAAAGAGGGTTTTGGAGGAGCGACCACATCTCCTTGGGGTGCGTTCAGCCCCCTCTTCATAAGCGAGCATCAGAGACGCGAAGTGGCTGGCACGTAGTGCAGGCTGGGTGGTTGCAGAGTGAAACAAGCAGGGGGGCAAACCCCCTAGTATCTTATAAAAATTGTAAAATAATGCTGCTATGCTTTTCTGAATGTTGAATAAGAGAAAAAGAAATACCATCTAATTAAATAAGATCAGTGTTATCAAGTGTTGTCACTTATTATGAATCTGGTTGGAAAAAACCTGCAGCCACAGAGGGTCCCCAGGACCGAGTTTGGGAAGCACTGTGCTATTGAGTTCTGACAGCACATTATACAGATCTGTGTCATGATGGTCCCTCTGGCACTTTACCTGCAATTTTTCTACCTCTATCTTTCTCTTCTCCAGTATTGTATTTCATTTTGCTAGATCAAATAGCCTTTTCATGATTACCGTGATGTAAGACTGACTGAGCAGCAGTAAAGGAAAACTTCTATCATTCCCAGCCAAGCCACTGCTCTTAAAGTACACTTAGGTTTAGTTTGTTCAGACTTTTTAATCAATTTGAAATGTATTTCTTTATGTTGTCTGGCTGACAATCTTCCAGTGAAATTTATAATATAACTGTGATAGTTTGACATCATGGAATATGATAACATAATGCATTGTCCAAAGTTGTGTGAATTGACTTTTAAGTCTCATATAAAAAAAGACATTAAAAGCATGTGTTGATTGTTATCTCTTCCTAATCTGTTTAAAAGCCAGACAGGTTTACTTTTACATTATTTTTCTTAACTATTTGTTACTACTTATTCCCAATGTGCATGTACATACTGCACTTTGCTTTTGTGCGATTTTAAACCTGAGTTTGATGCTTTTTGCAATATTTCCTTTTTAGTATTGTTGTGTTTGCTTTAGACTCATTAGGGGATAGTTTGCTAGGCAGGCACTCGTGTCAGGCCACAAAACTACAGATGAATAAACCTTCCATTTATAGGCATTCATAATTAATTGTTGTCTCATACAATAGGGGCGGAGTGGTGGCTCTGAGGCTAGGGATCTGCACTGGCAATCGGAAGGTTGTCGGTTCGAATCCCGTAAAATGCCAAAAGGGACTGCTCTGTTGGGCCCTTGAGCCAGACCCTTAACCTGCAATTGCTCTGTCCTGAGTATGACATTAATCTGCATCCATCCATGTATGTAGGCCCTCTGACCTGCAGGGAAAAACTTGGAAAATGGAAAGAAGAGTGAATTGGCACTCCAGCCACCATAAAAAAACCTCACACTGTTCCACTCCACCTGAACTAGTGTGGTACTGAGGTATCACCCATTGCATGGCTGCACTTGGTTGCTAATTTGGATCCTGAGTTGGTTTGTCGTGTGGTGGGTGCGGCAATGCACTGTATCGGTGTGTGCTCCTAACCTCTCATACAATAGAATTGGAAACATCCTCGAGGTGTTAGTGAGGTAAGAATACAGATACCAGCATCTGAAGAAGTGTGAGCAGAAGCAAACTGTCTTCTTTTGCAGGCGATCCAGAGGACAAAGCTCACTGCTCTCACTTCCTGTTTATCCTGGGGGGGTCCACCTCTTCCATCCCATTCAAAGAAGAGTATCGCTAGTAGTTGGTGTTCATTACAAACCAGAGAGCAAAGAGCATTGAGCTTCACAGAAGAGAAGTAAACCCCATAGCCTGAGAACATATGCACAGAAGGATGCTGAAGTCCACGGTAATTTCACTGGAACTTTAGTTTCGTATTAAATGGGGTACTGACTAGCTCCAAACATCTCTATTTCATTTTTTTTCCTTCTTTGTAAGATAGCAATTGGAGTTGCACTAATCCACTGGCAAGCTTCATCCCTCTTCCTCTCGACTCTGGCTCCTGAATGAAGTGAAGCAGCTCCTTTTATGTTACACCTGGGAGTGCTCCAGGTGGCTTATCAGGGTTAACTGGAACTACTCCCAGGTGTGATGGAAACCCAAAGTAGGGTTCTGCAGCTCCCCCTGATGGCCCCCACAGAACCCAACAGGGCTGTAGCGCCTTATGGATGCTCTTTTCCCTGGTCCTTCCATCTAGCATCTAGCATAGGGTCAGGAAGGACGTGGTGCAGGCTCTGCTCCACGAGCATAACCCGGGGCTAAGAACCCATCTCGTGGAGAAGGTAAAGGGGACCCACAGGCGTGGGCTGGTTTCTGGGGAACACACACAAGTGGCTCAGTATGCTCTCCTGGGCAGGAGAGCCGAGCCGCCCATTGGGACCAAGGTCCCTGTTAACGATGGGTTGTCCCCAGGCCAGCAGGTAAAGGAAATACAAAACTGGGAGTTTAACCCAAGTAGAGGGCTTACAGAGCAGGCTATGGCTCTCTGGCAACAGGTGAGTCAGTGGCTACGGCCATTTGATTTGACCCCATTACAAATTGTACAGCAAGTGGCTTGCTTTTTGCTGTTACAGCATCTACCCCAGGATTTTACCCAGCCGGCCTGGGGCGAATTTCATTCAATGGATGAGTTTTTACAACTCCAAAAAACCCAGAGGCCGGCTGTGAAACCTGGGAGGGCAGAACAGCCGCTTTGTGGAATACCCGGGAGCTATGTCCCACTGAAGCAGTCCCTTCCACGTAATCCAGAGCCTGTTCCGAAGTCGCCAGACCGTCTGGCCTGCGACCTGTCGGGGAACAAGGCGGACCGTAGGGGACAATGGCGGGGTTGTTTGTGTGCCCTTAGCAATCCCCTGGCAGACAAACCTACGGGGGAGCTTCTCATTAACGGATATAAAATAACAGCCCTATTTGATTCCGGCAGTAACGTGTCTGTCGTTGCTCGCCGTTTTGTTCTACCGCAACAATGGAAAAAAAAAAGACCAGTCTCAAATGTATACACAGAGATATCCGCACGTACAAAACCGCCCGGTGTTACGTATGTCTCGGAGGAACCCTTCGACAACTTACCGTAGCGGTACATCCGGATCCTCCGTTTCCCGTAATCCTCGGGCGGGACTGGTCTAATAGTAACAGCGGTAGCCTTGAAAGCATTCCCCGAAAAACTTATGGCCTCGTTATAGATGACAAAGACTCATCTCAAGCTGCTTCCACACCGTGTAATCAGCCGACAGGGAGTGGGGCGGAAGGCCAAGAGAATGACGAAGGCACTCCCGGACCATCGCGGGCTGCTACGTCATCCACCAGCGCCCCGGCAGCGAGGGAGGAATCTCCGCCCCTTGAGGTCAGACCGGACCCACTCTCTGAATTGCACTTTCAGTTTAGAGCAACGCCGGCTTCTTTCAAGAGAGAACAGTGGAATGACGACTCTCTGAAACACACAAAGAATGCAGTGGTCCTCGTTAACGGCCAACGCACTCATCAGCCCATGCCACAGGGACCTCACTTTGTCATTGATAATGATTTGTTATATCGGGTCGCTGAGCATGAGGGGAAGGTCCGGAAGTTGTTGCTAGTCCCGCGAACCTACCGGCGGCAGGTCTGCGAGTTAGCACATTCCCACCTTCTTGGAGGTCATCTTGGCTCCAACAAGACACTAGAGCGAATTATGCTCCGTTTTTTTTGGCCGGGGATTAATGAGGAGGTTTGCCGCTTTTGTGTTTCCTGTCCGGAGTGTCAACTGCGGCAAATTCCTAGGAGGGACCGTGCTCCTCTGGTCCCCCTTCCCCTCATTGACGTTCCCTTTGACAGGATTGGGGTCGACATAGTAGGACCCCTAGAACCCTCAGCCCGAGGATATAAATATATACTCGTCCTCGTGGATTATGCAACCCGATTCCCAGAAGCCGTTCCGTTGCCTGGCTACCACTAAAAATATTGCACGGGAACTAGTAGGAGTCTTTGCGCAGGTGGGCATTCCTAGAGAAGTCCTGACGGACCAAGGGACGCCTTTTACCTCGGAAACGTTCAAGGAGACTGCCAAGTTACTGAAAATAAAGCATTTAAAGACCTCGGTGTATCATCCTCAAACCGATGGGTTAGTGGAGAGATTTAACCAAATTCTCAAACAAATGCTACGTAAGGTGGTCAGCAAGGATGAAAGGAATTGGGACCAACTCCTCCCCTTCATCCTCTTTGCCTACCGGGATGTTCCCCAAGCCTCTACGGGTTTCTCTCCGTTTGAATTATTGTACGGAAGACAGCCCCGGGGTATATTAGATCTTTTAAAAGAGGGCTGGGAAGGAGAGGCACAGCCCTCCACAAATATTCTGGAATATATTGCCCAATTGCGCGATAGATTTGATGCAATTAGACCGATTCTAAAAAGTCATATAGAGGAGGCGCAATCAGCACAGGCCCGCCTTTATGACCGTGGCACGACTCTCCAGGAGTTCCAACCGGGGGATCGCGTCATGGTGTTGGTGCCTACTTCTCATTCCAAGCTGCTCACACATTGGCTAGGCCACTACGAAATTAAGGAGAGGAAGGGTTTGGTCGATTATTTGGTGATACAACCCAATCGCCAACCAACGGAGCGAGTGTATCATGTAAACCTGCTGAAACCGTGGAAGGAGAGGGATCCTGATCCCTCCTCCGGTCAGCCCTGCTCTCTCTTCGCTGAAGTAAGTTCCCTTAATTTCGGCGAGCAGCTATCTCCCAGACCGAGACAGGAGCTCGAAGCAGCTATCCGCTCCGTCCAAGAGGTGGTAAGTGAACAGCCCGGTCGGACCTCTCTGATTGCGCACGACATATTGACTGACCCGGGGGTGATCGTCCGAGAGCGACCCTACAGACTCCCGGAGGCAAAGAAAGTAGAAGTGAAACTGGAAATCAAGCGAATGCTGGAACTAGGAGTAATCGAGGAGAGTAGTAGTCCCTGGTCCAGTCCCATCGTCTTGATTGCTAAGCCCGACGGCAGTTGGAGGTTTTGCAATGACTTCCGTCGGCTCAACCAAGTTTGATGCTTATCCAATGCCTCGCGTGGATGACCTCCTCGAGAGACTGGGACCAGCCAAATTCTTGACAACACTTGACATGACAAAGGGGTACTGGCAGGTTCCTTTAACGGAGTCCGCGAAGGAAAAGACCGCGTTTAGCACTCCTAGCGGACACTGGCAGTATCGTGTCCTTCCATTCGGGTTACACGGGGCGCCTGCGACTTTCTTAGCGTCTGGTGGACAAAGTGCTCCGGCCCCATAACTTGTTTTGTGCTGCCTATCTGGATGACGTCGTCATCTATTCCAGCACATGGAAGGAACACATACAGCAGGTCACAGCAGTGTTACGGACATTGGGGGAGGCCGGGCTCGAATCAACCCCAAGAAATGTTTCTTCGGATTGAGAGAAGCCAAATATTTGGGCTACCTAGTGGGCCGGGGTACTGTGAGGCCACAGTGTTCCAAGTTGCAAGCCATACTGGCCTGGCCCCGTCCGCAGACCAAGCGGCAGGTCCAATCCTTTCGGTTTGGCCGGGTACTACCGCCGGTTTGTGCCTCGCTTCTCCGAGAGAGCGGCACCCTTGACAGACTTGACAAAGAAAAGAGCTCCTAATACGGTGGTATGGTCTGATAAAGCGGGGGCTGCATTCAGTGACTTAAAAAGGGCTCTGACTTCAGCACTTATCTTAATCTCCCCTAACTTCTCTCTCCCATTTGTCCTCCAGACGGACGCTTCGGACACAGGCTTAGGAGCCGTGTTGATCCAAAGCGTTGACGGTGTTGAACACCCCGTTATGTACCTGAGCCGGAAACTGTTGGACAGGGAGACCAGGTACGCGGCCGTGGAAAAAGAAGCTCTGGCAATCAAATGGCCGGTGACTCAGCTGCAGTACTACTTCTTGGGTCGCGTGTTCACTCTGGTGATGGATCATGCACCTCTGAAGTGGATGGCCCTTCACAGGGAGTCGAATCCATGGGTCACGAGGTGGTTTCTTGACCTGCAGCAGTACAAGTTTGCGCTCGTTCATCGACAGGGGTCTCTTCATGCCAACGCCGATGCCCTCTCCAGGGCCCAAGACCTCTCGGTGCAGGTCACCCGACCTGACGGATCTGGGCTGAGGGGGGAGTCTTGTCACACACGTGTGCATGGGAGGCAGCTGAAGGGCTTAGAAAGAACTGATTATACATCTGCCCGGGGGGGGGCGGGGTACGCTAACACTCTTTCTGAGTTCTCTACAGGTCTTCCCTGGGAAATCCCACCAGGAGCCAACATTTCCAGGAAGGACACATCACTTCCGGTTCCCACACCAAGGACGACATCATTTCCGGTTCCGGCCCCTAGGATGATGTCACTTCCGGTTCCGGCTCAGAGGACGACATCACTTCCGCCCTCTGTGCTATAAAGCCCCCTGCCTTTGCCTTGGCAGGCAGTTCTGTTTTGGACTCTGTTGTGTAAACTTGAATAATATGCATCAAGTACTTTTGCAGCCAGGAAACCGAATTAAACGGGTGGCTGCCCCAAACCTTTCCACGCCTCTCGTCTCATCTTATTACAGCAGATAGGCCTTTATTAATGAGTTTCTTGGTGGTGGACTAGCATCTCATTCATAGCTGTCTTCTGTTTTGACTCCAGTCTTGCCAGGAATGGCTGCAACCCTTCATTTAATAGACAGGTGTGGGGAAATAGACAGGTGAGAATTATTAATGATTTTTATTTCAATTAGTTACTCAATGACCTGTCAGAAGACCTAAGACAATTACCGTATATACTCACATTTAAGTTCTCCCGCAGATAAGTCGGGGCTTGATTTTAGCATATAATTTCCGGTATTTTACAAGTCGAATGCGGAAAACTCATGCTATTGGTCCAAGAGATTATGATATGCTAACGCCCACCTGAGAGCGTAACCACGGAGCACACTGCCTTTTTTTTCCTATGTATTGTGCCTACGTGACCACACAGTAATACCTGAACTATTGCGAAGCAACGTGTTTTTGTATCTCACACCTTCATACATCTTTATCATAAAGCATCCATTATCTACGATGGATCGTTTGACCAGAAGAAAATATGAAGAAAGAAATTGGTAACTGTGCTGCTGCAACAAAATTTGATGTGTCTGAGAAAATGATGCGAGATTGGAGGAAGTAAGAAGATTAAAAAATAAAATTAAGTGTCGTATTTTTGAACGGGTGTATAAGTCAGGGTCTGATTTTATGATTGATTTTTCGGATTTCAAGACCCAACTTATACATGAATATATACAGTAAGTAAAAATGCATTCTTAGGATACAAAATTCAAAAACCTTTTTGAAAAGCTTCTTTACTTTTGTGTAACTATCTGCCCATGGAAATCATTTGGTTTGGTTTATTATTAAATGACTCCTGTATGAGAGAGTGGAGAGTTGGGTTTGTGTGTGTAGCGGCCCAGAGTTGCTTAGACTCGTACCATCAAAAAACACGGGGAAGCCAAGATAGCTCCCGGCCTGGTGTACCGGCTGTGGTACAGACAGAGACAGAAAGGGGGAAAGGATCAGGAAAAGATTGACGCAGAGAGACACACCAAGGAGCGAGAAGCTGCTGATGCCAGGGCATCAATCAGAAAGAAGCACCTAAGCCCAATGTGCAAACTGAAAGACAAAATCCAAGGATGCGTAAGAACAAAAACCAAAGTGACTTTTAAGGCAAGAGAAATTTGTTACAATTTTGCTTTGAAGAATTTGAATGACTGCTCTTCCCGAAGTGTAGGTTTAAATACTTTGGGACTCCCAGCAATCCAATCACAAAATGACAGTGACCATTAGAAACCAAGAAGGTGTTGCAGTAAAAATAAAAAAAACAAACAAATGAAACTGTTAGAATTCATAACGTAGCCACAAAATGAAAGTAAAATAACACAAAAAATAATAAATAAGCCATGAGAAACAATTGTAAAATAGGGAATAAACTAATAAATGTACAGTACGTTAACTCACGACACCTGGTCCAACACACTCTTTATCTTCTTTTCATCATTTCCCACTTCTACAGTATGTGGGGTTGATGTGCTTGATCAACCTTCTCCAAACATCTTGTTTCTGCAACTCCTCTCTAGTCAAACCCTTTCCCTTAAGATCTTATTTCACTTTATCCATCCAGCTTCACTTTGGCCTCCCTTGCCTTCTCTTCCCCTGTACTTCCATTCCCATCACTCTTTTGACCACATACTGTATTCAATGTCACATGTTCATAGACTTCAGCTCTTGTACTTTCCTAGATGTATCTTCCAATTCTGTTGCACCTCCCATTGTCTAATTTTTTATTCTGTCCTTTTCTGTAACCCCACACCACCATCTCAACATTTTCATTTCTGCCACATCTGACTTCTTCTCCTGTGGTCCCTTTATTGCCCATGTCTCTGCTCCGTACATTATTACTGGTCTTACTACGGTCCTAAAAACCTTACCTTTAACCTTTGTTTTAATTCTTCCATCCCAAAATACTGATAACTTCTTCCAGTTGTTCCATCCACACTGCACTCCATGGGTAATCTCTACATCTAATTTCTATCCTGGGCTACCACCGATCCTAGATATTTAAATTTCTCTGTTCTTTTCAGCAGCTCTCCCTGCAGGGTAACTTCTGAATCCTGATCATCGTTAAATCGCAGATATTCTGTCTTCTTCCTATTAGTCTTCAATCCTCTGTCTTCCAAAGCCTTTCTCCATTCTTTCACCTTCCTCTTTTCTGATGCTACACACCACAATGTCATCAGCATAAAGCCTGCACCAGGAGGATTGATCTTTTATCCCATGAGTTAACACATCCATAACCAGTTTACCAGAGGTAAGGACTTAAAGAAATCCCTTGGTGCAGACCTCCTGTAACTGGAATCTTGTCTGTTTCCCTAAAACTGCTTTTAATGTGAGTCCTCACTCCCACATTCATATCCTGGGCAATCCTCACACACTTCTCTGGTCCTCCTTTCCCTTTTATACACCTTCAGACATCTTGACATGACGCGTTATCATAAGCCTTCTCCAAAACAATAAACACCATATATAAACCTTTCTGTGAACTGTCTCAATGTAAAGACTTCATCAGTAGCTCCTCTCCACAACATAAACCCAAACTGAATTCTCCCCTGTGGTGGTGTCTTCCCTAAGCCTTCTGTTAGTACAAAAATTAGCGATCCCTGATTCTACTTCTTTATCCCCGGTTAACTTCATACATTGTATATACAATACAAAAGCATTCAGTATTCCAGCAAGTATATAAGAATTTATTTCACAAAGACACCTCAGGAGAATATCATGCAACATTATTGGTGTTGCACTGTAGTCATGGATATGCTAACAATCCTTTGTTCAGACCAAGGTTATGAATATACAAGAGCATCTTAAGTGTATAGCTGACAATGTGAAAATTGTTAGGTAAGTAGAAGGAACGGTGGGGTAGTCCAAACATGAAGAATGCAATATATTCATGGTGCCGAGACTCAAGGCCAGAAACTGCTTCAGAGAGTAGCATCTGCATACTTTAAAGCAATACAGACAAAGCCAAGGTAAAGCACCTTTGTTATACTGGTAATATTAGGGCATCCTTTTTGGACTAAATTGAACAAAGCTGCATCCTTTAGAGCAATTTTTGCTTATTATCACGGTTAGAAAAAACACATGAGCCTACGTGTCCAAGATGCTAAAGGGTTATTAAAAGATTTTCTCCAACGGTACCACTTCCACAGAGACACCACACACTGAGGCCAATGATCCAAAACGTGCCTTCAAAAGATAACTATTTACAAGCATCAGACTTACATAAATCCATTTACAAAATCCCTCCCAACAACCCACTGCGACGGTAAATAAAAAGTCGTTGCAGTACATAAAAACAGTTTAAACAAACAGAGTCCAAAAGTACAGTCCAGACAGATGAAATGGAAAATGATGGACAGAAAAATGCCCAAGTGAACTGTCTTCTGAAAACAACAAAAAAAATGACAATTTTGACCTACCGTGCAAATGAATGTCCAATCTGTTGCAGAAGAAGCATTCTCCATGTGACAATGGCTCCAAATAAAGAAATCCCAATGATAAGCAAAGAACATAAAAATCCAGAAAATGAACTGTAATCCTTTTGAGTGTTGATGGGGTTATAATCCAGAAAAGTGAAAGGGGAAAATGATTTACTGCCAGAGTCAAAAACGACTAAAGGAAAAAAACAAGGGTACTGATCAAAAAGGTTTCCCTTTTGAATCCTGCACCATCAGGCTTCTTCCCAGCAGTCCTTGTGCAGCATTCTAAGGCAGTCATGTGGTGAAGTGATTCTATTGCATGCTGGGAGATGTGGTTCTCAGGCAGCACTGCTACATGTGCGAATGTGTCCTCTCCAGGGGCCTCATGTACAAACGGTGCGTACGTACAAAAATGTTGCATACTCCTGTTTCCACGCTCAAATCATGATGTATAAAACCTAAATTTGGCGTAAAGCCACATACATTTTCACGCTAGCTCAGTCCTTGTCGTACGCAAGTTCTCTGCTTGGTTTTGTAAACTGGTGGCACCCAGCGTCAAAGCAGTGCTTTTGTTCAAGAGTGGTTTCCCTTTCATTTTTAGATGCACATCCCTGAATCGGCTTTATCAAATACACTAAAATTAACTGCATATTTTTTATTAGTTTAAGGCCTATGATTGTAATTAACCTATAACAATATAATGGTCCACGGAATGGCCAAACTATTCCAAATACCATAGCTGCTTTAGCGTTGTTACTCTCAATTATTTATCCCACTGTATCTGAGTGTGGAATCATAGCTCTACAGCAGCTGTTTGGAAAGAGAATTATCGGTATACAGCATCAGG
Source organism: Polypterus senegalus (assembly GCF_016835505.1). Taxonomy (NCBI): domain Eukaryota; kingdom Metazoa; phylum Chordata; class Cladistia; order Polypteriformes; family Polypteridae; genus Polypterus; species Polypterus senegalus. Next base: position 22,129,829 of record NC_053157.1, read on the forward strand.
CATGCACTGCCTCAGCCATGCTGACTATTTGAACTGTTCCCTTACGACAAATGCTTCAGAGCATTTCTTGTAGGGAAATCGAGGTTCAAAAACAGTTTCATCCCAAGAACTTTAAACGCACTCAGTCAGTCCATCAAGTGCTCCTTGTAGAACTGTTTGTACTTATTAGTACAATCACCTCACTGTAAATTTGCACTACAGTTATAATATTGCACATCCTGAGCCACTATATAAAGCGCATATTTACATATGATGACGATATCATTTTTAAGATGAAATGCAGCAAAATATGTTTATTACATTATACAGATAAAATGTTAACATCCTTTAAATAATCTATATTGTTAATAATTAAACATGTGAGGATGCTGTGTCGCAGTGCTAGTAAGGAGCTGGTACCCCATTCACGGATTCATGGTGTGACACTGGAATGATAGAATAATTAAACATGTACTACAAAGATATTTCGATGTTCCTTAAAAGTTTTGAAGAATCCGCATTCTAAGCTTACAGATGGCTTAACGTCTATTACAGAGCTGATTGTGTGGCGATTGGGTATTTGGAGAAAGAAAAGTAAGGACAGGAATTGGGGGTTAGTACATTCGAAAGAGACAGTGCTGCTGCAATAAATTATTTCATTGAAGGTCACGTACGGCAAGCATCTTGTGGGAGGCAGGAACAATTCTGGATGGGGCGCACACTCGTCACTATCACTGCGCCACTGTGTTCCCATGTTTAATACGTGCTTTAACTTTTATCGTCATTAAAATGATATCACATATACATCTCAGTATTTTAATTATTCAGAGAGCTGTAATATCACGAATGTAATGGATTCTGTGTCCTGTCGAAGGAAGAGAAAGCTCGTTTAAGAAGCAAATACACTAGTGACACACACAAATAAAGCACATAGAAGATCAAATACAATACAAAGCATTTAATGTGCTACTTTAGTTATGATGGGATTTGAGAAACTAGTAAATTAATTGATTTTAAGATGAAGTTTGTGATGTTCTGCGTTAATGACAAAATAAACTATGTGATTAAAGTGGAAATTTCATGCTTTTTTCCCACTGTGTCCATATTTTTTTTCTTTTCTCTGTACCCTAATAAGCTTTCATATGACACTCAAACGGTGGGCCACGACTCGCCTTTTCACGGTGACTTTGATATCTAACTTCTTTTTTATTTCGGGCACTGTGCAACTTTGTGAACTTGAGCTTTCGAGTTTCTCCGATACTCTATGTCACTTGATCAGCTTCCTTTTGTTGTTTATCCCACTGTTTAAACCAAGAAATAGTACGTTTTTCTTTGCCTCCACTTGGTTTTCGCTGAACCTCTTCTGTTTCCTCCTGTGCTTTTGTCATTGCCTTTACATAGAACGCTGATCTTAAGGGTTATTTATAATGATTTGCATATTCAAAGAAGCATAATTCTGGGAGAAGACGGGGCGGGACAGCAGGTGCGTGCACGTGCGTTACTTTTCATGCTGACTGGGATTTATGTAGCAGAAGAACGTGAAAGTTGACAAACACACAGATTTATGCATCTGGATTTATTTGCGTATACGCACATTTCCACTTTTTTCCGTACGCCATGTTATAGTGTGAATTCTACGCATGGCATTATGCATGAGGCCCTAGGGCTCTTTCCTGTTTTGCACCCAGTGCTGCCTGGATTGGCTGCCCTACAACCCTGAATTGTGTCAAGCAGATCTGAGAGTGTTATGCTATAAGATTGTTACTTTTTCCAATAAACTATTGCATGAAATTAGAATTTATTCTAGTAGGTTAAATTCAAGAATCGGTCCTTTGCAAGACAGCTGTGCTCCATTCAATCCCTCTATTGTACTTACTAATTTATCAATCTATTTAAAATGCATTTATTAAAGGCGTCTAAACTCATGTTCAATAGTTAATTACTAAACTGCAAAGAAATACTTTCTATGTTCACACATACTTTTCCAAAACCACCTTGTTCTTGTATGCAGCCGAAGTTGGCAAAAAACATTTTCATATCTTTTCAGAATGAATAATTTAATCTAACCACTGCAGACTAATATGAATGTTTACTGTTTAGGTGCATTAAGCCTCCAAGGCAAATCCAGCGAGACGACTTGATAGGAATGTCAGAATGACAGCTGCAGTATTCTCAATGAAGTACACAACTGGAAGAGCCAAAGAATCTGCAGACAGACACAGAACAGCTTTATTATAAAATGAACAAAGGAATACATTAACATTTTAAATATTGATAGAATCAAAGGCCAGCAAGAAATCAAACACATCCTCATACTTCCATACATACATTCTAAGCACATCTAATGTATTTAAATTCTGTTTAACTCTTTTTTGACTATATAAAGGCCTGATGCATACTTTTGACTCCTTTAAAAAAAAGTGGATTTAAAAAGTATTCAGGCCCTTTTACTTTCTGCACATTTTACTATGTTGCAAATTTAATCATAAATGGGTGCATTTGTCATATTTGTCCATCCATTTACACTCAATAAGCCATAATGACAAGGTGAGAACATGTTTTCAGAGAGGCCTAGAAATTTATTATAAATCAAAAAACAAAATCTCTCACTCATATAAGTATTCAGGCCCTTTGCTGAGGCTCTCCAGCTTGTGCTTATGTTCATCTATCCTGCATCCTTTAATTCTTCTTGAGATGTGCCGAGAACTTGATTGGTGTCCACCTGTGGCAAACTGAATTGATTGGCCATCATTTAGAAATATAGGAGGTCCTACAATTTTCACTGTATGTCAGGACAAAAAACAAGCCATTAGGTCCAGGGAAGTCTCTGTAGATATCCATACTTAAATTGTGCTGAGGTAAAAATCAGAGCATAGGGATAAAACTGTTTGTAAAGCTTTGAGTGTTGTCACAAGCGCAGTGGTCTCATGGATTGTGAAAACCAAGAAGTTTGGAATCACCAGTGTGGCAGAAATTTAACATCTTATTATTATTATTATTATCTTATTTAACTGTGTTGCGGATCAGCGAACGGTAGCAGGAAGCAGAGATCGGATCAGCGAGCGGCGGCGTCTCCCACAGGCACGTAGCCCTTCGAAAGCACCCGAGCAAGTTCACCTAAGGTAAAGCCGGCAGCTGACCAGTAGAAATAACCGGCAGTGAGAAATTAAAGTCGATCGCTCAGCGGGTGGTGGAAACTTAAAGCGACGGTGATTCAGCTGAACACGGAAAGCGCCGAAGCACCTATAAAAACGGTAAAGATGACTTCAACACTTAATGTAAGTTCTATCTGCTCTCTGCCCATCGAGGGCACGTTTATATGTTGTGTGTCCTGCAGTATGTACAGCTCAGGTTTTCCGGCCGACAGTGCAGATAGCTTCACCTGCCAAAAATGTTTAGTTAATTTAGAGTTGGTTGGGAAAATACGCGAATTGGAGGACCACGCTAGGAATCTGATAGCGATTAGGCAAACTGAAAATTGGATCGACTCGGTTTGTTTAGACAATTCGACTACTTCTGATTCGGCTTCAGTCTCTCCAGGTCCCACTGTAGTCAGTGCGTGGCCGAAATCAGCAGCACCAATTCAGACACAGGGCGAGTGGGTAAGACGGGGGTCTAAGAATCCAAAATTTAGTCCCCCAGCACCAGGTCACCAATTCGGACCCAGAACAGGTTCTCAGCTCTCCGCAGCACGCCTGAGGAAACTGAGAATAATAAAGTGCTCATAATTGACGATTCCATAGTGCGGAATGTTAGAATTCCAAACTATGTTAAACCAGCAGTTAATGTTAAGTGCCTCGAGGGGCCAAGATTTCTGGCATAGAGGCCGCATTGGACAGTGTTGCTGACGATGAAGTATCTACCTTATTGCTGCATGTCGGCACTAATGATATTTATTTACAGCAATCTGAGGTATTAAAGCGGAACTTCATCTCTCTATGCACCAAAGCTAAAACAAAATGTTGGAATTTAATTGTATTTGGTCCCTTACCAAGATTATATAGAGGGGATGTGATTTATAGCAGATTGCATTCCTTTCACTGCTGGCTAGAAACCTGGTGTGCAAATAAAAGCATAGCATTTGTGAACAATTGGGATGATTTTGGGAAAGGCCTGGATTTTTCAGAAGAGATGGTCTTCATCCTAACTGGAGGGGATCTTATGTATTATCCCAAAATACGGCAGCAAAACTGCCTGGTTGACTGATTAGAGCACCATCCAGGCCGCAGTCATGTGATCTTAAATCACAGGCTGTTCTTTATCCCACCTGTTATTTTCCTGAAGCTGTTACCCATAATCCCTGTTGTGGGGCATCCAGTAAATTTAGTCTTGATACAAACCTTAAATTAATTGATAACCAAAAAATAAAGTGTATAATTAGACCAAGGGATAAAACCAGACCCTCCACCAGGGGCATCTGTAATAGAAATTTAATTCAAATTAAAACAAAAAATATATCAGCAGTTCAGAAAGAACCATGCAGTTTTAAATGCTGTTTATTGAACATTCGCTCTCTTGGCACTAAAGCTGTCTTGGTAAATGATATTATATTAGGTACAAAATCTGATCTGTGTCTTCTTACTGAAACCTGGCTTAGTAAATGTGACACTGTTCATTTAGCAGCCTTGTGTCTGATTTGGCTATAAATTATGATCACGTAGTTCTGATGGGGGATTTTAATGTACACATTGATGTGGAAACTGACACTTTTAGCAAATGTTTTACTTATTTGTTAAATTCAGTAGGATTTTGTCAGATTGTCAATGTTCCAACTCATAATCATAACCATACATTAGATTTAATTATAACTTACAAAGTTGAAATTCAAAATTTAAATATTACTCCATTAAATGTAGTTATTTCCGATCACTTCTTAATTACATTTGATTTAGTTCTGCCCATGCCAGCTCTCTCACAGATTAAAACAAAGACAGTGCGACATCTAGATTGTAATTCTGCTTCAAAATTTATAGATACCTTGAGTAAGTTGAGTGTAATTGTGGAAAACCATTTAGATCAGTTAACATCAAATGTAAACATGGAAAACAATTTAGATCAGCTAATATCACATTATAATGTGACCTTGAGAGATGCTCTGGACACAGTGGCTCCCCTAAAAACAAAAGTGATCAAAGCACATAGAAACTCTCCCTGGTTTAATGAAAATACTCGAGCTCTTAAATTAGAGTGTCGAAAACTGGAGCTCAGATGGAGAACAACAAAGCTACATGTCTTTCAAATTGCATGGACAGAGAGTGTAAATAAATATAAAAAAGCCCTCTTTAAAGCTCGCTCAGAATACTATTCTACATTAATAGATAGCAATAATAAAAATCCTCGGGTACTTTTAGAGCAGTGGCTAAATTAACAAATGGAATTCAGATCAACAGTGCAAAATACCATCAGATATTAGCAGTACAGACTTTATGAACTTCTGCAATAAGAAAATTAAAAATATAAGATCCCAGATCCTAGCTTAGCAGACCCTGCCGCACATTGCATTCAGCACTTTAGTAATTTTAATCCTGTAACTCACCAGGAAGTCTTAACTTTAATTACTAAAATGAAGCCCACTACTTGTTCCCTAGATCCAGTGCCAACAAAACTAGTAAAAAGTGCAATGGATGTTCTTGCAGCCTATTCTAACCGTTATCAATAGTTCATTACTGCATGGCACAGTACCTGATGCACTAAAAGTGTCAGTCATTAAACCTTTACTTAAAAAGTCAGACCTAGACCCACACATACTAAATAACTATAGGCCTATTTCAAATTTACCATTTCTCTCTAAAATACTAGAAAAGTAGTCACCAGTCAGCTTCAGTCACACCTTACGCATTACAATTTATTTGAGAAATTCCAGTCTGGCTTTCGCACTGGTCATAGTACAGAAACGGCACTAACACGGGTTGTAAATGACATTCTGATATCCTCTGATGAAGGAAACTCCACTGTAATTATGTTGTTGGACTTAAGTGCAGCATTTGACACCATTGACCATTCTATTTTACTGCACAGGCTAGAAAACGATGTTGGGCTTACAGGCCCGTGCTCGCTTGGTTCAGTTCTTATTTATCAAATCGATTCCAGTATGTACAGAAATGTGCAGACAGTACTCCATCATTATACACAGAAGTTCAATATGGTGTCCCGCAGGGCTCAGTACTGGGACCTTTACTGTTTTCACTTTACATGCTTCCACTGGGATCTCTCATTAGGAAACATAATGTTAATTTTCACTCGTATGCAGATGACACCCAGTTATACCTTTCATTTAAATCAAATGAAGTTTCTCCGATGTTGTCTTTAATTAGTTGTGTTAGTGAATTAAAGGAATGGATGAATGAGAACTACTTGTCTTTAAATACAGATAAAACAGAGATGTTAATTGTTGGAGGGAATGACGCTGATCACAGCAATATTTTGTCGTCATTTAACTCAGTTGGAATCCCAATTAATTTTACTGAATCAGCCCGCAATCTAGGAGTTATCTTTGACTCTAGCATGTCATTTAAAGCACATATTACAAAGTCGTCCAAAACATGTTTTTCCATCTTAAAAATATTAGGAAATTAAGGCTTTCTAAATAAACAGGATTGTGAGAAATTAATTCATGCATTTATCTCTAGTAGGATTGACTACTGCAATGCGGTGTTCACTGGCTGTTCAAACTGTTCTCTATACAGCCTCCAGTTAATCCAAAATGGCGCTGCAAGAATTATTACAAGAACAAGAAAATATGAACACATAACTCCAGTTCTTAAATCTTTACACTGGCTCCCAGTTAAGTTTAGGGCAGATTTCAAAATCCTCCTTTTAACATATAAAGCATTAAATGGCCAAGGTCCGCTTACTTGTCTGAACTTATCATGACTTACAAACCTGAGCACATTAAGATCTCAAGATGCCGGTCTGCTTAGGATTCCAAGGATTAATAAAATAACAGTGGGAGGTCGAGCTTTTAGTTACAGGGCCCCTAAACTGTGGAATGGTCTTCCTGCTTCCATAAGAGATGCCCCTTCAGTCTCAGCCTTTAAATCCCGGCTGAAGACTCACTACTTCAGTTTAGCATATCCTGACTAGAGCTGCTGATTAACTGTACATACTGCATCTCTGTTGTTAGTCATTAGCACTAAAACATAAGTAACATGATAATTATATTTGAATACTAACCCTCACCTATTCTGTTTCTGTTCTCGGTACCCAAATGTGGCAATTGGTGCCACGGCCCACCTGCCAAGTTGTTTGCCTGCCTATGGTAAAGTCATCCCTGATGGAGGATCACAGGAATCATGGGAAAGAGGGGTCCTTTCATCGGAGCAACGTTTCAGCCGTGGCATGGCCAAATGGGGAGGCAGCTAGATGGATGAGGTCTCCAGGACTCTAAAAATATCCAAACCTAATTATGTCATATCATCTACTGTTAAACCGTACTTCTAAAATTTTTATTATTATGCTGTATTAAGGAATTGTTCTGTTCTGTGTATTGTATTGCATTGACCCCCTACTTTTGACACCCACTGCACGCCCAACCTACCTGGAAAGGGGTCTCTCTTTGAACTGCCTTTCCCAAGGTTTCTTCCATTTTCCTACAAGGTTTTATTGGGAGTTTTTCCTTGTCTTCTCAGAGAGTCAAGGCTGGGGGCTGTCAAAAGGCAGGGCCTGTTAAAGCCCATTGCGGCACTTCCTGTGTGATTTTGGGCTATACAAAAATAAACTGTATTGTATTGTATTGTATTATTAAAGAAAGAAACATCCCCTAATGGGCGGCACGGTGGTGCAGTGGTGCAGTGGGTAGCACTGCTGCCTTGCAGCTAGGAGACAGGGGTTCGCTTCCCGTGTCCTCCCTGCGTGGAGTTTGCATTTTCTCCCCATGTCTGCGTGGGTTTCTTCCAGGTACTCCGGTTTCCTCCCACAGTTCAAAGATATGCAGGTTAGGTGCATTGGCGATTCTAAATTGTCCCTAATGTGTTATTGGTGCGTGTTTGTGCCCTCTGGTGAGCTGGCACTCTGCCCGGAGTTTGTTTCCTGCCTTGCACAGGAATTGGCTGGGATTGGCTCTAGAAGACCCCCGTGACCCTGTAATTAGGATATAGCAGTTAGGATAATGAATGGATGGATGGACATCCTCTAACAGGACAAATCAGTTATCAGGCAGGAGAAGAGCTGTTCATTGTATCATTTAATTACTCCTCGGCAAAATGCCTTGGAGGGAGCATTCTTCAAAATGCAGTCTGTTACAGCAGCATGGTCAGAATGATCAGAGAAAACAAAGAATAGCGATTCATTTTGTAAACTACTGAATTTACATAGGCGGCACGGTGGCGCAGTGGGTAGCACTGCTGGCTTGCAGTTAGGAGACCTGGGTTCGCTTCCTGGGTCCTCCCTGCATGGAGTTTGCATGTTCTCCCCGTGTCTGTGTGGGTTTCCTCCGGGTGCTCCGGTTTCCACCCACAGTCCAATGACATGCAGGTTAGGTGCATTGGCAATTCTAAATTGTCTCTAGTGTTTGCTTGGTGTGAGGGTGTGTGTGTGCCCTACGGTGGGCTGGCGCCCTGCCCAGGGTTTGTTTCCTGGCTTGCGCCCTGTGTTGGTTGGGATTGGCTCCAGCAGACCCAAGTGACCCTGTAGTTAGGATATAGCGGGTTGGATAATGGATGGATGGATGAATTTACATAAAGTGTCAATCAATGTATACATTTTACTCTTGTTGGTGCATTGATTTACAACTAAATGATTTATCTACTCTCTATACAGTATATAAAATCCTAAGCCTAAAAGTACAACGATTTTGTACAAAGATTTTATGTGACTTTTTATGTCGCTTTTTTGTCACACTTTAAATCGGCTTATTTTAAAACCTACATACAGTATATATGTTTGGTATCATTCTTTTCAGAATTTATTGAACTTTAATGTGATGTTGTTAGATTTTCACATTCTTATTCCGTTTTTAAATTATAAACTAAAAAATATCACAAACTCACGTCCCGTGAGACGAGACTTTGTGCTAAGAGATTTAACCATGCCCAGGGCCAGAAATAAAAGACAAAGAGTAGTACAGCTGCTGTAAAGGCTTTTAAATGCAGAAGCAGCAGCAATCCAGCAGCTGATCGAGCAAAGAGAAGGTAAAAAAAAAAAACTGTATTTGTTTCCCATTGTATCACCATTGAAGAGGGGGTTTCGGAGAAGTGACCGTGCCTCCTTGGGGTGCATTCAGCCCCCTATTCATAACACGAGCGGCAGAGACACGAAGTGGCTGGTGCATAGCGCAGGCCGGGGGGTTTGTTGAGCGAAGCGAGCAGGGGGTGTACCCTCTATTATATTAATAAGAATAAATGACATACCAAACATTTAAAATAATGATAAATTAATATGCACTTAACACAACACAAATGTAAAAGTCATCCAACGCATGCTAAACAAAGAATGAAGGAGAGGTAGGGAGTGTCAAGACCTTCAATTTTACCATAAAAGATCAGTATTATTATTAGAGTGTGTCACACACGTGCGCATGGGAGGCAGCTAAAGGGCTTGAGTGAAGGCAGTTCTGAGGCATGCCAGGATGTGGCAGAGTGCACGGACTCTTTTTCTCCCTTTCCTGTAGACCATTCACAGGAGATTCCACCTGGCTCTCTTTACGTCACTTCCGGGACCGAGCCAATGAAAGTAGACCTTACTAGCTCAGGCCCCTGTGATGTCACATCCGGGCTCGATCCAATGATTGAAGAATGCGGGCCCGATCCTTATGACCTCACTTCCTGTCTTCCCCTTTAAAAGCCTGCCCTGTTTTTCCCTCAGTCTTGTTTTGGACTCATTTGTATGCACATCAGTGCAGTGTATTGTGAGGTAAAACGACCATTCCTGGAAGTTCATTTTAAATGCACTCTGGGAGCTTTGGTGAGTTCTTGTGTTTTTTCCATGCTTGTGCTTTTTGATTTCTTTATTTTTGTTTTGACCTCTCTGTTCTGTTTTTTGACTTTGCCTTGGGATTTTTGCATTAGGACTGAGTTTGCTTTGGATTGCCTTATTTCTTTAGGCAACTCCATTTTGCCATTGTGCTCTACAGAACTTTTCTGGGTAACAGAGCATGTATGTGAAGAATACAACCTTTTTATTTTATTGAAGTTTCTTGTTTTTGCCCGTTTATCCACTTGGAGTTTGGCATTATATCCCCCTCTAGTGAGACATTATTAAATATGCTTTTGCAACTTTTTGGGACTTTCCTGTCTTGAGGCTCCTAGTCATAAGCTCTATGCAGCTCTTTGTATGGTTAGCCAGGGTTTTGGACAGGATGTTCCCCCTCTAGTGGGCCTTTCAGAAGTGCTTCTGGGATTTATATGATCTGGGACACCTAGTTCATGATGATGTGGCTCACTTTTAATAAGATAGTTGTCATGATATCAGCCAGTCCTTTCAGGTGATGTATACCATCAGCAGCTAACATTCAAACTGGCTGAGGTTATCAGCACATAACATAGCAAAGAGAACATAGTACCTTAAAAAAAATAAGTGATAAGTACTTTTATTTAATTTATTGATTAATCTGAGGGGGAATTGTCTTTTTGCATGACGTTTGAGAGTCAGAGCACAGTGTCAGCTGTTGTTCAGCACCTCTGGAGCAATTTTCAGGTTAAGGGTCTTGCTCAAGGGCCCAATGGAGTATTGACTAAATCATGACACTTATGACGATCAAAACGTCATCATTAAAATCATGCAAGAGAGAAAAGGAGAAAGGGAGTGCCTTGTTTTTTTTATTTTACATAAAAAATAAAGGAGAATTGACCCTGAATATACACAAGGGGTTATGGCTTATTAGGTCACTTTCTGTTATTCTTTACCTGTTGTTTAGTAACTCATCTTCTTTCAAAATGCAGGTCTTCATTAAAAATGTTTAGCATCACTATTATTCAAGATGGCATGCAAGAAATTCACTCCTTATATCATGTTATAATACAAATCACATTATGTACCCATTTAAGCTGTAAAAGCAATAGAAAATCTTAATTATTCATTAGAAGCCAATTATTTTAATTCCTTTTGTCCTATTTTTTCTTTAATACAATATATAATAAAAGCTTTAGCATGAGAAGGCTACATAACCGTATTTCTAAACCAGCGTAATTTAATTCAATTCAAGGTCACAGGGCTTGTGGGTCAGATGAATTTGATTGGAGCTAACAGATCAGCAGCCCATTACATGTACGCACTGAGACTCACTCAGGACCAGGTTAAAATCCATCCAGTGGGATAGCATTCATCAATCTCTATTCTGCAATAAATTAACTGGTCAATTAAAAAAATGCCCTCTTATCTTTTCATTAAATAGCACCTTGAGCATGGGAATAGTATTATACAGTATACTGTAAATAAAATGTAATTATTATTAATATTATTATTATTATAGGTTCTTCTCTCATTAAAGCAATTCTTTTGGTAACCAAGAGTAAGCGCTTTCATTGCGCGTCAAGAGAATGAAGCAGGAAAGCAAAATTAAAGAAAGGGGCCTTTAGTAAAAAAGTGCTACATTTTCACAAAAAATAAACAGAACCAATCAGAAAGCTAAAGAAAAGCACTGAGAATGATTAAACATTGCTTAGCATGGGTCCAACTCTAGCAAACCATTTTTACCATTTATCTCTATCAATGACCCTACACATGCAAGAAAATGTGGTTACATCATAGGTTCACCTTTCCCAAGGAAAATCAGACGAGTAAAATATAAACATGCACAGTCCATCTTCAAAGCTCTCAGCTCTTTTAAAATACCACCTGACATTTGAGATTTTACAGTTCAAACCAGGTTAATGCAGCTAACAATGTCCTCTTGAAACACTTTTTTAAGTCGGGCTCAGCAGTTATGCTCACACATGAGGGGCAGCTTGTGGCTCTGAATTGCTTCACAGCAGGAGACCATTTTATCTTTGCAGACACATGAATCAGTTCCTTGGAATTTTGCAGCCCACCAACTGGCTGGAAAGGTGTAGTGTCACTCTGGCCCTGAGGCAGTTTTCATATTCTCCTGTCAATCGAAATATCCAGTGTCCTGACCTGCATAATCTGCTCGTTCTCTTAAAGCATAAGTGACGTATGCATACATTGAGGCTTGAATAACATTGCTCTTTTATTACTTGGTCAGGGCATTTGTGCACAAAGCTGTCATGGCCATCAAGAACTTTTCAATTCAGTTTACCTTTATATACTGTAGTGCTCTCCACTGATGCAGGTGCAGAGCACTGAGACAAGTTCTCAGGTAAAATGCAATTACAAAGTTTACTATTTGCATAATGAGTACATAAAGATACAAAGTAATTTGAAACTGAAAGGTGCTATACATGTATACATATATATATATATATATACATGTATATGTATATATATATATATATATATATATATATATATATATATATATATATATATATATATATATATAATATTATAGTCACAGGACCCAGCTGGGACCTGGAGATGGCGTATATGTCCTCCAGGCCACGAAGAGGCAACCGCCCAGGATCTTGAGAGGACCACGGGACAGGAGCAAGGAGGCTCAAGCCCATTGGGGCCCATGGCCACCACGAGGGGGCGCCCCAAGCTTCATGGAGCCTGCACCAGGAAGTGCTGCCGGAAGAGCGTCATCGAGTACCTGGAGCACATCCGGGTGAACAGAAAAGGGGCCACCTTCCTACAGTCGAGAAGTTAGAGTTGGGAGTGGGAGCAGGATGAAGTTCCGGTGGAGAGAGGAAAGGCGGTCCAAGGACATTGGTAAGAGGCCCGTATTAGAGCTGGTTAGTGCTGGGAGCACTGTGCGCTACATGAGAACTGTAAATAAAACGTGTGCTTTTATAAAGATGTGGACTCTGTCTGATGGTCTCCAGACGTATCTCACTATATATATATATATGTATATGTATATATGTATATGTATATATATATATGTATATATATATATATATATATATATATATATATATATATATATATATATATATATATATATATATATATATATATATACACATTGTGATGGATGGCCAGCAGCTCAACCCAAAGGATGGTAGATGACAGCTGCTCTGGAGTATAGTGGTGCCCTGGATTCTCACAGGGCATCCTGGGACTTGGTGTTCGTTATCTCAGCCCTTTTTGGTGCTGCCAGAGGGTGCTATGAAAGGTCCAGGTAGTCGTGCTTCCCGTATAGTTCTGAAGTACTGTCAGGTCATGAGGATGGAAACCCTGAAGTACTTGTGGGCTGAAGAAGAAACCAGTGTTTTCCACCTGACCCAGAAGTGCGGATGAGTCACATGAGTGCAAGGTCAAAGACTATTTAAACGGCAGTTGTAAACCCAGCAAGCGAGCCAGAGTCTGGAGGTGCTGGGATGTGTGGAGGAGATATAAAGAGTGAGAAAGAATCGTATTTATTATTATTATTATTATTATTGTGCTTAGTGTTTTCTTGCATGTGTATTGGTGGCAGTGGTGCTTTAAGGGTACTATTTAAAGAAGAAATTAAATAACTTCTTTGTGTTTTAACCTGTCTCTTGCATCTGTCTGTTGGGATAAAAAGGGGCAACAGTGCCACCTAGCAACCATCTATTTTATATATATATATATATATATATATATATATATATATATATATATATATATATATATATATATATATATATATATATATATATATATATAAACTGTAAAATTAAAGGAACACTTTGAAAACACATCAGATCTCAATGGGAAAAAGAAATCCTCCTGGATATCTATACTGATATAGACTGGGTAATGTGTTAGGAACGAAAGGATGCCACATCGTTTGATGGAAATGAAAATGATCAACCTACAGAGCCCTGAATTCAAAGACGCCCCAAAAATCAGAGTGAAACAATTATGTGGCAGGCGAGTCCATTTTGCCAAAATTTAATTGCAGCAACTCAAAATTGTACGCAGCACTTTGTATGGCCCCTGTGTTCTTGTATACATGCCTGACAACATCGGTGCATGCTTCTAATGAGATGACAGATGGTGTTGTGGGGGATCTCCTCCCAGATCTGGACCAGGACATCACTGAGCTCCTGGACAGTCTGAGGTGCAACCTGGTGGCATTGGATGGACCAAAACATAATGTCCCAGAGGTGTTCTATTGGATTTAGGTAAGGAAAGTGTGGTGGCCAGTCAATGGTATCAATTCCTTCATCCTCCTGGAACTGCCTGCATACTCTCACCACATGAGGCCAGGAATTGTTGTGCACCAGGAGCCACTGTACCAGCATAGGGTCTGACAATGGGTCCAAGGATTTCATCCTGATACCTAATGGCAGCCAAGGTGCCTTTGTCAAGCCTGTAGCGGTCTGTGTGACCCTCCATGGATATGCCTCCCCAGACAATCATTAACCCACCACCAAACTGCTCATGCTGAATGATGTTACAGGCAGCATAATGTTCTCCATGGCTTCTCCAGACCCTTTCACTTCTGTCACATGCTCAGAGTGAACCTGCTCTCATCTGTAAAAAGCACAGGGCACCAGTGGTGCATCTGCCAATTCTGGTATTCTATGGCGAATGCCAATCGAGCTGCATGCTGCTGGGCAGTGAGCTCAGGGCCCATTAGAGGACATGGGGCCCTTGGGTCACCCTCATGAAGTCTTCCTGGTTGTTTGGTCAGAGACATTCACACCAGTGGCCTGCTGGAGGTCATTTTGTAGGGCTCTGGCAGTGCTCATCCTGTTCCTCCTTGCCCAAAGGAGCAGATACTGGTCCTGCTGATGGGTTATGGACCTTTTATGGCCCTCTCCAGCTCTCCTAGAGTAACTGCTTGTCTCCTAGAATCTACTCCATTCCCCTGAGACTGTGCAGGGAGACACAGAAAACCTTCTGACAATGACACGTATTGATGTGTCATCCTGGAGAAGTTGGACTACCTGTGCAACCTCTGTAGGGTCCAGGTATCGCCTCATGCTACCAGTAGTGACACTGACTGTAGCCAAATGCAAAATTAGTGAAGAAACAGTCAGAAAAGATGAGGAGGGAAAATGTCAGTGGCCTCCACCTGTTAAACCATTCCTGTTTTGGGGTCATCTCATTGTTGCCCTCTAGTGCATCTGTTGTTAATTTCATTAACACCACAGCATCTGAAACTGATTAACAACCCCCTCTGCTACTTAACTGACCAGATTAATATCCCATAAGTTTCATTGACTTTATGCTATACTCTGATTAAAAAGTGTTCCTTTAATTCTTTTGAGCAGTATATATATATATATATATATATATATATATATATATATATATATATATATATATATATATATATTATTATTATTATTATTATTATTATTATAAACAGAACCCAACAATATCTGTCTATTAATTAATTGTTGATCCGGCCATAAACATCATGCCAAAACCTATATTGGAAAAGTCTAGTTAAAAAAAAACATAGCAACCCCATATAAAAATGAGAGTACCTATGGAAGAAGAAGATAGCCAGTTGTCATCAAAGGGGAGAAAATCAAAAATCTTCAGTCTGCAGCATCCCTGGAGAAACAAACTAAAGCTCTAGGGTTGGAGGTGTATTGGGGTTCATGGTCAGTTATAAATATATGTATATAAAAAGTCAGACATAGTCACCATTCTGGAGACTTTGGCCAACTGGCTACCCACCACTTCCTGGGTATTTTGCAAAGCAGTCAATGCTGGGCCATCTAGTCTAATAGCAGAATCTTTCTGTCCAATGAATCCAAGGCCCCCAGTATCTCAGATGACTTTTTCATAGGCAGGAGAACAGCTTGATAGTAGGGAACTACTGTGCAATATCAAGATACCAAGAAGAAAAACAGATTAGAGGAGGGTTAGTAATGGGATATAAATATTATATTATTTATATTTGTGTACAGATGACCAACAAACAGAAATGCAGTGTGCACAGCTAATCACAGCTCTAATCAGGGTATGCTAGAGTAAAGTTGTGAGTCTTCAGCCTGAATTGAAAAGCTGACATTAAAGGGGCATCTCTAATGTCAGCTGGTGTAACCAATAGGGGCCTCCATCGAGCCCCAAACCCAAGATCCAATAATGTCCAACATAGTGACAGGTTCAAATAATGGATTTTTTAAATTTTTAATCCAACACACACTACATGCCATAAAGTACAATGAAAACAGCCAATAACCATACCAATAATGAACCTTTTCCTCTCCTTTTGCATCCAGTTGAGTATTGCCAGCTGCCTCCTGACTTGGACTCCCCGATGTAAGACAGCAGGCTCCTTTCAAACTGGACCCAAAACAGCTTCTGGTGACCTGGCATGACTTGTGGGGCATACTTGGGAAGCAGGGTAGTCCTCCCCCAACAACACCCCCCTTGTGGCATCCAGTGACCCCAACAGGGCTACACGCCCGGACTCCAGTTTCAATTAAATCCTGTGGGTGTCAAAGCTGGGATGCTTTGTGATAGTACAGGTCAGCTTCACGCTACTGGGTTCTTTCGGGGAGCCTCTTGAACCTGCTGCCGCCAATAACAAACCTGAGGGATGAGCCTAGCAAATGAAGACATTCACAGCCCCAGCCCCTCTCCAATTATGTCTCCCGGACTCATCCATTGCTCGCTCGGCAGACAGAGACATAAGCAGCTACTGTCCTCACCATCCAACTCCAATCTTAATTGCCTCCAAGCAGCAGAGCCCAGACTGCTTGGGGTTGGTTGTCCTCCCATCTTCCTTCTCGCACTCCTGACGTACCTCGTATCCCTGGGGTAGGACACCGCCTGGATTGTTCCCACTCCTCAACTAATAATCAGAGGGGACAATCTGGCCTATGACCACACTGCCTTGCACCCACACTGCCTGGCTCGTCCTGTCTCTCTCCACAATGCTGTTCTCATGGCTCTCTTTCTGTCTTGTTTTGGTCCCCCTCTTTCTGCCCATGCAGGCTCCATTTAAACTGACACTTCTAACGGGGCATACATCTGCACATGCTGCTCCCCCTGAGGAATTAATGAGGTACCTTCATGACACACGCAATTGCATGTGTCTTTGCAATTAGGCGGATACCCCCCTATCCTTCCCTGGAGCGAAGCGAGCCCAATTAGAGCTTGCAGTTTGCAGAGTGTGGTTACTTATTTAAAATTAGCATAGCACCATGAACCACTTATCACATGTCTCCAGTGGACCACTGCCACCAAACATATGGGGAGTGGAAATGCTCCTGGCCTCTGGCTTCTGCTTGTCCATCCCCTGGCACAGTCTATTTTGTTCTGAGGTCATGCAGTCATCCAATCAGGATGCCTGTCTGTCCTCTGTGGCAACAACAAGGTATGCAAAGTCTGTCTTTAGATGTTCTGAATGTTGATACTGAATGTTGTTGGCGCAAGCATGTAGGGCAATCATTCCATTAATCCCGTTGTTATGATTTTCAAAGACTCTCAGGTGTCTTCTTTTTAACATCTTGAACATGTGCACTGGGAAACAAGACACATAACTTTTGTGATTAGGTGACGGAAAGTTCAATTGGCACACAATTGAATCTCCAAAAATGAGTGTTGTACATCATTGCAGTCTAGAGGCATGGTGGAAAAGCAAGAGGGTCAAAATGGCTATGTTTGATGTTAAATATTTCAGAACGAGGAGGTGACCTGACCTGTCCTGTCCTGGACATACTCCCAAATTCTGTTTTCAACATCTTCTTTAGTGGGGGCTTTGGAAATAGTTGATAGTTGATAGTGCAAATTCGATTCCACCTACCAAGGTAGCTTTTTTTATCAGGAGACATTTCTGTTCCTTGAGATATCATTTCTAGCTAGGAGCTGCTGAATCTGTTCCTAACAGGCCCTGAGTTGCTTCATAATGCTACAGTTCACAGTCGGTTATCTTCAAATCAATCTTAGCCCTAACCCTCAGTTCCGCCAAAAGGCAAATCGTGCGATTAAAAGTAATTTCCAGCAAGTTGTCCTTAATACTGTGAGCCTCAATAACTGAAGAAATGGAAATAGTTTGGAACCATCGGGATTCTTCCTAGAGAGCTGAGAAGGGAGAACCTGTTAGAAGGAAAACTATCTCAGTAGCACACCATCCAGCAGACATGTATAGTAGAATGGTGTCACACACGTGTACATGGGAGGCAGCTGAAGGGCCCACTAAAGGGATAATTCCATGCCAGTACAAGGGGTGGCGGGATACACTGATCTTACCTCTTTTTCATCGGCAGACCAACTACGGGAAATTTCACCTGGAATCAATGACGTCACTTCAGGTTCCCGTCTCAATGACGTCACTTCCCCTGCCAGGCTTTAAAACCTCCATGTTTGCCTGTCTGTACTGTTCTGTATTAGACTGAAGTTTTTTAAGACCTGTACGATTTAAACCACAAACTCTGATTTGGCAGCATATTTCAAGTATATGAGTGGCTGCCCCTAAACCTTTCTCTGTGTCTTGTAGATGCAAGTTACTCTTGAGTAAAAGGCATATGACACTTTAAAGGACTCTGAGAGGAAGAGGAGGTTGGGAGCACCCACCACACGATGAATCATCTGGATTGGGACTCGAGTGTAGCGGGTGACACCTTAGCACACTGGAACAGTGTGATGTGTTTTACAGTGGCTGGAGTGCCAATCCTGCCACCAATCCCCAAGGCTTCCCTGGAAGTTGGAGGACCTGCTTGCAGGGCTGGATGCAGGTTTACGTCATACCCAGGATGAAGCAATTGCAGGTTAATGGCCTTTCTTAATGGCCCAACGGAGTAGAGAGAATGAGAAAAAAGATTCTGTGGTCTGATGAGACAAAAATTTAACTCTTTTGGCAGAATTCCAAACACTGTATCTGGTAAAGACCATGGATTGCTCATCACTGTCCTAATACCATCCCTATGGTGAAGCATAGTCAAGGCAGTATCAAGCTATGGGGGTATGTCTAAGCATTAGGGTCAGAGAGACTTGGTCAGAATACAGGGAAGGATAAATGCATCCAAATACAGAGATGTCCTTAAAGAAAACCTGCTCCATAGAGCATGTAGCCTCAAATTGGGGTGGTGGTTCAACTTTCAGCATGACAATGACCTGAAGCATCTATGAGTTTCCTTGAGTGGCTTAACATAAAGATGACCTAAAGATAGCAAGTTACAGACACATCCCTTCACGTCTAATCGAGGCTAAGGAGATCTGCCAGGAAAAATGTGATAAACTGCCCCAATGCAGAGAAGACCTGAAGCTGTGATTGCTGTCTAAGGAGCTTCTGCAAAGTACACAATGAAGGGTCTGAATACTTCTATGAATGAGACATTTCAGTTTTTGATTTTTAACAAATGTGCAAACCTTCCTGAAAAAAATGTTATCACTTTGTCATTATGGGTTATTGAATGTAGATTCATGGGTAAAATGGCAAATTTATCAAAAAATTTTATCTACAATACAATACATGTGCAGAAAGTGACAGGGTCTAAACACTTTCTTGAATCCACTATATAGAGTAATTTGTTCTGTTAAGATCTCCAGTTAATTATGTTTACCTTTTTCGGAGTATTTTGCACATTTTTTGGGGATTTTATTTTAAAATATTTTTCAAATTCGTTTTGTCACATCTTTGATTACGTACTTCAGTGTCTGAATTGTTGTAGTTGCTATGGACACCTCCTCAGGCTGCCTGGGAGTATGCGTTATTATTTATCCTCATCTGAACTTTATTAGAAAATAAATAAAAGACTGTGATTCCATGTTTAAAATAATGTTAAGTTTTGTCTGAATTAAAGATTCCCAAATTCACTTCCCATGACTGCTGTTCTTATTTGTTCCTTACTATGAAAGTTTCCCAATTAATTAACCCCCACTTGTCTCTAAATGTTTCGGTACTCAATCTTTGCCATTAAGTAAAAGCCAGCACTGTTTTTAACTTAAAGAAATTCTCATTGGTTGCCAACGTCTTTAATCGATCCTCTTTAGGCTTTGTGACCATAAACTATATGAAAGAATCCACAGTATATATAAAAGAGCAATAGTTTATTTTATATATTTCATATTTTGTATGCAATAAAGTACAGAACCCTGATGAAATTAAATAATTTAAACCTAGCCAAGGCCCAAATTGATCAAGCCTCTCAAAATTACTCTTAGGAATTGCACTGCAAGTCACACTAGAATATGAACTTGCATTGTGATGCTTGAAGCTACTACTCCACATTCTTCACTGTTAATATTATCAGTGTAGGACATGAGAAGTATTTACAAAGTATCTTACACTTAACACCAGCTAGGAGTGACAGCTCATGTTTGAGAATGAATGACGTCACGGCTTCACGACACCCCAAGCCACAAACTGGAACCCATGAAGATGTTTTGTGGTTTTCAGATACTAATGCTAAGGATGGACTACAAAGACAATAATAAAAATAATAATATTCAAAGTTGTAGCAGTAGAAGAAAAATAAAGACAAGATGATAAGGTAGTATACCGCACTAAGCAGCATGTAAAGTAAAAGAGGTGAGGCAGTCCTTTGCTGTTATGCACCAAAAATCAGAAAAACTTTACCATAAATATACACCAGGTTAACACTGAAAAAAAGCTAAAAAAATCTAATGTTTTAATGTAACTTTTTCTCAGCTAAATTTTAGTTCTACCCTTAATAAACTACATATGCATAGAGTTATCATACCCCTTATTAAAATTTACTTTTCTCTGTTTTCTTTTCCGGTTCTTCTGTGGTGACATTCTGTGCCACCACCTCCTGATCAAAGTCCTGTGCAGCTGCCTGTAATTTCTGAATGAAAGCAATTCCCCCTACCTACGACAAGATTCACTACAATGAATCTTTTAAGGTGAAACTTTAAAAAAAAAAAATATCTATACTAATAAAAGGCAAAGCCTTCACTGACTGACTGACTCACTCACTCACTGACTCACTCATCACTAATTCTCCAACTTCCCGTGTAGGTAGAAGGCTGAAATTTGGCAGGCTCATTCCTTACAGCTTACTTACAAAAGTTAAGCAGGTTTCATTTCGAAATTCTACGCATAATGGTTATAACTGAATCCTACTTACGTACATATATACGGCCATAGCCTGCAGCTTGGTCACCGTGTGAGGCGGAGTTGCGTCACCCATCACCAAACCTCCCACGTAGTTGGCTGCCTGCCTATATTGCGTCCCCCATACCCACGCCTCCCACGTAATTGAGTGCCTGCCCATATAAGGCCGTCCGTCAGCAGCAATCCAATAGACACGCTGCCGCTACGAGGCGTTTGTCATGCCTAAGATGAATACGATTTTCGCAAGATACAAATTTAGTGAGAAGACGCAAGGTATAAACGAGACTTTTAATCACTTTGTAACGGAGTTAAAATTGCTGGTGAAGGACTGTGCTTATGCAAATGAAGATGAGATGGTCAGGGATAGAATAGTGTTTGGCACAAACTCAGCAAAAGTGCGAGAGAAACCTTTAAGTGCCGAATCTGAGCTAACATTAAATAAAGCCATGGACATCGCAAGATCGCACAAGATAGCAAACCTTCAATGCATGTACTCTGAGCGGCTCACGTGAACTGACTGTGAACACAGTACACAGACAGCAAGCAAAAGCTCCGAAGAACGCTGAACAAAAAACGCATTACACAAGTGAGAAGGCAGCAAAAGAATATGAAGCGAGTGACGCATACAGGCATATTCATAAGTGCAGCTACTGTGGAAACAAAGCACACGATGAAGAAAGTCAATGTCCAGCTAAAGGAAGACAGTGCAAACGAAGATGAGATGGTCAGGGATAGACTAGTGTTTGGCACAAACTCAGCGAAACTGCAAGAGAAACTTTTAAGTGCAGGGTCTGAGCTAACATTAAATAAAGCCGTGGACATCGCAAGATCGCACAAGATATTCGCGAGATACAAATTTAATGAGAAGACGCAGGGTATAAATGAGACTTTTGATCACTTTCCAACGGAGTTAAAATTGATGGTGAAGGACTGTGCTTATGCAAACAAAGATGAGATGGTCAGAGATAGAATAGTGTTTGGCACAAACTCAGTGAAAGTGCGACAGAAACTTTTAAGTGCCGGGTCTGAGCTAACATTAAATAAAGCCGTAGACATCGCAAGATCGCACAAGATAGCACAAGCACACCTGAAAACCTTTGATGCATGTACTCCAAGCGGCTCACATGAACTGACTGTGAACGCAGTACGCACACAAAAAGCAACAGCTCCAAAGAGCGCTGAACAAAAACGCATTGCACAATTGAGAAGGCAGCAAAAGAATATGAAGCGAGTGATGCATACAAGCATATTCATAAGTGCAGGTACTGCGGAAACAAAGCACACGGTGGAAAAAGTCAATGTCCAGCTAAAGGAAGATAGTGTAAAAAATGTGGTAAATTGAACCACTTCACTAAAGTTTGCAGGACTGGGAAAGGTAAACCCATGCATGCAGTGTGTGATGTCTCAGATAAAGAGGAAGACGAGCTGTTTATTGATGCAGTAAGAAAGGAACAACCCTCTGAATCTGAACAAGCCTTTGTAGACATATCAATAGGAAAGCAAGGTGTAAAGCTTAAGTTTAAATTACGTTCATAGACACGCTGCCGCTAAATATTCGCAGGCAAATCCACAACTTAATACCAGGAATGCCTGTTAAACATCTTAGATTCACGAGTACCGATTTGGGTAGTGAACACTTCGATGAATGAAACCTGTTATTTTTACAATGGTTGGCAAACACGGAATATTTACTTGAACACAACACATCATCCAAATACGAACATAATTAAAATAAATAATGATAATTAAATCATTGATGACAGCAACACTCATAACAGTCACAAAACAATTACATTGACAATCATGTTACGTTATTTTTAAAATGTTTCTTTTTCTTTTTCATAACTTCTTTAACACAGTATTTCTCCGCTGCGAAGCGCAGGTATTTTGCTAGTATATATATATATATTGAACTCTTTAAGACACAAATCAAGATGCAGCTTCAGATAAAGTGCTAAAACTGCAGTGAATGTCATTTTATTTAAGGAATTAAAATGGAAAGAGTGAATGAGGCCGGAATAACCAGTACAAATTTGCAACTAAGAGTCAAAGAAACTAATGACACGAAACAATAAACACGGTCAAGGAACAGAACAAGAAGATCGGAAACCAAAATTTCACATAACCAGAATCAAGCCCTAAAAAACAATCATAGAACCAAAAATGAATTCATAACCAGAGAGCCTATAACAAGGAATAAATTCACTAGAGTTTTAGGTGGAATCCGTAAACTTGGACAAACCAATGGGCTGATCTTCATACCTTTTGACCTGTGATGTCATGCCATCCGTGACCTACTGATGTCACTCACAACAACCACAATGCAAGAAATCAACACAAAAATCACAGAAAAGAACAAAATGATGCTGTGGGATATGGTAACTAATAATTAACATAAGTAAACATGTATTGAAATAAAAAATAAATGTGACCGTTGGTTTTATGGGTTCTTTAAAAAGTCCCCAAAACAATATATATATTATTTTTAGAGCCCAAAAAATAGTTTAGAAGAATTGGAAAACGAGAGTCAATTAATGACAGCGGGAGTCAATTAATTACAGATGGGATGCCAGCCACTACACATGTGGTTCTGTATGCAGACACAACAGTATATTACATACGATAGTATAAGACGGATATATTAAACTAAAAACGAGAATTAAAAGTAAACTGTAACTTTTTCAAGCCAAAGTTCTTGGAAACATTACCCGTAGTTGACTTAATCTTTTCATGAAACCTTTTCAGTCAGGAACACATTTTTGGTTGCATTCAACATTTAAACACATTGTAAAAACTCAAAAAAGATGCCAGTGATGCTGTCAATGTACTGAGTGTGAAAGCAAGCAATGGACAATTTAATGATGGTCTGGGTTCTGGAGGAGGCTCCATCTAATGTTTATTAAGCAGAAAAACAATTTCACTTACATACCATTAACAAGATCGATGTCTTTTGATAGGAAACAAATTAAAAAAAAATGCCAGAAGTGTGGAGCTCTGTGTCCCTGTGTAGATGGTCCAGTATTGAACATTGACTTCCATCGATCTCCTTGAGTAAGTTTCCTGCCACACAGGAAGTGATCTCAGTGATCATTTGGCTGTTTCTCTTCCTCCACTTTAGGCAAACAGACAAAACAAAAGTTAGTGGCGGTGTCACAATCAAATCCTTCCCCTTATTATTATGTGCCTTACAAAGGATATAATCAGATAACCCTGTTTATTAGCCTCAAGATGTTAATGGATATTAATAGTCAGTTTACATTCTCACTCTGTTGGTCTTAAATCAGATTGCTCGAAGGTCTGGAGAAGGAAGAGCGGCAGGAGGCATTGTCACGATTCTTCATCTGTTGCATGATTTCAGGTTGTTTGCAAAATGGAAGATAAGTATCTTTCAAAATCTTTCAACCCAGCGACCCCTTGAAATTTGTCTCTTTAAGTTACTGGCCTAACCTCAGCATTTGACAACACTAAACATATATTGTTAACGTTTTTGGTTGTTTATGACTTCCACAATATTTTGGTGGCATCACGTTGTCACTGGTGATGAGTGACCCTCACTGAGTTTGCTTCATCTCAATCAATCAATCAATCAACATTTATTTATATAGCACATTTTCATACAAACAGTAGCTCAAAGTGCTTTACATATTAAAGAATAGAAAAATGAAAGACATAATTATAAAAAATAAATCAACATTAACATCGAATAAGAGTAAGGTTCAATGGCCAGGGGGGACAGAAAAACAAAAACTCCAGACGGCTGGAGAAAAATAAAATCTGTAGGGATTCCAGACCATGAGACCGCCCAGTCCCCTCTGGGCATTCTACCTAACATAAATGAAACAGTCCTCTTTGGATTTAGGGTTCTCACGGAAGGGCTTGATGATGATGATGATGGTCACGTAGACTTCTTCCTTTTAATCCGTCCATCATTGTTGGAGCATCATGAAGCTTTGAGTAGGTGGAGGTGGCGCAGGCCACCACCACAAAGAAACCGGAAAAAGAAACAGAAAAGAGAGTAGGGGTCAGTACCGATTTTAGAGCCACCATGAATAGTTGTTATGATGAATTGAAGATACAGAGTATCAGGATTAAGTTAAAATCAATAGAAGACACAATAAAAAATAAACATAAGTCAACATTAATTAACATAGAATAAGAGTAAGGTCCGATGGCCAGGGTGGACAGAAAAACAAAAAAAACTCCAAAAGCTGGAGAAAAAAATAAAATCTGTAGGGGTTCCAGACCAAGAGACCGCCCAGCCCCCATCTCGAGTTCAGCCGAATTCACAAAACTTAGCAAAATGCAGCAAAGTTAGTGGGGAAGGAGAAGCTGACCTAGTTGTAAGTAAGTGCATTTTTAAATGGCTGGGGAAGCATCTGCCAACTATGCCGGACCAATTATTGAGGCAAAAATGTAATCTGAGCTGTAAGGCAGCACTGCTAACCACTGTATTTCCCTGAAATAAAATTAATACAATCAAATGTCAGAACAGTAAAATTTCTTGCGGACAGGAAACGAGAATTCTCTATGAAGCCAAACCCAAAAACTCTAAAGCATGTGGATTCTTCACTCTTTCTTGTTTGCATCAACTGCACAACCTTCTGGGTAATACTATTAAAGAGGTAGGCTCAAAAGTCAAATATAATTCCATACAAAAGGACATTACTTTTAAGAAAAGAATACACTGACACATTTCCTGCTTACTTCTGTGCACATGTCTGGTGTTTAAACATGTTATTCAACTTAAATTTATTTATCAAGCACATCTGTCTCATTTTAAACTGTCCAAAATGTTTCCAGGGCAAGATCCAACCTGCGAACGTTGCAATCGAGCTCCAGCCTCACTGGGTCACATGTTTTGGGCCTGCACCAAATTAACATCTTTCTGGACCAAAATCTTTAAATGCCTATCAGACAGCCTTGGTGTCACAATCTCTCTTAACCCACTAAAAGCTGTGTTTGGTGGGCACACAGATGGGCATAAAGTAGAGAAGGACAAACAAACTGTAATTGCCTTTACTACACTATTGGCATGTAGACTTACTCCTAAACCACCTCTGTTAAGTCAGTGGGTAACTGATGTTATATACTATTTGGAATTGGAAAAAATATCTAATTCTCTTTTAGAGGATCTGTAGAAAACATTTTTAAAAAGTGGCAGGATCAAATCAATAATATTTTATAATAAGCAGTTATAGTCGGGAGGAAGACTCCTTTCTCTCTTTACTACTCTCAAACGTTTTACTCTGGCTGTAGGCCTTTCTGTCTTTCTCATGGGAGGGGGTTGAACTGAATTTAGAATTTAGTTTTGTTAAATTTGTCATGATTATATATAATGTTACATGCTTTAAATACATTCAATAAAAGATGAAAAATAAATAAATATGTTCACAAGTTTTCCACTGATTTTAAACTCACTACTTGGATCAGTGTTATATACTCAGGCAGCTCCCATCTCAAGTGCTACAGCTCTGTCATGTCACACTGGCCTAGTAAAGCATCATGCGTCACTGGAAAAATAAAAATGTTTGTCTCAGCTAATTTCCTGAAAATTTGCCAAAAATGCAAATTTCTTGGATAAACACTAGTCATCACTGTTTCATATTTTTTATTCATGGGAGAATAATTGTAATCTTCATCTTCAAAAAAATGCTTGATGGGGTCATGGTATGGGGAAAAAAATATGTTCTCAAAATAAATAACAGTTGTGCTCAAATGAACTATTAAATGATGCCAGAATAGTTATACGACTAGTTTCCAGTGCCATGGAGGACAGACAGGCACCCCAGCTGGACAATGGTATGACCTCTTGCCAAGATGGAAGGTGCCAAGATATGGACGAGCAGAAGCCGGGGGCCAGGACCAGTTTCATCCACCGTGTGTTAGGTGGCAGTGGTCCGAAGGAGGCATTCCAGCTTGGACACCCACAGAGGTTCATGGGATGTAGAGTCCGAAAGTGTAGCCCTATCAGGTTACCTGGGTGCCACCAGGGGGTGCTATTCCAAACAACTTAGAAGTGCTCCCCTTAAATCACTCAACTGGTGGAGGAAGGAGCGGAAAGAGTTTTCGTTGTTTTGTGTGAATACTGGCCGCATTTATTATAAAAGTTGTGACTGCATTGGGAATTATTGAGCCCAGGGTTTGGGGTTTAGTATTTCCCCCTATTGGTCACAAATTATTTCCATGTCTTAATTATGATGTAATGGGTGGCTTTCTTCAGGAGACTGTAGGTACATTTGTCAAAATTACCTGAAGCTGCTGGTCACCAAACATGTACAATAGACATGTTTTCTGCTTTAAGATGTATTATTACAGTTACCTAATTGCAAACAGAATGCTACCCAAAATTATGCAATGCTTATTCCACAACGAGCAGATATAACACTAACGGCTCTTCTCAAGCCTTGTAGCTCTTTGGGTCAACAAGAAACATTTTCTTCTGCTTTAATTTGGTTATCTATTTGGACCTTAGAATACCGCAGACAGGGTTCTAGCACAGAACTCTGGGCTCTATATATAAGCAGGCTCTGTGGGCTACTTCTTCTCGATCCATGTCTTTCACAAGTCCTTTTCATTCCAGGCTTTAAGAGCCCCCCCACTCAGTGGGCCCTGGGTAATCATTACTCTTTCTCCCCCCACCACTACAACGGCCATGACTACAGGAGAGCAAGAAGCACACTGCGTGGTGACCAAATTGTTCCATATGAGCCCCACCTGGTCCACTGAGAGGGCTGAATGTCTGTTCAAAACAACTGTCAGGGAGTTACTTTTGCTTTTGAAGCTTTGCTCAATACTGTGCTTGTGTGTAGGAAGACATGCCAAGTATAATCAAAATACAGTTAAAAAGAGCAATGAATAATATTATTTTGGAGAAGAAAAGCAAAAAAGTGAGTAGGAGTTTTTAATGGTCATTCAGTTTAAGAAGCTGTGGTGTATTAACATATGTTAAAATTTAATATATAGAAATTACATATATATATATATATATATATATATATATATATATATATATATATATATATATATATATATATAGCACATTCAAACTAAGTGTTGCTGTTCATATATTTCCATTATACATATTCAAAAATGTATTTCAAGTAAACTGAATTGTTCATCCTGTGAGTGGCTGGTGCCCCGTCCAGGTGTTGTTCTGTACCTTAAGGCAAGTTAGGGTTCTGTTGCTTATGCAAGTTTTAAAATAAAAACTGTGGCTCACACTCCATGGGTGCTGGGGTGTGCTGCTATGCAGCTGTACAGCCCCGGGGTGCTCAGAGAGAAGACAAGTTGATTGAGTGTTAACATACAGGTCAGTGATCAGGATGGAGGAAAGTTGGTGTTTGAACCAGAAACTAAACAACAGCCAAACTCTACTTCTCAAAATATTCCTAGAGTCAGGAGATAGCGCCTTGTTCCAATTTTATTTAGATTTTATGATGTTTGTGTGAAGCTCAACAACAACATTTGTTTCTATAGCATGTTTTCATACAAATGATGTAGCTCAAAGTGCTTTACAAGATGAATGAAGAAAAAAAAAATAAGATTAGGCAATACTAATTAACAAAGGATAAAGTAAGGTCTGATGGCCAGGAAGGAATGAAAAAACAAACAAAAAAAAAAACTCCAGGGTTTGGAGAAAAAAACAAAATCTGCAGGGGTTCCAAGGCTATGAGAAGGCCCAGCCACCACTAGGCATTCTACCGAACATAAATCATCTCAATCAGTCCTCATGGTTTTCAGGCTTCACGTGGAAGAATTAGACGATGATGATCATGTGGACCTCTGGCCTTCAATCCAAAAATGTAGGGACTGCACAGTGCTTTGATCAGCTGAAAAGAAGCAAATTACAAATAATTATTGATTTAAAATAAATAAAATGACTTTGGTATATGTTTATCCAATTAACTTTAAATAATACTTCAAAAGCTTTGCATCGATGGGACTAACAAACACTGACTGTTCGTGAAGCTTGCTGTCTAACCACTGACTTCCTGTAATTGTATTTCCGCTTCCTTACAACTATTTACATGAATATTCATAAAGTTATGTTAACATTCCTTTGAATAACAAAGAGCTATTCTGCGAGACAGAACACTTCCCGCCTGCCGTCTGTGACACCACTATTAAAAATCTCACCTTCTGTCATTCTTGACTGTCTGTGAACAAAAGAAAGATAACATCTGATGCAGGTCTCAGTAATGTCTTTGAAACATTATGGTCGGCAATTTTAAGTTCTACTTTCTGCACTTTCCCATCTGGGCTGGGATAAACTGTTTTCACCAGTGCCTTCGGCCATTTATTACATGCTGTTTGCTGGTTTTTTGAAGATTCTGATGAGATTTATTCGACTTGCAGCGATGCTGGAGTGTAGAAAGATACTCTCCAGCAGGTCCAAAATTTGTCAGCAAGAGCTTGTACTCTTCTCCATTGACTTCTGCGTAGGTTTGTGTCTGTAAAGTCTCATGGCAGAGTTGAACCACCAATCTTCTGTGTAACTAGTGTAGTGGGTGTCAAAATAAATTGTGAACCAGGATCCGTAGATACAGGAACTACAGGCCTGGCATTTATAACAGCCATCCAACCGATAAGCCCCTATGATCTGCACCCTACAGAAATGCCTAATTCACCTTAATGGTGGCCCTGGTGGGGACTTTAGCCATTAAAGTACACAGAACGTCATGTTATGAGAGAGACACAGGTTCTCTTGTTTTAGTATACAGTCCAGAATTCTACGAGCCACTCCTGTTATTCTCTCCCAGGTCCCTGACATATAAGAGGAATGAGGAGGGTTAAATTCTCAAGGACAAACTTGCTTGTTAAGGTACCTCATGATGTTTTGATGTGGCTGATCTTTGACAAGCACCCATAAAGTTTGTACCACAGTCTGTTGTTTTGTGGGCCCTTCTATGGCAAAAAAGTTTCTCATGGCATTAATGCAGCTTTGAAGTGTTCAGAGATGATTTCTCTTCAATATGCACAGCTCTCGTGTAAACTAAATTGCCGATCATTTACCTTTCACTGATCCCCCTCTAGTACGCCTGAGAGTCACTGTCCATTCCTACATACATGAGTAGGGGAGCTGCAGTGACATGTTCGAGAGATAAGCCTGCCGTCAGCAGGTTGTAATGAAGGGATCTGCACCCACGGCAGTATAAAGAGAGCCTGACTGAGTGAGAGAGGAAATGAAAAAATGGTGAAATACCAAAAGTAGAGAATCGGATCAAACAAAACAAAAAGAAAAGAAAGTAGAGTTTTTAGTCAATAGAGAGAATGGACAATCAGGCAAGTAAGCCAGTATGATGGGCAGGAGGTATGGAGGTCCAAGTTGGCCCTGAAGTGACAGAATGGTACAGCACTCACGGGGTAGGGTCTTTCCTGCTGAGCATCCAGGAGGAAGAGTGACAGAAGGACTCCAAAGATCATCCTATGTATGCCAATGAGTGATGGTGGTGAGATGATGGAGCCGAGCTTGGGACATTTCAGTGGTGACCATCTCAGGTGGTTGGGGCACAAGACAGTTTTAGAAGGATGACTGTGCTTGCCGGAGTTCTCAGCTCCAAGCTGAGCAGACCTGATGGGTGAGTTGGAGATAAGAAGACTTAGAGAGATGCCGAGGCATAGAAGAGAGAGACAGAAGCCCTGACTTTATTCTTCTGGTTTAATGCCTGTTTTATTTTCCTTGTTATTTATTGTTTGTTTATTAACTGCTTTAAACTACCACCGTGAAGATACACTTGTTTTTTTTTTTACTTTATCGGGTATGAAGTATAGGGAAAGCATTGTACTCTTACAAAAACGTGATGTTGAGATTTTGATGAATCTCATCGTTTTAGACCTCCATGACTTTCTCATATATGAAGTACATTGAAAGTATTGGAATCCTCTGAAAATTCCATTTTCAGATTTTGATTAATCTCAACGTTTTAGACCTCCGAGTCCAAAAATACCATTTTTGGAATTATGTCTGTGTTTGTGTAAACACGATAACTTGAGTAAGCTTTTATTTAGGTCAACCAAATACAAGTATTACATACAAAGTGTAGATTTCTATCAACTTTTGGGCTATTTCCATTAACCAGAAGTGGTATTTTACCTTTTATTCATGCAGCTGCAGAGTCCAATTTATTCAACTTTACTTTTAGAATTGTTCAATATATTATTCATTTGATTTGATTTGTTGTTGATGTTTTTTTTTTTAATGTACATAATTTAAAAATATAATCATTGTCTTGCGGTTTATTCCTTAAATATCCATTCCCATATTTGAGTATACCAGAAAGTCTAGAGGAGACTACTCCCTATTTTTGGATTATTTATTTATTTAGATATGATTTCTTCACTGCACCATGTTGGACACTTGTTTAACTCAAATTAAAAAAAGAATGCACTTTGGTTTGCATCGATTTTTGTTGTTATGTGCCCTCATTGCACTAGTCCATCTCAGCTCATGACTGTCAGCGTCTGAGTTCAAGAAGAAGAAATGCCAGCTGCGGGCAACCTGGGCATGACATCTTGTGCCAGCGGATTGCTAGAATAGACTTCAGGAGCTTTACAACCATACTCCGAAACACACACTTCCACACGTAGACTTTTAGTTTTCTATTTCCTCGGAGGTGGAGCCCTTACCCCGACTCCACCTCTCACTTCCAGGAGGACAGACAGACACACACACTTCCTCCTGTAGATGTTTATACATAAGATACTTCTGTTTAAAGCTTATAAATCTTGCTTACTTTCTTTAAGTTTCCTCATACAGCTAACCATTTCTAAACGTTCAGAAAACTATGCTTATCCCATTTTCACATTGTAAATGGGCCTTTCATTCCCACTGGTACCTATTCTAACGAACAACTGACTCAATTAACACACTATATCTTAGTTATAGCAAGAAAGTTCTGTCTCATTAACTTGGAAGTCAAGCAAACACTATATGAATTTAACTTCAAGCATTAACTTTCTAAGATTTACTCTTACAGATATGTAATTAAGAAAAGTGTAGTTCTTAAAATATAGAATTGTTTTTTAAGTCTCTAAATGTAAACCCAACGATAAGGTGAGGTGCCCATATTGGATAGAAAAAAAATCCGTTGGGGTTCCAGGCCAAATGACCACTCAGCCACCCACTTCACATTCTACCGAATTATAAATGTTGTTATTATAAGTTGTTCTTTATTGATTTTTTTAGGCCTCGTCTTAGAGTATTTGACGTAGTGTGTCTGAAGTTGAAGTATTTGCTTTCATTCATATTTCACAGACAGCTGAACAGGACTTTGACTTTGATGCCACCACAGAAGAACCAGACAAGAAAACAGTGAAAAGTAAATTCTAATCAAGAGTGTGATAATTCTATGCATATCTAGAAAACAGTGGAAAGTAGAGATTAATAAAGATTACAGATTACGTTTATGAGAATTCTATGTACAGTATATGTACTTCATTAAGGGTAGAACTAAACTGCAGCTATGAAAAATGCTAACTTATAAGAATGGGTTTTAGGGGTTTTCTTAACACCATAATCCCTGAAGCCTGCGGAAAAAAAGTCATAATCCCAGGCCACCTTAAATTCCTTTGCAGCTCCTCATCAGCGTCTTTGTTTTGTAAATGTGTCGATCAGCACAAGCAGCCTGCTAGCCCATCCCAACCCATCGATGCAGCTGAAGTGAGACGCTAAATTCTCAGAGCTTAAGTCTGTTTATCTGGGTGTGAAGTACTTGGAGTTAAATAGGGTAAATAATATATTATTATTTGGAATACATACATTTCATACGTGTTCCATGTCTACAACGATCTGGATAAATGTAGGATGACAGGAGGCAAAAAATGTTGAATACATAACTAAAACAGAATATTTTTCATGTTTTTAATAATGACAAAATGCTGACGTGAAGTGTATGATGTGTGAAGTCCAAATGTCAAATAAACACTTTCACAAAAGGTATAACAAAACAAGTGTGCTTTTATTCAATAATATAACAGAAGAAAAAGAAATTATTCAATTTACATGTTGTGTCAATATGCAAAAACCAAAGCCCAGATACCTGTTGCATGGCACGTGTAGAGGTAAGAATGTCTGCTTCTAAATCAAGAGGTTGCAGGTTTTATCCCAGGTCCTCCGTGCCTTTACCGTTATGAGTAGTTAGCTGCTGTTATTATTACTATTCTATAATCATGTTATGACTTGAAAAGTAGGAGTACCTGTATATGCATTCCAAATATAGAATGTAGCAAGATTATTTAAAGCTTTATACACCATAAGAAGTTTTTTAAAGACGGTTCTACCCCTGTGAGGTAGTCATTCGCTACCCATCCACTGTATTGATGTCACAGCCATGAAAGGTACCACTAGCCATTCTCGTAGAGTTACCTCCAGTACCACCAGATAGTTAGATGTGCTCAGATTTCCTTTTGTAACTAAGATTCTTGCTGCTGCATTCTGAACTAATTGCAACCGATTGATGTCTCTCTTAGGCAGGCTAGTTAGTAATGCATTACAGTAATGTAGCCGCCTAAAAACAGCATCTATATTTGATCTAACAATTGCAATGTTCCTTAAATTCTTAGTAATATAGTTAATATGTGATTTAAAGTTTAGGTAAAGGTTCATGATTACATGTACCATATATACACACGTATATGTCTGGTCTTGAAACCCAAAAAATCAATCATAAAATCAGATCCCGACTTATACACCCGTTCAATAATGCAACACTTATATATATATATATATATATATATATACACAGTATATTTATATATATATATATATATATATATATATATATATATATTTTGACATCTTCTTGACTCCTCCAATCTCACACCAGTTTCTCAGACGCATCGAATTTTGTTGTAGCAGCACAGTTGCCAATTTTTTTTGCTACTTCAACGATGTTTCATTTAAAACAAGTATATTTTCTTCTGATCGAACACTCCATCATAGATAAGAGATGCTCTTACAATAAAGATGTATGAGGGTGTAAGATACAAAAAACACAAATCAGTACAAATCTTGCTTCAAAATAGTTTGGGTATTACCGTGTGGTCATGTAGGCACAATAGAGAGAAAGAGAGGTTAGGAGCATGCAATGATACAGCGCATTGCCACACCCACATATAAAAAAAAGGTTGTGTGTTTCGTGGTTCTCTCTCAGGTGGGCGTTAGCATATCGTAATCTCTTGGACCAATATCATGAGTTTTCCACATTCGCCTTATATGAACGAAATTATAAAATACCAGAAATTATAAGTTAAAATCAAGTCCCGACTTATCCGCGGGAAAACTTATCTGTGAGTATATACAGTATATAATTCTTTACTTTTGCCATAATTTTTAATGCTAAGAGATCAAGTTTATTTCTAATACCCTCGTTATTTCCATTTTTATTAATGGCTGATATTCCAGTTTTTTCCTTATTTAGCTTGAGAAAATTACCACTCATTAATATAGAGAGCACCAAGTCCATCAGGTGCTATAGGTAGGTAAAGCTGCCTTATGTTTTCTCTTCTTTTTTGCTTATGTTAATATATTTTTATTTACAAATATTTGTTTGCCATGTCACTCAAGATAGATGTTTAATGGGTTACCCTGTCCCTTGAAGGGCATTTTGTGTTGTGCATTTTGAACATTTGGAGTATTTTTTTAAACTTGATAAGTCATTTCCTTGTTTGCTGCTAAAATTAACTTTTTTCCCAGCTCCCCATGATTGCTTGCAAGGCCACCATGACATCACAGAGTGGTAGAGGCCATGTTAGATGGGATTGTCACCACCTAATCTGCCCTAACTGTCCAATTCGCATACTGTAGACCACCTCACAATTTATAGTGCTGTTTCATGCATGTGGGAATAATTTACAATCTAAATATGCATGTTGTCACTACTAGCAACAACTACTCAATCGGGACTCCAGCCAGATTTGCACCCCTAATGCAGTGTTTTCATTTGATGGGTGCATGAGCTGACCATAATGAGTATATTATAAAAAGACTTTGTTGTTCTGCATAGACTCGTGCTCTGTTGTTCTTGTTCTGATATATTAAGAGATTAAGCTCATTATACTCCATGCCATGTAGTTCACGTCAGGTAGTATAGAATTCTGATCCCTTGTGTTACGGGCCCTGTGGGTGTTACTTAACTGGTTTGCCACAGAGATAGGAGCTCAGGAGATGCAGAGAGAGATGAAGAACTCAGTGTATCATTTTATGTTTGTGAGGTATGTTGGCACAGTGGTTAGCTCAGGTTCCATTTTTGGGTAAAATAATCAGTCCAGCACAGTTGGAAGATGCCTCCCTAACCCTCAGGATCACTTAAAAGGTGATTTCACCATTATAATCCACTCAAGACTATTTCAGTTTCTCCTTTCCTGAACTCGAGGTAAAGCAAATTCAACAGGGTTCACTTATGGTGATATGGTCTCTGATTAATTTAATTTAATTAGGTGGCCATTTTTTCATCATCTCTTATTATCCATCCATCCATTTTCTAACCCGCTGAATCCGAATACAGGGTCATGGGGGTCTGCTGGAGCCAATCCCAGCCAACACAGGGCACAAGGCAGGAACCAATCCTGGGCAGGGTGCCAACCCACCGCAGGACACACACAAACACACCCACACACCAAGCACACACTAGGGCCAATTTAGAATCGCCAATCCACCTAGCCTGCATGTCTTTGGATTGTGGGAGGAAACCGGAGCGCCCGGAGGAAACCCACGCAGACACGGGGAGAACATGCAAACTCCACGCAGGGAGGACCCAGGAAGCGAACCCGGGTCTCCTAACTACGAGGCAGCAGCGCTACCACTGCGCCACCGTGCCGCCCCTATCATCTCTTATTATGAATTTAGAAACTCTTATTATGAATTTTGTGTAACTCTCTTTTGTTGTTTCCCTATTATTTTTTTCTCCAGCCGTCTGGAGTTTTTTTTGTTTGTTTTTTCTGTCCCCCCTGGCCATTGGACCTTACTCTTATTCGATGTTAATTAATGTTGATTTATTTTGTTTTCTTATTGTGTCTTTTATTTTTTTTTATTATGTAAAGCACTTTGAGCTGCTGTTTGTATGAAAATGTGCTATATAAATAAATGTTGTTGTTGTTGAATTTGCCCATTTTGTGTCACTTCTGCCCTTTATTGCATTCTAATAACAGCAGAGCAGACACACAGCCCAGAGTTCACAGAGGCTGCTGAAACTTCGGCATCAAACCCACCAAGGTTCTCATCAAATGAATAAGCAAGAACATTTATCTGTCCTGATATGTATCACAGAGCAATCACTAAGTGCGAGGAAGAGTAAATATCTAAAAACTACAGTGTCTGTGATTAATAAAAAATGTAAATGTGTGAAAATAATTTGAAAAATTAAAGAAAACCCTAAAACAGTAAATTCTAATTTAATTTGGAAAAAAATGAACTCCCTTTCGAATTCAAATGACTTTAATTTCCAGTACATCTTGCTTTTGCAATGTCCATAAATAAAGTGCAAGGAAAATCACTTAAAGTTACTGGAGTTTACCACAAAGAACCATGCTGTTCACACAGCCAGCCAGCCAGCTATAAATTTATACATTTTCACTCCTAATGGTGAAACGAAAAATGTTGCATATCATAAGGCACTCTAAATGATTTGCAGCAACTATAGCCCATTATTTGTTTGATTTTTAAAGAATTTTTGAATAATAAATTAACTGCCAAATAATAAATGGAAACTTTTTCACATTTTTCCAACCTGAATGACAGCCAAGCAACCCTGCTAGTTAGTTAAAAATAAGTTTAAAAAGCAGAACACCTGAAAAAGCAGAATGAAAATTATGATTATGACAGTCTCACAAACCAAGCTTAAAAAACACTAAATTAATCCCATGTAACACATATAAATGTTTTGTACATTCTAGTAAAAAAAAATGACAAACCTAGTTTTGTAATATTTACTTTGACCCCAAAACAAAGAGTGAGAAACAGCAGCTTGCTTAATTAGACCAAGAGTCCAATTAAGCAAAAAGAAATTGCATAGAATAAAAACCTGCAGCCACAGAGGACTAAATCTGCGCACCACTCATTTAATTATTTCGTTGCTCTCATCTAAATCCTTAGTTTAAGCTTTTGTTATCCTAAGAGAAATCTTGGGCTCACTGAATCACGTCTCACTTGCACAGCACATGTATGCATTTAATCCCACCTATGAAGTGCAAGCCCTTATGCTTTTCTTTCCCACACATGCCACTATTCCCATTTGCTTAATTAAAATGCCTTTTAAATTAGAAGCTGACATTAATATGGTTGAATTTCTTTACAGCTTTCAACAATTAAAACAGAGCTTTGCTGTGCTTTAAAAACAGAATGACAATACTGTTCTACCATGTGATTTTCTAGTAAAGCATGCTCTATTGCCCTGTAAAGCTCTAAATTCTGCGTTAAATTTAACAACTTTTCCAGTGATTTATGGTCACAGACTTCATTTACATAATCTTACCAAAACTTTACAGAAGTGAAACAGCCTGACTCAATGAAAAGTTTATGAGCGGGTGGAAAGGTTTAAAGTGGCTAGAACAAGTGTCACCGACGAAGCTCGATCTGGTCTCCCATCAACACCGCACACACAAACCCACATCAACATGGTGAGTGCCTTCATCAGAGAAGAGTGACGGAGTACGATGACCATTGTTGCTATAGTACATGCAAATAGTGCATGATGACTTGGGGTACCATAAATTTACACAAAATGGGTACCCAAACAGCTTATTGATCTGCACAAGCCAACATCCTTTGGTGAATTTCAGCAGGTTTAACTCCATCTGTCAAAGAAATCTCACTATAGTGCGCTATACAACGATGGTGCAATTCCACAGCAGAGTGTCCATGTTCATTTGACTTTGGCTTCAAGTAGACTAACAGCAGTGTGCTGCACTGTGCATGTTTGAACTACTCATAAGCCATCGCAAATGTAATGCAATCCATCACCTTCCTTTTATATACAAACCGGATTCCAAAAAAGTTGGGACACTATACAAATCGTGAATAAAAACTGAATGCAATGATGTGGAGGTGCCAACTACTAATATTTTATTCAGAATAGAACATAAATCACGGAACAAAAGTTTAAACTGAGAAAATGTATCATTTTAAGGGAAAAATATGTTGATTCAGAATTTCATGGTGTCAACAAATCCCAAAAAACTTGGGACAAGGCCTTTTAACCACTGTGTGGCTTCTCCCCTTCTTCTTACAACACTCAACAGACGTCTGGGGACCGAGGAGACCAGTTTCTCAAGTCTAGAAATAGGAATGCTCTCCCATTCTTATCTAATACAGGCCTCTAACTGTTCAATCGTCTTGGGCCTTTTTTGTCGCACCTTCCTCTTTATGATGCGCCAAATGTTCTCTATAGGTGAAAGATCTGGACTGCAGACTGGCCATTTCAGTACCCGGATCCTTCTCATACGCAGCCATGATGTTGTGATTGATGCAGAATGTGGTCTGGCATTATCTTGTTGAAAAATGCAGGGTCTTCCCTGAAAGAGATAACGTCTGGATGGGAGCATATGTTGTTCTAGAACCTGAATATATTTTTCTGCATTGATGGTGCCTTTCCAGACATGCAAGCTGCCCATGCCACACGCACTCATGCAACCCCATACCATCAGAGATGCAGGCTTCTGAACTGAGCGTTGATAACAACTTGGGTTGTCCTTGTCCTCTTTGGTCCGGATGACATGGCGTCCCAGATTTCCAAAAGAACTTCAAATCGTGACTCGTCCTGACCACAGAACAGTCTTCCATTTTGCCACACTCCATTTTAAATGATCCCTGGCCCAGTGACAACGCCTGAGCTTGTGGATCTTGCTTAGAAATGGCTTCTTCTTTGCACTGTAGAGTTTCAGCTGGCAACGGCGGATGGCACGGTGGATTGTGTTCACTGACAATGGTTTCTGGAAGTATTCCTGAGCCCATTCTGTGATTTCCTTTACAGTAGCATTCCTGTTTGTGGTGCAGTGTCGTTTAAGGGCCCGGAGATCACGGGCATCCAGTATGGTTTTACGGCCTTGACCCTTACGCACAGAGATTGTTCCAGATTCTCTGAATCTTCGGATGATGTTATGCACAGTTGATGATGATAGATGCAAAGTCTTTGCAATTTTTCGCTGGGTAACACCTTTCTGATATTGCTCCACTATCTTTCTGCGCAACATTGTGGGAATTGGTGATCCTCTACCCATCTTGGCTTCTGAGAGACACTGCCACTCTGAGAAGCTCTTTTTATACCCAATCATGTTGCCAATTGACCTAATTAGTGTTTATTGGTCTTCCAGCTCTTCATTATGCTCAAATTTACTTTTTCCAGCATCTTATTGCTACTTGTCCCAACTTTTTTGGGATTTGTTGACACCGTGAAATTTTGAATCAACATATTTTTCCTTTAAAATGATACATTTACTCGGATTAAACGTTTGATCTGTCATCTACGTTCTATTACAAATAAAATATTGACATTTGCCATCTCCACATCATTGCATTCAGTTTTTATTCACAATTTGTTTAATGTCCCAACTTTTTTGGAATCCGGTTTGTATATATATTGTGACACACGTGTGATTAGGAGACAACTACAGGGACTTAATAATGGTAATTACACCACCGACCAGGGGATGTCGGGGTGTGCTAACTGTCTTTCTCAATTACCTGCAGACCATTCCCAGGAAATCCCACCAGGTTCCGGCACCCTCAATGATGTCACGTCCGGTTCTGGCCCCAGAGATGATGTCACTTCCGGTCCCGACAACATCAATTCTGATTCCGGCCCCAGAGATGACGTCACATCCTTAACGGGACTTGAAAGCTGCCATCTTGACTGTCTGTGATCAGTTCTGTTTTGGACTCAGTCGTGTTGATATCTGTTTTCAATTATTGCAATTTTAGCTGCCGGATACAATATACGTGTGGCTGCCCCAAACTTTTGTCATGTTTTTTTGGCATTATTTGTCACTATATATCTATATATATATATATATATATATACATATATATATATATATGGATATCAGTATCCAGTGGGAAGCCAACAGGGCATGCTGTATAATGTACTCCTGCTGGGGCCACTGAGTACCGCAAGAATACAAAAGGGGAAAGTATAATATAGAGCTCTAGCAAGAGAAAACAAGGCTCAGTAATTTAGTTTACAGAAATTCTACATACAGAACTGAGACACTGCACAGAATTTGAAGTTTGCCTGTGTGCCTGGATTTTATCCCAGGCTTTGAGAGTTTCTATAGGGTTTTCTGACTAACTAGGCAGCCCACAGATTCACTAATTCATATTGTACCATGACATGGCCCTATAAAAGTCCAATTACCCATAGCTTAAAATTCTGCTGAGTTTCTAAAACAATGAACATCTGTCCCAGACAAATGCAGCTTCATTATCTGTTAGTGCCATTGCAAAAGTCAGAAGTAATACAATTTCACAAAAGCAGAACACAGACATCAAAAAGGTTTGGGGCATCCACCTGTATATTGTGCCTTGGCTGCAAATGGGTTGAATAGGTTGTGATTTTCACAGGTTTGAGTCCAATACAGAAATGAATGTACAATGAAAAGATGGTGGCTTTAAAGTATCGTCTTCTGGACCAGAAATGACATCATCGGAAGTGATGTTATTTATGTCTTTGGTAGCGGAAGTGACGTCATCACTGGTGCTGGGACCTAGCGAGATTTCCCGTGGATGGTCTGCAGAAGATTGAGAAAGAGAGTTAGTGCAGCTCACCACCCCCTGGTCTGGCGTGGCAGTACTATTCTTTAGGCCTTTCAGCTGTCTCCCAATCGCACGTGTGTGACAACAGAAACAATTAACAGTTTTGAGAAAATAAGTTTATACTTTTCAACACTTCTGCTTTCCTCTCTTTTCATCCATTTTGGATATTTTAGGGGTATATTTTTAATAAAAAGGAAATGAAAGGTCAGAATCTTTGGGGACTGCCATATATACCACAAGAGTAGATGGAGTAGTGCAGCGAGAACAGAAAGAAACTGAAATTGAATTGCTACTATGAGAATAGCAACAAGTCCTATAATAAGCATACTGTAAAGAGTCCCTTTACCCACCCAGGTATCCAACTCATCCAATGTGTCATCCAATGGTCTTTTGATTCTTTACAAGAGAAAAATATTTTATGAAGTTTGCCTGTTGCAGAAAGGATATGACTCACTATAGATGAGATATTAGAGAATGTGCCAACTACAAATGTGCAACATCGGCTTCTGATCACAGCACAGGTTCCTCATTTACTCGAAATGACAGTGTCCAGAGCCATCCTATTCTGAAGAGCAACAGTACACACAGCGACCATTTCTGATGACATCTCACTGATCCCTTGTGCAGTCCAGCTGGTGACAGTCTTCAATGCTTGAGCCAGCAAATTAAAACACAGTCCACAGTCAGCGTATCCATGTGGCATTAGTACAGTAAAAGAAAATCATGGATGCAAACAAAAACACATTATTTTTAGTATCTGTTAGAAATTATAACTGAAAAATACTAAAGAACTTGTGACTGTCCCCTTGCCAAGTTGTACCCAGTTCTTAAACTATATTTAAAAAGTCTCTTAGGGAACCTAGTTATGGACAGGCTGTCCTAAAACCATAATTCCTTTCTCCTAGCCCCCTTCAGGGTCACAGTTCTTTTGTCTCACTGTCTCTGCCCAGGCCCTCCATGTAAATAGCAGCACATTGTGACCTAATTAGGTCAGCAAATGAAAATCTGAAAACATTACATCGCCCTCACTGCCAAAAGAGCCACTCTGTACCCTGAAACATATTAGCATTATGAAAAGAGCACCATTAATGCAGACATGATGAATATTAACTAGAAAAAAAAAGTCAATTCAATGTCACAAGAATAGAATATCATAAAAAGCCATTGTTGGCTAGAGTGTAATCAAAACACAAAAGAGCCAATAAAAGCAGTTAAAAGTCTTTGGGGAATTCAACATAAAAGATGAGAAGCTGAAACAAAATCCAAAAGAAGAAAAAAAAAAAAAAACACAAATTACAGAATCAATTCAAGGACACACATTCACAATAATTCTCCAGCGGCCTGTGGACTTTGGATATCCACTCTGTTTTGGCTTCCTTAAAGGAATACGCCACCCAAAAATGAGATTATTTTATCTGCTACATACCTCAGCTGCTTGGAAGTGACGGTGAAGAAATAGTTTTTAGTGCCATATTTTCATAAAGAATGGAAATAACAAAGTTTATAAATAAAATAGTCGGCGACCAACACTGGACATCAGCAAACAATATTAAAAATGTCCATTAAAAAAATCTTAACTCGTGTGACATAATTGTTATATTTAAGCCAGGGCATGTTTATACTTTTTTTTAAGTCTTTTTTGTTGATTTTTAGTTCTATCATTAATATTATTATTGTTATTTATTTATGTTTTTGCCTAGTTATCTATTTTATGTTAATTTAGTTTATTTGTGTGCAGTTATGTTCTCATATGTTTCTTGCAATTTGTATATATATATAGATATATATACAGTATATCTATATATTTTATATATATACAAGTCAATGTGTGTACGTATGTATGTTTCAGCATCACTTCCGAACAGCTGGAGCAGTTTTCATGACACTTGGTACACGTTTCTCATTGATTAACTTAAAATACTGTAGAGCGAAATCAAACCTAACCCACCCCCTTCTGGGTATGGTGCGGGGTGATCTTGTGATCATGTATGTATGTTATCATCCAGTTAATTTATTTTTAAAGTTGTGGGATTTTTAAATTACATTTTTCTCAAACAATTAAAAAAAAACAGTTTATTTCCCTCCTGGGCAACGTCAGGTATTTCAGCTAGTATATATATATATATATATATATATATATAGTGGTGTATGGCCGGCCGTTTATCCCAGCCAATACCCCAAAGCCGCCAGGTGGAGCCCTCCCTGCAGTATGGAGGTTCCCCAAAGACCAGCAGGGCATCATGGACATTGCAGTTTTTATACACAGCCCTGCTTGATTCCATGGGGGCCACTAGGAGACGCTGCAGGGGGGGGACAACGATTATTTATCCTATGCCCCGGAAGTTCGTCCGAGTCACATTGACAAGGGGAATGACGTGCTTCCGGGGTGAAGAAAAGAACTTTTTACCTGACCCGGAAGTGATACAGGATCACATTGACTGGGGATTGGGAACACTTCCGGGTCAGTGACAATAAAAGAACTCTGGGAACTCCAGACGACGAGCTGAGTTGGGTGGTAGGAGGGCAACACATCTGGGAGTTGGAGGATTGTTTATTGATTGTTTATTTTGTATTGGATGAGTATTGTGGTGGAGAGGGTGCTTTGTGCACTGTACTGCAACAATAAAGTCAATTATTGGACTTTTATTTGGTGTCTGACGTTTGATCGGAGGGTTCAAGGGAGCGATAGCGCCCCCCTATCTGTCACTATATATATATATATATATATATATATATATATATATACTAGCAAAATACCAGCAGAGCAGAAAATAACGTAACCTGATTGTCAATGTAATTGTTTTGTCACTGTTGTGAGTGATGAGTGTTGTTGTCATATATATATATATACATACATATATATCTACATATATACACACACATATATACACACACATACATACATACACACACATACATACACACACACACATATATAAACATATATATACATATACATACATATCTACATATATACACACACAGCTATTTCAGATCAGTGCAATACGCTGTTTGTTAAAACGGTTGACTCCCGCTCTTACGTGCAATAACAAATCAAATCAT
Source organism: Polypterus senegalus (assembly GCF_016835505.1). NCBI lineage: Eukaryota > Metazoa > Chordata > Cladistia > Polypteriformes > Polypteridae > Polypterus > Polypterus senegalus. The sequence continues at coordinate 22,173,622 of NC_053157.1, forward strand.
TCAGTTGTCTTTGCTCATATGTCATTTTAGAGCTGGACGCCTGGCATCTTTTTTTGGCCACAAGTTCGTTTCTGTTTGGTGTGAGGTTCTGTGTTGTGGAGATTCTCAGAATGGATTGCAGGTGCTCATCAGTGAGGCGACTCCTGTGTGCTGTTTTGTTAGTCTTTATCACTGAGAAGAGCTTCTCACACAGATATGTGCTACCAAACATGCACAAGGTTCGAGCCGCATGTAGACGGACTTTTTTTGTTCTTCAAAGTCACCAAAGCGCCGTGCAAACTCAGTGCGCAATAACTCTAGTCAAATAACTTGCAGCTGAAGCGCTGCATTATGGGATCTGTAGTTTATTGTGTTACCAGCGCTTCATATACCCGGGCTATTAATAACAATAATACAGTATATAAAATGATCTTGCGGGCCGGATATAATTACACGCCCTTGAGTTTGACACATATGGACTAAATAGAACTTGAAAAGATATATTTTTCAAATGTGATCGCAATTCAGATAGAGTTGACGCCTACAGCCTGCATGCCTCAATGAGTCATCCTCCCTCGCTCTTACTTTTTACCGTTCATCTAATGAATACACTGAGTATGGCTTTACCAAAACAATCATTGATGGCGATTAAAGTATCTATTGTAGATCGGGATATATATATATATATATATACCCGCGTATCGCATGAGAAGTAGTGTGTTAAAAAGCTAGAAAAGAAAAGGGAACATTTTAAAAATAACGTAACATGACTGTCAATATACAGTATTTGTTTTGTGAGTGTTACTGAGTGTTGCTGTCATCAAGGATTTGATTATCATTATTTCTTTCAATCAGGTTCGTATTTGTAGGATGTGTTGTGTTCAAGTTACATTCCGTGTTCGTCAATCGTTGTAAAGATGACAGGTTTCATTCATCGATTCGTTTCTTACTGCATCAATAAACAGCTCGCCTTCTTCTTTATCTGAGACCTGACACACTGCATGCACAGGTTTTTTTTACACTGTCTTCCTTTAGCGGGACATTGACTTTTTCCAACGTGTGCTTTGTTTCCGCAGTAGCTGGATTTATGAATATGCTTGTAAGTATCAGACGCTTCATATTTTTTGCTGCCTTTTCAATTGTGTAATTCGGTTTTTGTTCAGCTCTTTGGAACTGTTGCTTTTATCTGTGCACTCGTCCAGTTCACGTGAGCCACTCGGTGTACATGCATCGAAGTTTCCCAGCTGTGCTGGTGCCATCTCGCTATGTCCGTGGCTGTATTTAATGTTACCTTAGTCCTGGCACTTAAAACTTTCTCTCGCAGTTTCGCTGAGTTTGTGTCAAACACCACCCTGACCATCTCATCTTCCTCTCCATAAGCACAGTCCTTAACCCGTGAATATTTACCCGTGGCAGTTTGCTATTGGATTGCCGCTGACGGACGGCCTTATATGGGTGGGCACTAAATTACAAACGCCAGCGGCAGCCTGTCTATGAACTTAATTTAAAGTGTAGGTTTACATCGTGCTTTGTTTCCGAAGTAGCAGAAGTCATGAATATGGTTGTATATGTCACTCGCTTCTTCTTATTGTTTCGCTGCCTTCTCAATTATATAATGCATGTTTTCTTCAGCGCTTTTTTGAGGTCTTCCTGGTTTTCTATGTACTGCGTGATTACGTGGGAGGCGTGATGGTGTCACACGAAACTCCGCCCCCATGGCGTTGAAGCTCATCTCCATTACAGTAAATGGAGAAAACAGCTTCCAGTTATGACCATTCAGCGTAGAATTTCGATATAAAACCTGCCCAACTTTTGCAAGGAAGCTGTAAGAAATGAACCTGCCAAATTTCAGCCTTCCACCCACACGGGAAGTTGGAGAATTAGTGATGAGTCAGTGAGTGAGTCAGTGAGTGAGTGAGTGAGTGAGTGAGTGAGGGCTTTGCCTTTTATTAGTATAGATATATATTGTGATGGACAACCTGGCCAGGACGCCCAAGGTAGGGAAGGATGGGAAAGGCAGCCAAAACACTAGATGGCAGCTCCCCTGGAGTATAGCAGTGCCCTAGAATTCTGCAGGGCATCCTGAGACTTGGAGTTTGGTTGCTCGGCCCTGCTGGGTGAAGTGGGTGCCATCAAGGGGAGCTGTCGAAGGACTTGGACCTTTCCTTGTAGCCCAGAAGTACAAGGTAGTGAAGAGGATGGAAACCCTGAAGTACATCTGGGCTGATGAAAAAAAGAGGAATAACCTTGGAGGTCAATCTTCACCCCGAGAGCGGATAGTAGACATCACATAGTATACTGTATGTGTACCAAATTTCAGGTCAATTGTTCAAACGGTTTGTGAGCTACAAGTGATTTAAAATCCTGGACAGACAAATGAACAGCCACAGTAGTGTATTATATATCAAGATAAACTTTTCTTTTTTCATTTGTATGAAAATGTGCTATATAAATAAATGTGGTTATTGTTGTTGTTATTATTATTATTATTATTGAATATATATACAATGTACATATGTTATGCATGCGTGCTATTCAGGGTCTCAAATAGGGGTGCGTTGCATGGAGGCCCCTAAATAGCCTCATTCTGTCCCATTTGTGGTAAACAAAAGTACGGCACTCTGTCTTCAAAGAACCCCTCAACACCCCCCAGTTTGATGGTGGCAGATTAAAGTACAGCGCTCTGTCTTCAAGGGGTGTAAATAATGGTGGATTACAGAGCAGCCCTCCTTTTTCAAAGGGGCACGGCCATTGGTACCTTGCTGATTGAGGTACATTGATATGCGGCCATAAAACACTTCTGACATAAACCACTTCAAAAGGGCTTGTTGCGCCCCGCCGCAATTAATTTTAGTTTATTAATTTTTTGTATTGCAGTTTTGTCAACTCTTCTAACGAGACCTGAAAATAAGAATGTTGTTGCACTAAATACATGTGACGATGACTTGACTTGAAGCCCCATGACTATCAGCAGCTTTGTCTGCATGGGCGTTTTTAACAACCTGTGAATTATTCTGCACCTCAAGTAATTCAATAATAGCCCCTTGTTGTCACTTGTTTCCTAGTCTTTCATCATGTGTATTTATTCTTTGGTAAATTAAAGGCAATTTTCTTAAATGTTTGTGGGAATATTGTAATAATTTAGAGCCAATGTTTGTACTGTTTTCATCTGAGAGTCTGTTTCCAATTATATGTGTAATGAAGACTGTCCAGATAGAAAAAAAACAATGTATCTGTCACCTCTGACCCCAGCCTCCTAGGAATAGCTATCTGTGTAAAATGAAAACAGTATTCTTGTCAACACATAAAACTTTCCATTTTATTTCTTACTAAACTGTTTGTTGCTCATGAAAAAATGAGAACATATTTGGACTTCATAGGTAAATAAATGGAGTTTAACTTCTTTCATGGCTGCCAAAAACAACTTGCCCTATTTCGACCAAAAGTGTCAAATAAACCAGCAAAGAAAGAAGACGTAACAGATTGCACATTGTAGGGAACCTCCGTCAACAGTGCCTCTTGCCAAAGGCCATTAATTTTCCAGTTTCCTCAGTCAACACTCACACTTGGAAGGATGAGCAGCGCAATGTTCTGAAATTTGGAATGGCAAAGAGCGTAACTGTTTTAAATAATCAGTCTGTCAAGATTCAATTTGCTGTTAGCAGATGGAGGATATTGTAACATTTCCTGCATGATAAAAAGAGAATCGATGTTAAATTGAAGCCAGGCTACAGAGTTGAAACACAACTACGCGGTGGAAAGTAGAACTGCGTGTAAAGTCCGATACTGTCTAATAGAAGGCTAATGACATAAAGAATATGACGCTAAGGATTTACAATGGCTGCCAGCTTTGGCTCTTTTTCATCTTTTTGTACTTTGCCGTGTGTCAAGAGGAATACCAGGAGGTGAGACGGGAATTAGATAAAGCCATGACTAAGGTAGATCATGATCCATCATCTACAGAAAAGGTAACGAAAAGGGAAAGAAGTGAGACTTTAAATGGGACTGCAGGCAACCGTTTATCCTCAAAGCAAATAGACATTCAAGCAGTGAATGCTGCAGAGACACTAGAACAGCCAGCGAGACTAGACCAGCAGGTACATTGAAGCAATGGAAAGACTATTTTAGTGCATTTAGGAACTTGATGTTTCATTCTAAAATGCTAACTTTGTCACATATGGGAGCTTTTTATATTGACACTAGTCAGTTTGAACAAGTAAAATGAGGGTCTTAGAGTGGTACAGATAAGGTTTTCTTCACATGCATTTACTCTGTGAACATGATTTGAAAAACATGTACTTTAAAAGTGGTGACACATCAGCTAGTGTTGCTAACTCAATGGTTTCATTCTGCATACAGAATGGGTGTCTTCTATAAGCAATTGGTGTGTTTTTATGTAAATATTGATGTTATTTCCAATTAAAGTATTTCCTCATATATGAGAAGTTTCAAATTTGAATTACTAATATATAAACTAAGTGATTTTGTATAATTTCAGCAGGTCTCATATCATTGTGATACTTTATGATTAATTTCTAATTAAAGCATAAGTGCACAATTTTATGAAGTGTGACAAACTGAAGGGACTTTCTTTGATGTTTTTCTACTGGACTTGCAGCTTCAATGTCACAAAGTCACAAATTATTCACAAATATTTTTTACTAGGATTCCACCGTGGCTCCACCTGCATAGTAGTGAAACAGGACAAACTTTAAAAATCAATAAACAAAAAGGGATTGCTAGCTAAACAAAGGCAAGGTGCACTCTAAAACGCAGAGGTAGACCGATTCCCCACTCCTGAGGTCACGCTTCCATCTCCCCTCTCCCCGCAGCCTCTGTCTTGGATAAGTGTAAGTAAATCGGTACCGCACGTGAACTGTGATACTCAGCACGATGAGAGAATTCGCAAAATCAACCGGAATGTACAAGCAAATTATAGAAAAAAACCCAATCTAAATCCGTTAAGAAGTTCTCTCGTGAAAAGTGGACAGACAGACATTGGATTTTATATATACTGTATAGAGATATTCATTTCCATGTGTAATTTGTGTTCTGATATTAAGCATTTTCTATAAATTTTAAAAAATATCCTGCTTTACAATAGAGGAAAATGGGGCATGGGACACCACCAGAATACAGAAGCCTAAAAGTTTCAGTATAAGAAAACAAGCCTTCCATGTTTCTGATGCCTATTTGTGATAATAAAAGGGATCCAGAAAGAATCATTTTACTACATATTCCTGATACTATTTTTCTCGTCGTAAGGATTTGCATCAGTGAGTTCTTACATAAATATGGAAGTAAATGAGAACAAAACCAACCATGTGGCAGAAAAAGTTTGCTGTGATTTGGTCATTCAAAATGAAACCACGCCCTGGTGGGGCTGAAAGGTGAAACACTAAAATTGCATGCATTACAAGTCTTCTTTTAAAATGGCTGAAACTCGACATCCATCTTGAACGTATCCAGTAAGTTTTTAAGCTTTTATTTTCCAGTGATGCTCCATTAGTCTCCATTGCGAAGTGCCAGTGAGAGCAAGATGTTTTTTAAATTTATGGAAAATGCTTAACTTTTGAAAACAGTGTTGCATGGCAAATGTATATATACCATGTTTGTGTAAAAATAACTTTGACTTGAAAAATACCAAACATACCCTTTAAAGGTTGGTTGCATAAATATGCTGGAAATATGGGCTGTTCTAAATAGGTGAATGTACTAAACATTTTGAGTAGAGGCATTGTTATTGTAGGTCTGCACTTCCCAGGAAGTAGACAGCTCTGTGACTGGGGGACAGATTTCTAGCTATGTTTTCAGCAGTTATGTTTTACATGACATTTTAGTATCTCCTTGCATTGTTGGTGGCACTCCAGCCACTATAAAAATACTCCATTCCATTCCAATCCAGCTAAACTAGTGTGTTAACTGAGGTGTCACCCATTGCATGGCTGCACTCGGGTCCTAATCTGGGATCTTGAGGAAGTTTGTCATGTGGTGGGTGTGGCAATGTGCTGTATCACCGCGGGCTCCCTAACCCCTCTCTTGTGTTTTTGCTTGATTGTTTTGACTGGTTTTACAATATTCCCACAAAGGTTTAAGAATAGAATTACCAAAGCCTATGAAAAAAACTCGTAATTGGTCCTACCTGAAATCCCTTCGCTCCTCTCTGTCAGTGTCTTTTGTCCTGTAAATGTGTCGATAAGCAGCAAGCAGCCTCCTATCACATCCCCCACCGCAGCACAATTTTCTCAGCTCTAGTCTGTTTACCTGCGTGTCAGTTGCTTAGAGTTGTATGGAGTGAGAATTCAAGCAAAATGACATCTTTTATAAATATTATATCTTTATTTGGAACACATGCATTTCATGTGTGTTCCGTGTCTGTAGCAAGCTATGTAAACACATTATTAAAACAGAAATGTTTTTCAAGTTTTAGTAATAATTGACAAAATGTAGACATGAAGTGTATAACGTGTGAAGCCTAAAGATCAAATATCAAGTAAACACTTTCACAAAAGGTACAAATATAACAGAACAAGTGTGCTTCTATTCAAGAATATAACTGCAGAAAAAGAACCCACGTTAGGGTACGACGTTGACATCCTTTTGATTACGATCGCTTTGGTGGCTCAACAGTAACAACTGTTGACGGATATGTGATAGCAGGCTGCTTGCTGCTTATCGACACATTTACAAGACAAAAGACGCTGACAGAGAGGTGCGAAGGGATTTAAGGTGGGACCTATTTACAAATTTTTTCATAGGCTTTGGTAATTCTAGTGTTAAGAGGATTGCCTTTAATTTAGCAAAGAATAAATACACGAGATGAAAGGCTAGTGTACAAATGACAACATGGGGGTATTATGGAGTTAGTAGTGGTGGAGAAAAAATCAGCAATGAACATTCACAGGCAGTTAATACACCAGCGGAGACAAAGTTGCTCAAGTTGGTCAGTGAGCTTCAAGGCCTCCCAACTCACCAATTACTTAATTTCTAATTCTTTGATGGACGCCTTTCAGTCTGGTTTCAGAGTATAGCACAGCTGTGAAATGCCTCTGCTTCGGGTAACTAATGTTTTGCTTATGGCAGCAGACTCTGGATTAACCTGTATTTTAATTCTGTTAGACCTCAGTGCAGCATTTGACACTATCAGACATGGCATTCACCATCCAGAATGGAGAACATGCTGGGTATCCCTGGCACTGCCCTCCAGTGGTTTAAGTCCAATGTGACTGGCAGGCAGGAATTTGTTAGTCTTAGCAACAGGAGATCCAGCTCAGCGCCAGTCACATTTGTGGTTCTTCAGGGCTCTGCCCTCGGCCCTCTGCTCTTCTGTATCTATAGTATATGCTTCCTCATGGCCATATTATTCATAGCTATGGACTGGGTTATCATTTTTGTCTGTTTCAGTGTTAAAACTGAAACTTAATCAGAGCTTCTCAGCTTATAGCTTGTCTCAGTGAAATTAAAACCTGGATGGAGCAGAACTCTTTAAAATTAAATTGCAACAAAACTGAACTCCTGCAAATTGAAACTATAGCGCGAGTTAAGAAAATGAGCTCCTTCTCAGTCACTCTTGATGGTGATTTCATCAGACCTTTTTCTAATCCAAGGAATCTTGGTGTCAGTTTTGATTCCTCCCTTTCTTACTCCACCCACATAAATCACATAAAAACTTTCTTACTTTTAGCTCTGTAACATATCCTGTATGCGCTTATTTCTCTCCTTTTCTAATGCTGAGAAACTTGCTTTTATCACATCCTGCATTAATTATTGTAACTCCCTAATAGCAGGTGCCCCTTCTAATCTTATATCACAGATTCAGTTGATTCAAAATTCTGCTTTAAGAATCCTTACAGAAACCAGCAACAGCGAACATATGACACCCATCCTGCTTCACCTTCACTGGCTCTCTGATCATAAAATCAGATCCCGATTTATATGCCCGTTCAAAAATGCAACACTTAATTTTTTTTTTACATCTTCTTGCCTCCTCCAATCTCAGATCAGTTTCTCAGATGAATTGAATTTTGTTGCAGCAGTGCAGTTACCAATTTCTTTTGCTATTTCAATGACGTTTAATTTAAAACCAGCTTCATATTTTATTCTGATCGAACGCCCCATTGTAGATAAGGGATGTTATTATGAAAAAAGTGTATGAGGGTGTGAGATACAAAAAAAACACAAAACAGTGCAAACGTCGCTTTGGAATCCATTCATCCATCCATTATCCAACCTAACTACAGGGTCACGGGGGTCTGCTGGAGCCAATCCCAGCCAACAAAGGGCGCAAGGCAGGAAACAAACCCTGGGCAGGCTGCCAGCCCACCGCAGGATGCACATACACACACCACACACACACCCACACCCACACACCAAGCACACACTAGGGACAATTTAGAATCGCCAATGCACCTAACCTGCATGTCTTTGGACTGTGGGAGTAAACCAGAGTACCCAGAGGAAACCCATGCAGACACGGGGAGAACATGCAAACTCCACACAGGAAGGACCCGGGAGTCTTCTATCTGTGAGGCAGCAGCGCTGCACGTAGGCACAATAGAGAGAGAGAGAGGTTAGGAGCACCCGCTGATACAGCACATTGCCTCACCCACATAGAGAGAAAAGGCCGTGTGCTCCGTGGTTACTCTCTAAGGTAGGCGCTAGCATTTCATAATCTCTTGGATCAATAGCGTGAGTTTTCTGCATTCGACTTATACGATCGACATTATAAAATACTAGAAATTATACAGTAAAAGCAAGTCCTGACTTATCCGCGAGTATATATGGTAGATTAGCTGACTCCATTCATTCTTTTAAAAAACAACTTAAAACTCATCTGTTCAGGAAGACTTTTAACTTAACCTGATATTCTGCCCCTTCCTGTCCAGATGCTCATCATAATTTGTGTGTGTGTGTTATATCACAAATTATGTTATTTGTTTCAGGCATTTCTTGTAGAATTGAATATAGTATTTTACTCTGGATTTTTTTTCTTTATTCTGTTTAATGATTTGTATATCCTGTATTTACTGTATTTGTTTAGTGCTGTACTGTATGCTGGAAATATTTGTATCCAATGTTACATATACCCTGCTGTTTAAATAAGTGCCTTGAGCATGGGAAACGTGCTATATAAGTAAAATGTATTAGTTATATTATTCTTATTATTAGTAGTAGTATTATTATTAAGTCTTCATCATGTATGTATAGTGTAATGACTTTCTTATTTTCTGGTATCATCAGAACAGATGACAAAAAATAAAATAAAAAAAATACAAAACTTAATACAATTGAATAAATAAAAAGTACACATAGCAGGGCACAACAAGCTGTTTTGAAGTGGTTATATAAGAATTGTTTTAGATAGATAGATAGATCTTTATTTGTCCCCCGAGTGGGAACTTTATGGGCCCATATCGGTGTACCTCAGGCAGGCCTGTACTCTAATCTAATCTAAGATGTCTATACTCTAACCTGCCATGATACCTCTTGAGGAAAGGGCGCCGTACTTTAATCTTTAAAGCTATTTATTGAGTGTCTCTAATTTAGTAAATTAAACAGAATTGTACAGAACATTTATAACAGAACCCATAAAATAAGAAAGTCCAGCTCCCAGCCCTATCCTGAGAAGTACCAAACCATCAATGAGCAGTAGTGTTGATTGAGTTTGCTTGTCCTCTAAATTGGCAAAAACGTGGAAATGCTTGAGAATTTTGTTAAACTTGGTAAAATTGTCAGTAAGGAATGAGCATCGGAATATAATGATACAATGGTCTTTTAAATGTCCCTGAGGGTCGCATCCACCAACTAACCTTAAACTGATTACTGTGGCTAAAAATATAGCCTGAGCTGTGAGGCAGCAATGCTAACCACTGCCAAAGTGTGCGTCCCTGAGCAAAAATTATACTCTGCGTCCTTTATGTCTTTCTGTGTCTCCCAAGCTCATATCTTTATGACTAAATAATTATTTTTTTTTTATAAATTTTATTGTGTAAGCCTATTTTTACATTAGCAGTTTCCATTTGAAACATAAAACATTCCACCTGCAGGTCTGATGCTAGCTACAAGCACGTGAATCGAGAAAATCCTAGCAGTACTGTGATTGAGCTACATAAATCTTTACTTGCACACAATATGTTAGTATCTACAGTACCTACGTACGCACTCTAAACAGCTTTGTTTGCACAAATCGATTGAGCAGTCAATTTTATGGGAAGGGCAGGCAGACCCATGTAGCCCTTTAAGTGTGTGGCTGTTGTTTTGGAAAAAAACAAAAACATACGATGTTATGTTTAATTTCTGAAAAAGCAGTAAAAATATTTGATGAGCTAGTTATGTCTTGTTAAATTAATGTCCAAAAACAAATAACAATCTGGATATTTTTGAAAATGTCATTTATATTTTTGCCACTGCCTTTTATGTTGCCCATTATATGTTCATTCCTTTCTCATAAACATTTGTGGCATTTCATATTCTGTGCACCTGCTTGTTTGGGCCTGTCTCATAGCACCTTTAGACTGCGAGCGGAAATTTAGAAAGCAAACTTCAAATTCAATATACTTTCATGAAAGACATCACAATTGTACCACTGTTTGAATAAAAACTGTGAAAATGTGTTGATGCTGATGCTAATAACACCCCACTGACACATCCGTATATGTGTTCTTTATTATAAATAATTTGAACATTTTGCTAAATATACAGTGTGGGCTATGAATAATTGGAAATGGATTTTCAAATGTGTGTGTGCGCATAATTCTTTATGGCAATAAAAAGAAAAAATAAATCACACTTTTAGTTTAATAGTTAGACTATCAGTTTTTGGCCTACAAACAAAAACATTACTTTTACATTTTTTCGACGCAATATTTTCCACAGATATTTTTATTTATTCTAAAGGCCCTAATTTATGCATGCCCCTCAGCGTTGTACTGTCAACAAGCATAAATGTCATATAAAAAATATATTATTTTTATTACTTATGGAGTGCTTCATTTTTCAATCTGTGTGTTATAAAGGTAGGTAAATGTGGTGATGCTGCATACAGATAATGATAGATAAAGAGAGTGAGGTTAACCACTAGAATAATGCAGACAAGAATAAAACAAAGAAAACTACAGTGCTATTTAGTGATAATATTTTTCATATATTTGACACTGTTTTGTCTTGGTAGAGTTCTATATTACTCTAATTTCCCCTTTTGTATTCTTGATTGTGTAGATTTAATCAGAATGCGTCAAAACTCTTTATAAGGTATTGTACTTTATAACTTCTAACCCACCTTCACTACTACATCTATAACCTCAGGCAATTACATAGAGTAAAAGACAAGCAGGAGTTAAGTTACGATTTTAAATAATGTATTATTGATAATAACAATAAGCAAAGTACATGTGAAGCTTGGCTACCATACAACCTGATCAATGCTGTTGTGTAATTTCACACAAACTTTTACTTACTCAAATGTCTCTGGTCAAGTCAAATCATTTCTAGTCAGCTTTCTTCAGGACAGGCCGCATGCCTGTCTCAATATGGCTGCCGAGTTGTACTCCTCATTGTGTTCTCTTCACGGCCATGGTGTGAGAGAGGGAGGGATAAAGCAACCAGCTTTATACATTTATGCCCAAATCTTTAGGCCAACAGGATGTTGTGGTTCAGAATGGCCTCTGAGTCCCAAACAGCCAGACTTCAGACCAATGGGTGCACATGCTGCCTTTTCACAGTGGATACCATTGGTTTAGGTGAAGCTTGCCAGCTACTGTAGGTAGATTTTTGGCCTTTTTGGGGGAATGTCTCATAGGCTGTAAGTCCAAACACAGTCACCCTTGCCAAACTGGTCTGATGCAAAATGTCAGATTGCTGTTTATTGTAAAGTACTGTTCAAATTGGTATAATTATTGTAATATACTAGCCAAGAATTAAAAGTAAAAATGTTTTTAATTTTACCAAGCAGGAGCCATATGGAAGGCCACATTTACCAGATTGCAGTCAGTGTTGTCGAGGTGACCTGGGGTCTCGCGTATTTACTGGCCCACCTGGCCCTGCTGGTCTTCCTGGTGTCCCAGGTAAATACATGCTTTTATAAACGCACTATTTTATGTTTTCTACACATTTTTTACTGTTTGATATATGAAACATACATATCTCTCTACAAAACCAGAAACTTCTTACAAAGAGTAGACTCCTGGAGTGGAATCTGTGAAGGATGTAAAACACTGTCGGGAGAATCCAGCTCTACAGAATCTGATCAACACACTTTATAAAAGTTACAAAACGTCCTTTTCTCAGCACAGTCTAATCTCTATACTATAAGAAGGCTGCATTTCAGTAGAATTCTTTGGACTGCAGTCCTGGGCCAGCATACTGTAGATTTGGAAAGTATAAAGGCCTCTTCAATTTCTGCATAATTTATTGTGTTGTAGATTTAATTTTAAATAGATACATTTGCTGTTTTTGCCCAATAACAATTAATAACCCATAATTATGGCAAAATGAAAAATGTTTTCAAAAAGGTTTGTAGATTTATTAAAAATCTAAAACTGAACTCTCTCATTCATTTTAGCCTTCAGATCTTTAGTTCAGGACTTTGTAGAAACCCCTCTGGCAGCAATTACGCTTTGAGTCATCTTAGGTACGTCTCTACAAGGTTTCTTACCAAGATGTAACAATTAATTTATTTTTAATTTTACTTGAAGAAAATAACATCCATAAAATTAAGAATAACTTATACAATGAAGAAAGTATTATTACATACAATCAAGATAAACAGAATTCAACCCCCACCTGATTCCTACCGAAATTTGGGCAATTTACCCCATTCTTCCTGGAAGGTCTTCTCAAACTTCTTTCACTAGATTAGAAGCGCCAGTAAACTGCAATCCTTAGGTCTCTGCACAGTTGTTCTCTGTGGTTTAAGTCTTGGCTTAAGAGCCATTGCAGACTTGCAGTGTTGGTTTGACTGTATGTTGCCTTGCTGAAAGGTGAACCATCAGCCCAGTCTAAGGTCATGTGCACACTGCTCTGGCTTTTCTTGAAGGGCCTCTCTGTAATTGGTTGCATTCATCCTTCCCTCAATTCTGACCATACTCACTGCCCTAGCTGTGAAGAAACACCTCCATAGCAAGTTGCTGCCACCACCCTGCTTCACCATAGGGATGTCATCAGGAAGGTAATGATCAGTGCCTGTCCAAAGAGTTACATTTTTGACTCCTCAGACCAGAGATTCTTTATCCTCACACACTCAGATTCTTTTAAACTATTGTATGTCTTCTGCTCAAGAGTGGCTTCCATCTAACCACTCTACCATAAATAACTGATTGACAGAGTGCTGCTGGGATGGTCATACTCCTGACAGGTTCTCCCATCTCAGCAGATGACTTCTGAAGCTCTGTTAGAGTGACCACTGGGTTTTTGGCCACCTCCCTGACCAAGGCTCTTCTTGCCTGGTTACTCAGTTTTGCTGGCTGGCCGACTATAGGAATAGTTCTGATAGTTCCAGACTTCTTCCATTTGACAGTTATCGAGGCCACTGTGCTTCTGGGAACATTTGAAGCTTTAGAAGTGGTTTTATCCCCTTGCCCTGATCTATTCCTCACCACAATTGATTGTGGACATCAACAGAGAGTTCCTTGGACTTTATGGCTTGGTTTTTGTCCTGTGAATTGTGGGACTTTCTACACAGGTGTATGCCTTTCTAAATGATATCTAATCAGTTCAATTTGCAACATTCAAGTTCTAGACACATCTCAAAGAGAATTAAAGCAAACAGGACACACCTTAGCACATATTGGTTTGCCACAGCAAAGGCACAGCATACTTTTCTGAAAATTTGTTTTCTTTTTGTCATTATGGGTGTAGATTGATGCACAAAAATGGCAACTTCATCCATTTAAAATGAAATGTACATCACAATAAAGAGTGCAGAAGGTTAAGGGGTTTGAATGTTTTATGAATCTGCTGCAAAACATCATAGCATAAGAACATAAGTAGAACCTGATTAATCTGGCCAAGAGGCTGGAGACCATTCAATCCATCAAGGTGGTATGATTAGCTAAGAAAAATGTTTATCCATTATTCCATCCGGACAATTTAGAAAAACCGTCAAGTATTCTGCTTCAAGTGCATTACTTGGCAGTTTGTTTCAGATTCCAATGGAAATTTATGAAAAAGTGCTTCCTCAAATCCATCTAAAATGCACTAAAATGCATTTTCACCAGTACTGTAAAATAGATAATTCACTATTTAATTGAAATAACTCTGGAGATTCACTTTTTGTTGATGCCTTTCAGAATTTTGAAGGCTTAGATTTGGTGCACCTGTAGCTTTCTGGAATTATCCTGTCAGAGTAGGATTTACCTTTTGCTGTATGTAGACATTTGTTCGGTTTGACCTCACAAAATAATTATGGCCAACCATTATGAGGGACAATTAAAGATGGGTTTCCTTGAACTATTAACCCAACACCTCTTGCAGCAAAACTTTACTCAGACATCTTGAAAATAATGCTTGTATTTATGGATCTTCTCAGTAGTTTGGATGTAATTGAAGTTATTAGATAAACCAAGGATACACTTATAAACAGAGTTTTAGGTGCCTGCTATCATTTAGACACCTCAATGGTGGGTCAGGCTGCACCTTTCTTGTTGTCTGAATACTGAATATGCAGGTTTTTAGGAGATGGATGGAATGTTTTGTTTTGGGTGTCACCGTGGTTAGCTCAGCCTCCTCAAAGATCTATTATTCCACATTTTAATTACACATTGTGGAAATATTCGAACCCGGACACAAACAGGCAGACACAGATTGTCCTTAACACACATGTTTATTGCACCACACACAAATACAGTGCACCAATTACCATCAATGAGTCCTTCAGACTTCTTTACTTCTCTTTTTCTGTCACCTGAACTCCTCTCTTCCAAGCTCTGTCCACTTCCACCTGACTCCGGCTGTTGAGGGGAGTGAGGCAGCCTCTTTTATACAGCACCCGGAAGTGCTCCAGGTTCTCCCGAATTAACATCCGGCAGCACTTCCGGGCATGGTGGGAGTGCTGCATGCGAGTTCAGCTTCTCTTCTGGCAGCACTTCCTGATGTGGCTGAAGTGCTGCGTCCCTCCATAGGGTTAAGCTCCCAAGCTCTGTGGTCCCCATGTAATCCAGGGAGTTCGCCCCCTTGTGGTCCAGAGAAGATACTGCCCTTTTCCCGGTCCTTCCCTTCTTCTGGCATCCCGGTGGACAAGGTCCCAGGGCATCTGTCACAACATTCGATTGTGGCCCTTCTGAAGTCTTCATCTCCTCCCTGTGTCCATTCACATTTCAAAAGTCACGTGTCTCCGGTTAATTGGCAATTCCAAACTGGCCCATTGAGAGTGTGGGTGTGACGAGTCCTTTGATGACCTGCTGCCCTATCCATGGCTGTTTCTAATTTGTGACCACTGCTATCAGTGTAGGCTGCAGTCCCCCACAACACTATAGTGGATTAAGCAAGCTTGAAAATGTTCTGTTTTCTTTTACAGTGTGTTAAACTGCTCCATGAATACTTTGTATTTATTAGGCATTTGTGTTATCTTTAAATGATGTTTATAGTAATAAAGGATAAGTTTGGTATTTTTCAAGTCAAAGTTATTTCTTCACAAACATGTTATATATGCATTTGTTAGAAATTTTGTCCTAAAGCATTTTCGATAAAATCAAAAAATATCTTACTTGCATTGGCACTTTATAATGGAGGCTGTGGGGAATGAAACATTGCCATAAAATAAAAGCCTAAAAACTTATTGAACACATTCATTTTGAAGTGGCAAAAGTTTTGATACAAGAAAACATGTGTTCCATGTTTCTGATGCATGTTTCTGACAGAAAAAGACAAGTGGAAATAATAATTGTATTGCATATTCTTAGTACTATTTTTCTTAAGGTAAGAATGCTTTTTCTATTTGCTTTTGTTATAGCAGTGACTTTGTGAGAGGGGTTCTCACATAAATAGAAAAGTAAAGCAACACAATACGAGACAAGAGACAAGAAGAGTTTAGAGTTATTTAGAGGAAACCATGCTCCAGCACGGCGAAAGGTTATTGTGGAATAAGACAAAGCGCACAGCTGGTCTTCTTTTAAAATGCAGTGCAGTGATGGTGACACTGTGCTGTAAATATGGAGCCATGTTTTGGATGAGATGTAAAACTGAGGTCCTGACTCTCTGTGGTCATTAAAGATCCCTGGGCATCTTATGAAACGAGTAGGGTGTATCCCAATGTCCTGGCTAAATTGCCCATCCTGGCTTCCTAATTATCCCTTGTTTCTCATTGGCTATCTCTCTCACCCCTTCATCACCTAATAGCTCAAGTGTGGTGAGTGCACTGATGCAATAATGGCTACCGTCACATCATCCAGGTGGGTGCTACACATTGGTGGTGATTGACGTGGCATCCCCTGTGCTTTTGTCAAAGTGCTTTGGGTAGCGAATCAATAATAAAATGGCAGAATCTTATAATATTAGTGTTTTTTGTTTGAAAATGACATTTGTAAGCTATTTTATAATGTGTGCGTAATCTCAAGACAATGAATTGATGCTCATTGACTTTCTTGGCTTGAAAAAGAGCACATTCAGTGTTTTTAAGCTTTTATCTTCTGGTGGCTCTCCATGCCCTGTAACCTCCATTATAAAGCACCAATGTGGGCAAGATATTTAAATAAAAGTACTGAAAAATCTTAACTTTACAACACAAATTTCCACAGCACATTCTTATACACAAGTAGCGGTCCCCTGTGGCTCCACAGCTAGTAGTGAAACAGCAGAAACTTTAAAAGTCAATTAAAAAAATGTAATCATTTAGAAGAATTTATATTGATAGCTTTCATATCCGAGGGGCTGTTGATATACAATACATTTGGTTTTGCTATCAGTGGCAATAATCTAGCTGTGATCTCTTTGTCAAAAATGTAAAAAGTTGGCAAGGTATCTCTATTCTCCAACGTGAAATGTTGCCACTGTATCTGATCGTGTTCAGCTCTGACGGAAGAGCGTCTCCCACGTGGGGAGAAGAGCACATGCCCATGGTATTTCTGCCAATAAGAAGGTACCCTCTAAAACAAGTAGCTGTGATCTGTCTCTCAAAAACATCATCGTTACTCTTTAACCAATGCTAGATGATAATGACTTCTGAACAAACAGGGATCGCTAGCTTAGCAGAGGCAAGGTACGCTCCAACACGTGATGAGAGGTAGAGCGACTCGAACGGCGGGTGGTGCGTGAGTGAGGATGGCCCTGCCCGGCTTCCTACTCCTGAGGTCCTGCCTCCTTCGACCCCTGGCCTGCAGCCTTTCTCTTGGATTCGCACAAATAAATCAATGCTACGACCAAACTATAATACTTAGTGTAATGGTAGAAGTAGCAAAATCAACCGGAATGTTCAATGAAATTATAGAAAAATGCCCGATCTTAATCCATTAAGTAGTTCTCTTGTGAAAAGAGAACAGACATACAAACAGAGAGACAGACACTGGATTATATATAGAGAGAGGTGTTTGTGAAGAAATAACTTTGACTTGAAAAATACCAAACTTATCCTTTAAGGTGTTATTTCTTTTTCACATATACAGTTTTCTTTAGGCTTTGTTATTCTTTTAATGTGTCAATCCTTGGATCTTGACAACTTGCTAAATAGCGTAATATAATTCAGAAGCTTAATCATACTATCCATTTCAATTAAATTTAATTATACTATTGATCTTAGAGTGCTTGGGTCATGGTTTAAGGTCTGAATGTGGTTTGATTGCCCGTTATTTCTGTTTGTGTGTGTGCGTCCGTCACATAATGTGGTTTACTCTCACATATTAAAAATTTGCTTTTTGGAGATTACAATCTCTAATTTAATATTCTGTTCTAGGAAAACAACTCAGTTTATTGATTTTGTTTGCCCTTGTGATGCACACATCCATTATAAAGAGGATTATGTAGTGTAAAAATGAATTAAATTGAGGTTTCAAGTACAAGTGATTAAATATTTGAAGTGATTGATTATGTTGACATTAATAAAAAATATATACATAATACACTGGGAAGAGTACTCTCATTTTGTAGATGAGTTTTAAAGTTGTGTTGAACTAGAATGCAAAGCCATGTAAAGATGTCTCGCACTTGAAAACATCTGACTTACCTTTGCTTAACAGCGGTGCTAAGAAATCCACAACGATATGTAAACCTACCAGCTGAAAACTGACACACTTGATAATACAGTTATTTGCCTTAAATACATATATCTTGTCTTAGGCTACATCCATACTACTATGTTTTCATTTTTAAAAATGATGTTTTCACATCCTTTATGAAACTATCTTTTTCCACGCTAAAACAACAATGTATATGATGTAGCTGTTCGCTTACACTGTGCATCGGCGGAAACAGTAAGCAGATGTGCCCTCCTTAAAGAAATGGTAAAGTGCTGGTGAAGGGATTACAAAACTGTAGAGCCTGGTAAATGATATGCCTTTTTTGGATGTATGAACCATTCATACTGTACAACACGTAATTTAGATGCATACAGGTAAGCAACAACACAATTGACATGGAAAGCAACTCCTCTGTGTCCGCTGTGTTGGAATATGTTTTTCTTCCGTGAAGGGTGACCAATCAGGAAATGTGACGTTGTAATGAACAGTATCCAATCAGGGAAAGGCCAGGTAATAGATGTGAACCAATCTGAGGACGATTAGAGTATGTGCTTTGAAAACTCACCGTTTTCATCCATCGACACTGCAACTCTAAGCCAACATTTTCAGAAACGTGCGGTTCTGGAATTGATGTGAACCTAATGCTAAAATGGAGACAAATGTTTGTGTTTTTAAACAAAAATGCAGTAGTGTGGACATTGCGCTATACTATACAGTTTCAGTAGTCTGTAATAAAAGTAATGTTAAAAGGCACTCAAACTGAAATAGTAACCAAACTGTGATTTATAATTTGTCTTACGGAAAGATGCATTTCAAGAACCTGTCTATATCAACAGCAAACAAAGTGCTCACATTCCTCCTTAAAATGTCTCACTCACTGTTTCAGGAAATCACGGAAACAATGGAAACAATGGCACACCTGGCCGTGAAGGTGAAAAAGGTGAAAAAGGAGATCGGGGAGAACTGGGACCTCGTGGAGAGCGTGGACCCCATGGACAAAAAGGAGAAAAAGGCTCTCATGGAGTTCCTTCTGAGCTTCAGGTGCAAATTTCTAAATCATTTGAGTTTATTTTTGTACTGTTCTCTTCACTGAGTGCAGCTTCAAGTTTACAGATAGATAAAAATGCAAATGTTGGAAATTATTAATTATATAATAAACACACATAAAGACAAACATTTGTTTAAACACACATGAAGAAGAAGCAGTTCCAAACTATTAACATAAATGGAACCTTACAATATCTGACCATTAACATTAAGATTAAACTATGACCAGTTGACAACAGAGGGGAGGAAAACAAAACTTTAGTTAGCAGTATCTCTGGAGGAAAAAAAGTGTAAGATGATCTTATTAAATATAACATAAAGTGACACACTGTCACAATCCTGGGGACCTCCAGCAACTAGACAACCACCACCTTCTGGACATTCAACAGTAAAGTCCATGCTGGGCCATCTACTTTTGTTATAAACCCAATTAAAATGCATTGAGATAAATAAATTTAAATATACAGTACATCACAAAGAAAGGTTGTCGTAAATCTAATGTCTCTACAAGGTGATGTTCAGAATGTAATTTCAAGTCATTATAATTTATTTTTGTTTTTACTTCATCTATTCATCTGTCTATTAATCATATGACTTAGTTAAAGAGGTTGCAATTGTGGCCCACTTTGACCCTAGAGAGCTTTAACCAGGTATTTTACTTTGAGATTTGTTTTTCATTCTGAAAATTTCCAAGGTAATTTAAGGATTACCAATACATTGAAATAATCCATTTAGAATTTCTATAAATCCTTAACTCTTTGATCTGGTTATGGAGTCATGGAATAAAAGGCCAATCCCCTAAGTCCCCCGTGCTTTTTGCTGATGTCATTGTGTTGTGTAGTACCAGATAAGTGGAAGTGTAGAGGAATTTGGAAGAATGACAAAGGTCTGTAGTATTTTAAGGAGGACTGTAAAGGGGCAATCAAGTGGAGGTCTAATAACAGATCATTATCTACAGTATATTTTCTCTTTATTATTTGGGGGGTCTTTAGTTATTGTTTTTCAGGATGCACTGAGGGACTTCCTGATGGTTGGGCTTTGTTTGGTATGTGAAGCTGTGTGATGGAAAAATAAAGTCATTAGATGGAAACCTGCTGGTGCGGCTTTCTGGAGGATATCACAGGACTTAGAAGATAGAAGATAAATAGGAAGAAGACAGAATATATGAGGTTTATGATGATCAGGATTCAGAAGTTAGCCTGTAAGGATAGCTATTGTAAAGAATGGTAAGATGAAATATTTGACTCAAGATGGAAAATTAGAAGCAGAGATAACCCATAGAGTGCCTTGTGGATGAACAACTGGAAGAAGGTATCGGGAGTATTGTGCGATGAAGAGTTAAAGGTCAGGTTTTTAAGACCAACAGTGATGTTTGGAGCTGAGACATGGACAATAAAGAAAGTGCAGGAGAAGACGTTAGAGATGAGAATGTTGAGATGGATGTGTGGAATTACATTAAAGAAACAGAATAGGAAATGAGACAATCAAAGGTACTAAAAAGTGGGAGAGATATCTAAGAAAATACAGGAAAGCAGATTGAGGAGGCATGGAGACGTGATGAGGAAAGACAATGAATATGTGGGCAAAAGAGGGATGGGTATGGAAGTACAGGGGAAGAGAAGGTGAGGGGGGCCAAAGTGGGAGATCTGAAGGAAAAAAGGTTCTGACTGGCGAGGAGGTGCAGCAGGACCAAGTTGAGAAGGTTGGTCAAGCACATCAACCCCATATAGAAGTGGGAAAAGATGAAGAGAAGGAAGAAGAAGCTATTCATTGGTGAACCAATCGATACATAGACACTCAGTGACACAAATTAGATACGTGCAGAATTAATTATTTAATTTATATGAATGCCAAGATGGTAGGATGGCATGGCAAGGTGTGCAAATGATTAATTTTCTTTCCAAAAGTCATTACTACTGGTCACCAAAATAAGGTGACAACCAGACAGGTTTGGTTCATGGTCACTCTGGACATTTGTAATGTTCACACCAAAGTTATCCTGCTAAAATGCCCATCAGCTGTGCAAATTGATATGAAACAAATTGTCTGACTTCATAGCGTCTGGTTGTCATCTTTAAAGAATACTCCACCCAAAAAATATATTTTTTTACATGTCACTTACCCATCTTGATGTCACAATCAGTCCTAACCCATTTGCAGCTGTGTTTGGTGGACACCCAGATGGGCTTAAAGCAGAGAAGAACAAACAATATGGAAGGACTCGGGGAGAGGACATGTTCACGGCAATACCTTCCCCTAGACACAAGAGGGCAAATCCCCTGGATTACATCGAGGCCACGGGTTTGGAGCTTAGAAGCTCTACCCTGCTGGGGTCTGTGGCCACTGCCAGGGGGCACCTGGAAAGTTCCAGAGCCCTGAAATGCAGCACTTCTGCCACACCTGGAAGTGCTGCCAGAAGACAATCGGAGAGCACCTGGAGCACTTCCTGGTGCACCATAAAAGAGGCCGACTCACTCCGTTCAGAGAGCCGGAGTCGGGAGGTGGAGGACAAAGCATTCTGGGTGTGGAGGCGGCAGAGGAGAAAGAAAGAAAGAAAGAAAGGTACTGAGCAGTAGTGTTGTGCTTGCTAACTGTATACTACGCTCTGACGTGGGGAGCAGGAAATAGAGCTTCCCCACGAGAAATAAGCTAAGTGTTATTTTGCACTTGTGTGTCTCTATACCTGTCTGTCTCTGGGTTTGGGGAGCTGTTTGTTCCCGTGGCTTTCAAACTACCCAGTGTGGTTTGTAGCGATAGTGGAGAATATGGTTTATTCTCTTGTTTTCATTGAAAACAGAGATCACAATCTTGCTGATAGAATGGACATCTATGAGGACCAAGGTAACAAATATCAAAAATATACACTCTTATCTTGTAATGTACATGTCAAGTCATCCAAATGTATGCTCAAAATGTGCAAAATAATAAAGCTATGCCACCCAATGGATTGTGGGCACTGGGATAACCCAAAAACCAAGAGGCTATCTTTCTATTTTATAATTTGCAATGTTTTATTTTCTTACCTCTAGTGCCTCCTTTCTTATTGATCCTTTGGGAACCACAATCAGACACAATGATCCACAGTGCAGACGTATCATGCCCTTTAACAATCAAATTTATTTAGAAATATTAAAACCATTAAAATACTCCCCATACAGTCCCTAAATAAAACTCCATGTCCCCCCAGTCTCCAATCACTCATTTAGCAGGCAAAGAGTGCCAGTCAACTAGAGAGAAGAATCAAATTCCAGACACATTTTTATGCCCTCTGTCATTCAGTTGAAAAACAAAAGATCTAAACAAAGTACGGGCATCAATTATTTGATCCAAAGTGGGGAACTGCTTTGTCAGTATCAGTAGCCCGGTCCCCGGTTTCAAAGACTTTTAATTGATTGATGGTGGTTACGTCCTTCCAAAAAAACTTCAGCGCCAGTTCTAACACCCGGTCAGCTCCGAAAACAATTCTCCAGGAGTCCAAATCGTCTTGATGATTTTCCTCCAGCCGTCTACACTGTCTGTACTATCGCATTTCCTCCGGGCTTCTTCATACTCCTCTTGTTCATGCTTTCTCAAAAGTCGCTTTTTTATCAAACTCCCAATCCAATTATTAATACCACAATTTCCAAGACCCATGAAAATGCATAACAACACTCAACACACCGCAAAGTGCAAATCTGCATCAATCAACTGAATGGCGCACATCTCTCTATTATGCAAAAAAAATCTTGGGACAAGATGAGACTTTTTTTCCTGCAACGAGGCGTGATCTGTTGAAGAGAGACAGAGAGACACTTTCACGTCCCACGAAACAGTCAAGTCACGTCATACTTACAACCTTTGGAAGCAAGTCCCGTCATCTAACCTCTTAGTTGTTGGAATGCTTTTGGCAGACACACTTCCTGTGCTCTCTTTTCTTAAAAAATTTGGGGCCAGAAAAAGACAAAGTAGAACGTCGTAAAGAATTCAAAAACGTTGGTGCGATACACATGCAGAGCAGGTTAGAGATAATGGAAGTTGGAAAATTGTAAAGTCAAATAAAAATGATAGTAAAGATCACATTAGCGCAAAAAAATGGAAAATATTACTCGGTGAAATAATGGAACAGCAAAAAGAGATCGAATAGTTTTTGAGGATGTCTGGGGGAGAAGAGAGACAAGGCAGTGAGACAAAAGGACAGCTGCTGTACAGGCTTTTAAACATTTGAAGAGCTGCATGAAATGATCACGCGGCACGGCAACAGCAGCAAGCCAGCAGCTGATCAAGCAAAGAGGAGGTAAAAAAAACAACTGTGTTTGTATCCCATTATATCACCATTTAAGAGGGGTTTTGGAGGAGCGACGGCGTCTCCTTGGGGTGTGTTCAGCCCCCCTCTTCACAATGGCATGTAGCGCAGGCGGAGGGTGGTTTTTGGTAGTTGGCGAGCAAAGCGAGCAGGGGGCGAAGCCCCTTAGTTAAATAACAAAACAAATACTCTATACAACATGAACACAGTGACAAATTGTGACAAATCCCTCACAAACTTTCCAAAATGAATGTCAAGCCCCAAGTAGGAGTCTTGATTTGGTGGAGGTCTTCCACTATCTGGTCACTTCTCCTACTTTTTAGGAACTTATTGACTGTGCTACAATATACTGAGGAGATTGGATGTCCTTTTCAAAGTAATATCAGCTTTTATCTCTGGTCAGAAATGTCCCTGAACTCGTATCTGATGAAGTGTGAGTGAGACATTTCTGGGAACCACAAAGCAGTGGTTCTCAGCCTTTTTGGACCTGAGACTGAGATGTATCTATTTTTGTTCAATGATTACCAATATTTGTAATATAAAACTAGTCATTATTTTCCCCTGAAAGGCACACATTAACAAACAGCAGTAATACTGTGGTGTGAAAAAGTATTCAATCCCTTTGAAAGTAATCATTATTTTCTGCATGACCAAAAGATTTATGCACATATTTATCCATTCAGTTTTCTTAATGGGAACTCTCTAACAACACAATTCCAAAGTCAAAATAAACCACTTTCTGTAGATATTTAACTGAAGAATAAAAGTTCAAAGTTGATTCTGGGGTTCGTCAGGGCTGTGTTCTGCTCATACTCTGTTCATAGCTTGTATGGATTGGGTGTTGGGGAAGGTCGTGAGGTCCAGCGGCTGTGGAGCATCTGTTGGTGAAGAAAGATTCACAGATCTTGACTTTGCTGATGATGCTGTTTTCTTCGCGGAGTCAATGGAAGTAGTAATATGTCAGGTGGGGTCTGTCAAAATTTAATCCAATTTGATTGATGAGATTAAGCCCCGCCCCTTTTTAATTAATGCCCGGAAGTCCCGCCCCTACAACCACCTGTTGTTTTGTTGACCTTTGATGACCTTTCCGGAAGCCCCCTCCCCCAACCACCTGTTCAGCCACCTGTTTGCCCACTTCTTGCCCCCGCCCCTAACCACCTGTTCGTTCCTACTTTCTGTCAAGGGTAATTGATGGATGCCCCCACCCCTTGAACCCCCATGCTTGGCCACCTGCCCTGAACCATCTCGGTAGGGCAAGTCCAGACATGCCCAAGGGCTGCTAGGCCCCGCCGCCCCCCCTTGAACCCATCACCCCAACCACTTCCCAGCCCCCCTCTTCCTAAGACAAGTTCAGGCATGTTGCAGCCGGACCCTGGACAAGTTCAGGCATGTTTCTATCCACACCCGGACTGAAGGGCCTGCCTAAGCCTCACCGATAGAATCCTTGTACCTCTGTAACTATTATTTTTAAAATATCTAAACTTTATCATTTGTATTTCTAGGCGTATGTGCAGGCAAGGTCATGTAGTTCGAAGCACACAGAAAGGATCTCTCTCTCTCTCTCTCGCTGTTCACACTGATCCCGGAGCGTAGCTAGAGCCGTCAGTGCAGGCCATATGCTCGGAGCTGTGTGTAAGTTCCCCCATCTCCTAACCCAGGCAGAGAAGCGCGCGATTGTCTTAACACAACTGCCAAAACCCCTCCTCCCCAGCCTGCATGTGTGTCAACAGCTGGGCGTAATTCTTCCATTCCCAAGACGCATGGGTCTTAAAAAGTTAAAGGCTTTCATGATGACGTGTAAAACACGAGATAAATAGCTCGATATAAGCCCTTTAAAAATCACACAGTTAAATAAGAAGCAGCAGAACCCTTTTAAATCATGTTTGAGATGTCTAAATGCTATATTAATGAATATATTTATAAATTGTATTAAAATCAATCTAAAACCATCCCTTGTTCTATCCATTTTAATCCTCCCCTCATGAAGAAATCCATTTAGATTTTTCTAAAACTTTGACTGCCTTAATCAGATCGGATATCTCGGGCTAGAGAAAGGAAATTTTAAAATACTCTTTGTCGACACCGCTTTTTGCAAAGCACAACGCACCCTCAACACCACCTCCGGCCGTCTAGAGCTAAGGTAATGGGTGTTGGGGAATCGGGGGCAATTCAGCTGTTTATGACCTCGTGGCCGAGGAAACTTTGGGAAAGGTGAAAAAGGTCTTACGGAGATGTGTACAGCTGTTTAAACAAATCTACGGGTTACAACGGAATCTATTAAACAAATTCTGGACTTTTCATCGCCCATCCAAAGTTGTTGTTTTTAAACACCGGACAACGGCCATTACACGGCTGTCCGGTTAAAATGATGGGGAAAATATCTGATATTACAGATCACAGGCGACACATTCCAAAACATCCAGCTCTTTCGGGTATATAAATAAGTGTTCAGACCGGTCCATTACTCAGCAGGCCGTTAATACTGAAAGAGGACACCGAATCTCGTCGGAAACATCAAGGATCACGGTATGGCATATTTTTGATTATTATATGCGCCAAACAAGTATTTTTTAGAAAACGGATGGATGAACCCTCATAGTTTATCCTTAATATGAATAATTTCTAAATTTAATCTCAAGTGCGTGCGTGCGCGCACTCGTGTGTAGGCGCATGAGCGCGTGCATGTGTACGTATAATATAAGATGCAGCATTTATATCCATCTATCAGCGTGTACGACGATTAATGTACAAATTCATAGGACTGAAGCAAACAATATTAGGTTTTTCATACCGAAACGGGCATTACAATCAAGTAGTTTTTGTCTCGGCGTCTGAAAATTCAAACAGAGCCTCTTCTCTAAGAATATTTAGTCATGGTTTAAAAGCGCAGGCCGGTTGTGTATCAGCTTTGGCGTAGTAAGAGGTCGGTATTCTGAACTACGTACAGAAGGGTCTCGTTTGTGAAATGCGTACTCTTTCGAATCGGAATTACTGTAGCAGGGGAATCTCTGCCCCGGGGTCTGCATGTTTTTAAAAGTCTGGGATATCGAAACATTTTAACTTTATAAACTCTCATTTGTTACAACCGGTTGGAGACAGCCTCCAATGATGAACGGGATCCAGGAGCATATATCGAAGCGAATGCTTAATTGACATAAGGCAACTGTGTTTTCATTCATTTCGCTAAATGAAAAGTAATTATTTTAATACAGAATAGTAGCCCCCCAAAAGCCGGGTGATTTTAGACGTGTGAGTAATATAATGAAGTTATTTTTAAAAGTAACCCCCACTGCACAAGACAGACAGATTCCACGTGTGTTTTAGGATTTGCTGTGGTGGTCAGTGATGATTTTTAACTTTTTCCTTAGCTCATTTCTATAACATAGGAGCAATTTGACAAAGGAAAACTCTGTAAATACACTCGTGCATTTAAACGGAGATTTAAGAAAGCAGGTTTCTACCTCAGACAGATTACTCACCTTATCCCAGTTTTGTTCATGCATGTAAAAGCACTCACTGTTGTTACACTAGCACAAAATTGATATTTTCTGTCTACTCAAAAAACTAAAATTATTTCTATTAACACAGGTGATAACTGGAAAACATTTCACTATTTTTAATTAAAAAGTTAAAAACAGAAAAGCCCAATTATGATTTTTGTTTTGTCATGCTAGGGTGACACTTTTGCCCTTTATACTCTCTCTTATGAAGACCTTAACACATATTCTTACCAAAATAGTTCATCACTTCCCAATTCCTGTAACTTCAGGTAATTAGACAGAGCTCCATAACTGGCATGAGAAAAGTATTATAGGTCAAATACACAGTGCCATGAAACAAAAGCACTGAACGCCACACAACCTGGTATTGCTAGATGTATTTTGTTACCTGGAAAAAACGAAACATTTTCAGTAGCCACATAAAATGACCGGTTGCTTTAACATGAAAATAAAGCATCTTTAGAAAATAAAGCATCTAAAAGCATCTTTGTAAAGGTCCAACTTTAAAACATAAGAAAAATCCTTGTTTCCAAAAGAGTTCTGCCCATTTTTCCAACAGTTTTCTTGACTGATCTTTGGAATCATCAGGGCCTTTCTGATTACATCCACCCAAACATAGCATATAGCTTTAATTTCTGTACTCCTTTTAAATGATAATAGCCAGTATAAAGCCCCTAAAGGAACTGGGTAGGAACTGGAGACATCTGAGATCTTCTGTCATATCTTTTTTTTGTGAACAGAGTTTTCATAAGTTTTAATTGCGCCCCCTAATGTTTTTTTGAAAGCATCCCACTAATACCGATATGTCCTTTTTTTAAAATTAATGATATACCATAGATGCATATTTTATTATAACTACTTAACTTTTATCTAACTCAATATTTATTTTTCTAGTATCAGAATGTAGTTTAAGTTATTTTGTTTTGGGTTCAATAGATGTATTTTTCATATTTTTGATTCTTTTCTTTTTTTCACATCTTTGTGCCCCCTTTTTGTTACTTCGTTCCCCCTGGGGGGCCATCCCCACAGTTTGAGAACTACGGTTGTAGGAGATTATTTGTAAAACACTCTGTGGCACTTCAAGCTAAATTAGATTTCCTTGGTTATTCAGTCGTCCATCGGTGTTCCATTTTTGTTATAAATTGTATTTAGTCTCTCTCTATTTACTAAACATTTTATGTTGAATAGAAAACAGTTATCTTGTTCAGGTTTTAATTTAAAACCACATTTTTATCAACAGGCTCTTTGGTACTCAGGATGCTTTGTATAATACAAGGTTTTAGAAATTTCTGTTAATGCTTGGTAAGAGCCTTCCATTTACATCAGTTATGAGCCCCTGAAAATAAGAATGGTTATAGTAGGTTATAGGTCCTGTACACTACAGGGCTGATGATTAGGCTTATGCTGGACACGTTAGGCAAATCAGGATGGAAAATTTTTAGTGAATAGTTACATAATATTATATGTGTTAGCACAAGGATTACAATTTTACTAAAACTTTGTGGTTTATTCTTTCTTTTAGGTAGTCAAGGTGATATAGGACAGCTATCATTGAAAACTGCTTTTCCCCTCTGTTTGTGAAAAAGCACCCTTTGTTTTAGCAGCGTTCAGGGTGAAGGGGACGTAAGTTTAAACTGTGATTCCAAGAGTCAACAAGTGTCTGCTGTCTTCTTGAATACGAGTCAAAGGACCAGGGTTTTTCCAAGGATCACAGTCAAGGGCAGAGTTAAGCTAGACATTATAATCCAAAATGTAACATTGACTCGACCATATCACAAATATAAGACAGTAAAAACTAAAATGTACAAATACTAAGTCACAGAGGAGATGAAAAAACATATTAAGACCGGATCAACAAGGGATCACCCCAAGTTCACAGCACACTACAACATAACCTACGTGTTCTGCGGTATATTATCAGCTAAACTGTCATCTATGTAGGCAGATTGGGCCTCCTTTGTGTCAAGAGCATTTTGATGGATGTCTCTTATTAGGGTCTGTGAAATGTACTTCTGCATAAAAAACCCTAAGGTCTCGGGAGTATGGTCATTGTGAATAGTTAATACAGAAAAGAGAATACAGAACACACGCCGCACTTGTCCTATCTCTTCTGAAAATCCCTAGTTGAATTTTGAACATCATGTCCTATGTTTGGTTAACACTGTGGACACAGGCGCTAGATCTCCGTCATATTGACCTTTAAAGAATAAAGATTATAGAATCTTTTGCACTCTCCATTACAAGATCCAGAGTACACGCAGGATGTTTGACAATTAAGCAAAGACCCTTTAGTTTGTCAGAATCATGGGGTTAGCGCACAGGTCCATATTCTAAAATATCATATCTATTTAGTTAGCATGTTGGCGCTGTTCATTTTCAATATACAGTGGTATACTTCCCTGTCAAAAGGTTAAAATAAAACAGAGATCCGAGATACTCCTATTGAATCAGCAACATTTGTTATTAAGTGTATAGGTTTGTCTTGCATTCTAATTCTTAAAGCTCTATCAAACTATTGTTAATTTCAAAGCAAAATGCAACCAATCATTTTGTTTACAACTAAATTAAATAATCCTTATAAATAGATCCCGGTGCTTGATAATACTTAACACTAATTGATATCATTAAATGATACTTCTGTGTTTTATTCAGGTTTGCTATTTAATATTTTTAATTTGCCTTTTTAAGTTTTATTAAAAAATGAACTTTAAGACATATTCAGACTATTCCAGACTGCATGTCAAAAAGCTTATTATTTATTTCAAAGGTTTCTTTTCGCTGGTTTTGTCACCTATCAATGTTTTTATACATCACAGCAGTTTTTCAAATTGTAATAACTCCTTTATAACTCCACTTTTTCATGTAATTATTTACTTCATAATTAACTTTTATTTATTTTGGCACAAAGTCCTTTACCATCAAGACTACCAGTCTAGTTCATATTCTAAACTCCAATATTTAATGTTCTTCCTGAATCAGGAGGAACACAAACCTGACTTTTAGTTCCAGATAAGGTTCATAACAATAACCGGCTCATGTCAATTAGCCTCATACTAGCAGATGTTAAATAATGTTTTACCCAACTCGTTGCAAACCGTGGAACTGCCTACATAGATGACAGTTTAGCTGATAATATACCTCAGAACACGTAGGTTCTGTTGTAGTGTGCTGTGAACTTGGGGTGATCCCTTGTTGATCCGGTCTTAATATGTTTTTTCATCTCCTCTGTGACTTAGTATTTGTAAACTTTAGTTTTTACTGTCTTATATTTGTGATATGGTCGAGTCAATGTTACATTTTGGAATAATAATGTCTAGCTTAACTCTGCTCCTGACTATGATCCTGGCACAAACCCTGGTCCTTTGACTCGTATTCAAGAAGATTGCAGACACTTGTTGACTCTTGGAATCACAGTTTAAACTTACATCCCCTTCACCCTGAATGCTGCTAAAACAAAGGGTGCTTTTTCAGAAACAGATGGAAAAGCAGTTTTCAATGATAGCTGTCCTATGTCACCTGGACTACCTAAAAGAAAGAATAAACCACAAAGTTTTAGTAAAATTTTAATCCTTGTGCTAACACATATAATATTATGTAACTATTCACTAAAAATTTTCCATCCTGATTTGCCTAACGTGTCCAGCATAAGCCTAATCATCAGCCCTGTAGTGTACAGGCTCCTATAACCTACTATAACCATTCTTATTTTCAGGGGCTCATAACTGATGTAAATGGAAGGCTGTTACCAAGCATTAACAGAAATTTCTAAAACTTTGTATTATACAAAGCATCCTGAGTACCAAAGAGCCTGTTGATGAAAATGCGGTTTTAAATTAAAACCTGAACAAGATAACTGTTTTCTATTCAACATAAAATGTTTAGTAAATAGAGAGAGACTAAATACAATTTATAACAAAATGGAACACCGATGGACGACTGAATAACCAAGGAAATCTAATTTAGCTTGAAGTGCCACAGAGTGTTTTACAAATAATCTCCTACAACCGTAGTTCTCAAACTGTGGGATGGCCAGGGGAAAGTAACAAAAAAGGGGCGCAAAGATGTGAAAAAAAGAAAAGAATCAAAAATATGAAAAATACATCTATTGAACCCAAAACAAAATAACTTAAACTACATTCTGATACTAGAAAAATAAATATTGAGTTAGATAAAAGTTAAGTAGTTATAATAAAATATGCATCTATGGTATATCATTAATTTTAAAAAAGGACATATTGGTATTAGTGGGCTACTTTCAAAAAAACGTTAGGGGGCGCGATTAAAACTTATGAAAACTCTGTTCACAAAAAAGATATGATAGAAGATATCAGATGTCTCCAGTTCCTACCCAGTTCCTTTAGGGGCTTTATACTGGCTATTATCATTTAAAAGGAGTACAGAAATTAAAGCTATATGCTATGTTTGGGTGGATGTAATCAGAAAGGCTATGATGATTCTAAAGATCAGTCAAGAAAACTGTTGGAAAAATGGGCAGAACTCTTTTGGAAACAAGGATTTTTCTTATGTTTTAAAATTGGACCTTTACAAAGATGCTTTTAGATGCTTTATTTTCTAAAGATGCTTTATTTTCATGTTAAAGCAACTGGTCATTTTATGTGGCTACTGAAAATGTTTCGTTTTTTCCAGGTAACAAAATACATCTAGCAATACCAGGTTGTGTGGCGTTCAGTGCTTTTGTTTTATGGCACTGTGTATTTGACCTATAATACTTTTCTCATGCCAGTTATGGAGCTCTGTCTAATTACCTGAAGTTACAGGAATTGGGAAGTGATGAACTATTTTGGTAAGAATATGTGTTAAGGTCTACATAAGAGAGTATAAAGGGCAAAAGTGTCACCCTAGCATGACAAAACAAAAATCATAATTGGGCTTTTCTGTTTTTAACTTTTTAATTAAAAATAGTGAAATGTTTTCCAGTTATCACCTGTGTTAATAGAAATAATTTTAGTTTTTTGAGTAGACAGAAAATATCAATTTTGTGCTAGTGTAACAACAGTGAGTGCTTTTACATGCATGAACAAAACTGGGATAAGGTGAGTAATCTGTCTAAGGTAGAAACCTGCTTTCTTAAATCTCCGTTTAAATGCACAAGTGTATTTACAGAGTTTTCCTTTGTCAAATTTCTCCTATGTTGTAGAAATGAGCTAAGGAAAAAGTTAAAATCATCACCACCACAGCAAATCCTAAAACACACGTGGAATCTGTCTGTCTTGTGCAGTGGGGGTTACTTTTAAAAATAACTTAATTATATTACTCACACGTCTAAAATCACCCGGCCTTTGGGGGGCTACTATTCCGTATTAAAATAATTACTTTTCATTTAGCGAAATGAATGAAAACACAGTTGCCTTATGTCTATTAAGCATTCGCTTCGATATATGCTCCTGGATCCCGTTCATCATTGGAGGCTGTCTCCAACCGGTTGTAACAAATGAGAGTTTATAAAGTTAAAATGTTTTGATATCCCAGACTTTTAAAAACATGCAGACCCCTGGGCAGAGATTCCCCTCTACAGTAAGCCGATTCGAAAGAGTACGCATTTCACAAACGGGACCCTTCTGTACGTAGTTCAGAATACCGACCTCTTACTACGCCAAAGCTGATACACAACCGGCCTGCGCTTTTAAACCATGCCTGAATATTCTCAGAGAAGAGGTTCTGTTTGAATTTTCAGACGCCGAGACAAAAACTACTTGATTGTAATGCCCGTTTCGGTATGAAAAACCTAATATTGTTTGCTTCAGTCCTATGAATTTGTACATTAATCGTCGTACACGCTGATAGATGGATATAAATGCTGCATCTTATATTATACGCACACATGCACGCGCTCATGTGCCTACACACGAGTGCGCGCACGCACGCACTTGAGATTAAATTTAGAAATTATTCATATTAAGGATAAACTATGAGGGTTCATCCATCCGTTTTCTAAACATACTCGTTTGGCACATATAATTATCAAAAATATGCCATACCGTGATCCTTGATCTTCCCGACAAGATTCCGAGTCCTGTTTCAGTATTAACGGCCTGCTGAGTAATGGACTGGTCTGAACACTTACTTATTTACCCGAAAGAGCTGGATGTTTTGGAATGTGCCCGGTAATCTGTAATAACAGATGCTTACCCATCATTTTAACCGGACATCCGTGTAATGTCCCGGTGTTTAATTCCACACCTTTGGATTGACGAAGAAAGGTCCAGAATTTGTTTAATAGAATCCATTGTAACCCGTAGATTGCTTTAAACAGCTGTACACATCTCCGTAAGACCTTTTTCACCTTTCCCAAAGTTTGCTCGGCCACGAGGTTAAGGGCCATAAATGGCTGAATTGCCCCCGATTCCCCAACACCCATTACCTTAGCTCTAGGGTGCGTTGTGTTTTGCAAAAGCGGTGTTTGACAAAGAGTATTTTAAAATTTCCTTTCTCTAGCCCGAGATATCCGATCTGATTAAGGCAGTCAAAGTTTTAGAAAAAACTAAACGGATTTCTTCATGAGGGGAGGATTTAGATTGATTTTAATACAATTTATAAATATATTCATTAATATAGCATTTAGACATCTCAAACGTGATTTAAAAGGGTTCTGCTGCTTCTTATTTAACTGTGTGATTTTTAAAGGGTTTATATCGAGCTATTTATCTTGTGTTTTACACGTCATCATGAAAGCCTTTAACTTTTTAAGACCCATGCGTCTTGGGAATGGAAGAATTACGCCCAGCTGTTGAGAAACACGCGGGCTGGGGAGGAGGGGTTTTGGCAGTTGTGTTAAGACAATCGCGCTCTTCTGTGCCTGGGTTAGGGGATGGGGGAACTTACACACAGCTCCGAGCATATGGCCTGCACTGACGACTCTAGCTACGCTCCGGGCTCAGTGTGAGCAGCGAGAGAGAGAGAGAGATCCTTTCTGTGTGCTTCGAACTACATGACCTTGCCTGCACATACGCGTAGAAATACAAATGATAAAGTTTAGATATTTTAAAAATAATAGTTACAGAGGTACAAGGATTCTTACCCAAAGCAATATTGGCAGTAACGGCGACAAGTTAGATCGGTCCGGCCGGAGCATGTGTGTGTGTATGTCCTCGGAAAAATGTCCCAGGAAGTGGAGGGGCCAGACATCAGGTGCTGTCTATCGGTGAGGCTTAGGCAGGCCCTTCAGTCCGGGTATGGATAGGAACATGCCTGAACTTGTCTTAGGAAGAGGGGGGCTGGGAAGTGGTTGGGGGTGATGGGTTCAAGGGGGGCAGGGGGTGGGGCCTAGCAGCCCTTGGGCATAACTGGACTTGCCCTACCGAGATGGTTCAGGGCAGGTGGCCAAGCAGGGGGGCGGGGGCATCCATCAATTACCCTTGACAGAAAGTAGGAACGAACAGGTGGCTGAACAGGTGTTGGGGGAGGGGACTTCCGGAAAGGTCATCAAAGGTCAACAAAACAACAGGTGGTTGTGGGGGCGGGACTTCCGGTCATCAATTAAAAAGGGGCAGGGCTTAATCTCATCAATCAAATTGGATTAAATTTTGACAGAACCCACCTGACATATTACTACTAATGGAGGCTCTGATTGGGGCGCTTGAGAGACTGAGTGAGGAGTCTGAGTGTCTGGGCTTACGAGTGTTCTGAATAAAAACCAAGATCCAGGCCTTTAATGCCCTGTTGGCCACAGCCATCAGCAGTGTGTCTGTCTGCTGAGAGTGTGTCGACCTTATCGAGAGGTTTACTTACCTTGGCAGTGACATTCATGTCTCTGGTGACTCTTCGTATGAAGTCAGTAGATGGATTGGGAGAGCATGGGGGGGTCATGAGGTCGCTGGAATGGGGTCTGTGACGCTCCTGATATCTTTGCGAAAGGACGAAGGTCCAAATCTTTAGAGTCCTAGTGCCTCCTGTCTTGCTATATGGTTGTGAGACATGGATGCTATCCAGTGACCTGAGACAAAGACTGGACTCCTTTGGTACTGTGTCTCTCTGGAAAATCCTTGGGTACTGTTGGTTTGATTTTGTGTCGAATGAGCAGTTGCTCATGGCATCCTGAATGAGGCACATTACCTGCATTGTGAGGGAGCGTTAGTTACGGTACTACGGCCATGTGGCGCGCTTCCTTGTGGGTGATCTAGCTCATAAGATCCTCATTGTTAGGGACCCAAGTGGCTGGACCAGGCCAAGGGGTCGCCCACGTAACACCTGGCTCTGGCAGATAGAGGGTCATTTCTGAAGGGTTAGACTAGACCGCATGTCTGCCTCGGGGGGTTGCCAACCAGGATCCTGGGTTGTTTCAAGGTGTAGTGGGTGCGGCAATGCACTGTACCAGTGCATGCTCCCCAACTTAACTTGACTTGACTTAGTGTTTGCCCAAGAATTTAAGCCCTAAACATTCATATGTCGAGAACCCTTTTGCTGCAATAACATCCTTCATTCTTTTGGGTGTGTAGATGTGCCCCAGTTTCTTGCAGATTGTTCAGGAGTGACTCTTCATCATTCTTCTTGGCAGAGTTGATAGAGATCCTCTTAGTAGGCGGGGTGGCACCTCTGGACAGCAGTTTTTAAATACTGCCACAGATTCTCAATAGGGTTAAGATCAGCGATTTAACTTGGCCATTCCAAAACATTCACTTTTCTGTTTCAGAACCATTCCAGTGTCGCTTTGGCCTTATGTTTAGGGTCATTGCCATGGTGAAAGATGAATCTTCTCCCTAAACATAAATTCACAGCAGACTGGAATAAGTTCTCCTGCAGTATTGTGCGTATTTGTGTCCATCCATTGTCACTTCAACTCTGACAAGATCCCAAGTCCCAGCACATTAAAAACACTGTAGGTATGGTGTTTCTTGAGACATGGGCAGTATTAGTTTTACTCCACACCTACCTCTTTGAAGTTTGGCCAAAAAGTTCTGTTTTGGTCTCATCTGACCATAAAACCTTCTCCCACAGCTCAACTGGGTCTTTTTAACAAATGCCATATATGCTTTTATGTAAACCTCCTTAAGGAATGGCTTCTTTCTTGCTTCCATCCTGTTGAGGCATGTTGTATGGAGAACCCTTGAAATTGTGGACCCCTGCACTTTCACTCCAGTTTCAGCTGTGGTCGCTGAAAACCAGGAAGAACAGGGAACGGACACCAATGTAAAGTAAAAAGCAATTTCTTTATTCTTGGTGAGCAGGAGGCCGCAGCAGCTGTCAGCTCAGTTAGCTACAGGCAGCCTCCCGTCAGCAGGGAGTTTCCCTCTTTTTATAACCAGCTTGTTTATTAAACAAAAAGAGGAAATATGGCAGTTCATTTTGAGGTCACACATAGATTGATAAAGCTTGTGGTCACACCCTGGATTGGTACGTGCAGAAGCGCACAGTGTTTCTTACAGATAAAACAGTTATCAGCACACTCACAGTCTTAAGCAATACGCCCTTGTCAGCACCACACACACACAAGACCAGTTGCAGAAATTTCTTATCCTAACTCTCACAGGGTGTGTGCAACTTCAGCAGATTACACAATACTTCCTCATTCTTCGTACGCACATAGCTTATACAATATCAAAGGTTACATAAAGTTAGTTCAATACATTACATTAATAGAAGGGAGACCGGAGGGTGTGTTCCAACTACAGAGGGATCACACTCCTCAGCCTCCCTGGAAAAGTCTATTCGGGGGTTCTGGAGAGGAGGGTCCATCAGATAGTTGAACCTCGGATTCAGGAGGAACAGTGTGGTTTTCGTCCTGGTTGTGGAACAGTGGACCAGCTCTATACCCTTAGCAGGGTCCTGGAGAGTGCATGGGAGTTTGCCCAACCAGTCTATATGTGTTTTGTGGACTTGGAAAAAGCATTCGACCGTGTCCCACGGGGAATCCTGTGGGAGTTGCTCCAGGAGTATGGGGTACCAGACCCCCTGGTAAGAACTGTTCGGTCTCTGTACAACCGGTGTCAGAGCTTGGTCTGCATTGCCGGCAGTAAGTCGAGCGCTTTTCCAGTGAGAGTTAGACTCCGCCAGGGCTGCCCTTTGTTGCCGATTCTGTTTATGGACAGAATTTCTAGGCGCTGCCAGGTTGTTGAGGGGGTCCGGTTTGGTGGACTCAGGATTGGGTCACTGCTTTTTGCAGATGATGTTGTCCTGTTTGCTTCATCAGGCCGTGATCTTCAGCTCACTCTGGATTGCTTTGCAGCTGAGTGTGAAGTGACTGGGATGGGAATCAGCACCTCCAAATCTGAGACCATGGTCCTCAGCCGAAAAAGGGTGGAGTGCCCTCTCAGGGTTGGGAGTGAGATCCTGCCCCAATTGGAGGAGTTCAAGTACCTCGGGATCTTTTTTACGAGTGAGGGAAGAATGGAGAGTGAGATCGACAGGCAGATCGGTGCAGCATCCGCAGTGATGCGGGCTCTGCATCAGTCTGTCGTGGTGAAAAAGGCCATCGGACCTTACTTATTCTATGTTAGTTAATGTTGACTTATGTTTATTTTTTATTGTGTCTTCTATTTTTCTATTCTTCATTTTGTAAAGCACTTTGAGCTAAATTTTTTTGTATGAAAATGTGCTATATAAATAAATGTTGATTGATTGATTGATTGAAAACATAGATTGCAATTCAGATTGTGGATCGTGATTTTGTGTTAAGGTTTATGATATGATTTTTTGGAAAGCTCGATCACCCCTAATTTGAATAATCAAGTTTTCAAATTTATATAGGATTAATTAACCCTTTGGCGAGCTACTTGGAAAGGGGTTGCAAGCTACCAGTATCTTGTGAGCGACGTGTTGGAGACCCCCAGTTTAGAAGGACGGCATGTTCTAGTAAGAGTCTGGGAGCTGTGATGAACCTTCCACTTTCTGATCATCGATCCAACAATGCTTAACAGGACATTCAAACTCTGATATTTTTGCAGCCATTTCTGTCTTGTGTATTTCAATGACATATCAGCAGAACGTTCCTTAATCTTGATTGTTGCAGTCATTATCCAACAAAGATGATAGCCCTTAGAAAAGGGGCTTTTTATATCCGGTGAGATACAAAGGACTCACAAGTAGGACCTAATTATGTTTAATTATGACTGTCACGTTTGTGTCATTTGGGATTCATTTGTCATTTATGTAAACCTGGAGCTTCCAAGCACAGGGGTTTAAATACGTATGCAAACATTGGCTTTTGAGTTTTGCTTCTTCAGTTAAATATCCACAGAAAATGGTTTACTTTGACTTTGGAAATGTACTGGTATAACGTAAGAGTTCACATTAAAAATATTGAATGGCTGCAGAAAATTATAATGACTTTCAGAGGGACTGAGTACTTTGCACACCACTGTACATATTCAACATTTAATCATAGCATGTATAACAGATTAAATACGCACAGCACTTGTCCAAAAATAACTCAACTCTCCATTTTTCAATACTGAATACAATTTATTGCCCATTTGCCTTTTTAAAGGGTAACGTGGGATTCTCTAATTCTCACAATCAAAGGTAAGTGAAGAGA
Organism: Polypterus senegalus; assembly: GCF_016835505.1. Taxonomy (NCBI): domain Eukaryota; kingdom Metazoa; phylum Chordata; class Cladistia; order Polypteriformes; family Polypteridae; genus Polypterus; species Polypterus senegalus. Next base: position 22,212,085 of record NC_053157.1, read on the forward strand.
GCGCAGAGAGGAAGACGTTTTAGTTTTCTGCCGGCTAACTCGTCCGGAACTTCATTTATTTCACTAAGCAAGACAAGCCGTTCTGTAATTGTGTGAGTTTCTTATGGTTGGCAGTTAGGTGTGCAACAAGGTGATGCCTGGAGTGCCTGCTGACTTGTTGTACAAACACACTAGAATGCTTTTTGTGAAGCCTCAGGGTTTTGATTTTATTCATTTCACAACGTTGAAGGATTTACTTCTGTAAGTAATCATGCTTTGTTTCCGAAGTGTGATATTTAAAAAATAGTTTTTTTATACTCTTTGAATTGTGAAATGCCCCTAAATTCATTGAATGTCTCTTTGCATGTGAAAGTTTGTAACTGGATGTGATCAATTTTTTTAATTGTATAGGTGTAATATACTGATCTAAAAGTAGGCTTGCATTAGTCATGATTCAGTTTGGTTCGCTGAACTAGATAATTAAAAACCATTGTAACATACATTTTTCAGAGCCAGTGATAGCAAGGAGTACAATAAATGTATACTTCATCATCCCAGTGACAAGAACACTTTGAATGGTGAATGAGATTCATAAGGAAACTCCACTCCAGCTGCAGGTACCATTAGTTTGTGAGTTAGCAGCATTCTGATTTCAAGAAAGCTCTTCTTTTGCTCAGTCGTGTGGTAAAGTAAGGTTTACAAAAGACTATTGAACAATAACGGTCATTATAAAATGTGCCCTAATAATAAATTGTAATGCCACCATCATATTCTTTCAGCTTGTATTTTATTAGCTCATATCAAAACCAGATATCAAAGGCACATTCCCTGCATTTTGACACAAGAAGCAACGGAGACTCTGCCATGGTCCAACATGACTTGACCCCAAATTCAGGTGGAAGGTAGAACAAAATAAAATAATTAAATTCCTCTTAGTTTCTGTCATTATCAGTAATAATGAATGCTAATATGCTTATAACTGCATAGAAGAATTGGCATCTATGCTGTTGGGATTGCAGCACACATAGTTGACTAAGTGGTGTGAGGCCTCCAAAGTAGAACCAAAAAGCAGGCCAGATTCCCTTCTAGCCTGCCGAGATAAGGCCCACTGAATGCCTACACTGATAGCTGGCTTCAGCCTACACTGTGTCAAATGTGCCTTGGCTTCAAAAATTAAAGTAAATAACAAAAAAAATATATATATATATATATATATATATATATATATATATATACTAATAAAAGGCAAAGCCCTCACTCACTCACTCACTCACTCACTCACTCACTCACTGACTCATCACTAATTCTCCAACTTCCCGTGGGGTGGAAGGCTGAAATTTGGCAGGTTCATTCCTTACAGCTTCCTTACAAAAGTTGGGCAGGTTTTATATCGAAATTCTACGCGTAATGGTCATAACTGGAAGCTGTTTTTCCATTTACTGTAATGGAGATGAGCTTCAACGCCGTGGGGGCGGAGTTTCGTGTGACATCATCACGCCTCCCACGTAATCACGCAGTACATAGAAAACCAGGAAGACCTCCAAAAAGCGCTGAAGAAAACATGCATTATATAATTGAGAAGGCAGCGAAACAATAAGAAGCGAGCGAGTGACATATACAACCATATTCATGAGTTCTGCTACTGAAACAAAGCACGATGTAAACCTACACTTTAAATTAAGTTCATAGACAGGCTGCGCTGGCGTTTGTAATTTAGTGCCTGCCCATATAAGGCCGTCCGTCAGCGGCAATCCAATAGCAAACTGCCACGGGTAAATATTCACGGGTGAAGGACTGTGCTTATGGAGAGGAAGATGAGATGGTCAGGGTGGTGTTTGACACAAACTCAGCGAAACTGCGAGAGAAAGTTTTAAGTGCCAGGACTAAGGTAACATTAAATACAGCCATGGACATAGCACGAGATGGCACCAGCACAGCTGGGAACCTTCGATGCATGTACACCGAGTGGCTCACGTGAACTGACGCAGTGCACAGACAAAAAGCAACAGTTCCAAAGAGCTGAACAAAACCGAATTACACAATTGAAAAGGCAGCAAAAATATGAAGCGTCTCATACATACAAGCATATTCATAAATCCAACTACTGCGAAAACAAAGCACACGTTGGAAAAAGTCAATGTCCCGCTAAAGGAAGACAGTGTAAAAAAACCCGTGCATGCAGTGTGTCAGGTCTCAGATAAAGAAGAAGACGAGCTGTTTATTGATGCAGTAAGAAACGAATCGATGAATGAAACCTGTCATCTTTACAATGATTGACAAACACGGAATGTAACTTGAACACAACACATCCTACAAATACGAACCTGATTGAAAGAAATAATGATAATCAAATCATTGATGACAGCAACACTCAGTAACACTCACAAAACAAATACTGTATATTGACAGTCATGTTACGTTATTTTTAAAATGTTCCCTTTTCTTTTCTAGCTTTTTAACACACTACGCTCCTGCTGCGCTGGTATATATGTATATATATATATATATATAACCCGATCTACATACTCGAATAATGGATACTTTATTCGCCATCAATGATTGTTTTGGTAAAGCCATACTCAGTGTATTCATTAGATGAATGGTAAAAAAGTAAGAGCGAGGGGAGGATGACTTATTGAGGCATGCAGGCTGTAGTCTTGGCGTCAACTCTATCTGAATTGCGCGATCACATTTGAAAAAATATATCTTTCAAGTTCTATTTAGTCCATATGTGTCAAACTCAAGGGTCGCGGGCCACATCCAGCCCGGCGTAATTATATCCGCCCGAGATCATTTTATATACTGTATTATTGTTATTAATGGCCCGGGTATATGAAGTGCTGGTAACACAATAAACTACAGATCCCATAATGCAGCGCTTCAGCTGCCTTGCCGAACACTTACCGCGTTAATCAAGTCTACCTTAAGATGCTGCAAGTTATTCCGAAGCTAGCTCACACGATGCTGAAGAGAAAAGTTGATTCTGAAAATAGAGCCTTTAAAACCGATGGGAGGCTGAGTATATGTTTACTGAACCCGTGTGTCTCATTTGTGGAGCTAATGTGGCTGTAATTACAGAATTTAATCTAAGACGGCACTATGAGACAAAACATCAGGGTAACCTCAATGCAATGCAGAAGATACAGAAAGCAGAAGAATTAAATAAGAATCTGACACTTCAGCAGACGTTTTTACCCGTGCACAATCACAAAGTGATTTCAAGTGAAGCTGCTTTTATGGGAGACACAAATGCACCAGTGCACCTTGCCCCACTTTCTGAGCAAAGACAACTGAATGATTTGATTTGTTATTGCTGAAAGGAACACATTTTATTTATATTTCCAGGTTTTGTTATGCAGCATGTTCATATTTGAATTTGTATAATTTTGACAAGATATATTTTTATGGAGAGCAAAATCTTTTGGGATATTTAAAATCTAAGTTTATTTTTTATATAAAATTACATAAGAGTAAAGAAATGTGAATGTTTGTTCTTTTAACGTTTACTTTATTTCTAACTTGTATAATTTAGACAGGATATATTTTTATGGAGAGCAAAATATTATAAGTTGTTTAAGGTTTGAGTTGATTTATTCACGAATAATATTCCTGTCTGTTTTTACCATTCCTACCAAAGATATTTCTGTCGACTAAATAAAAATTCCTTCTATTTAAAATTTAAATAGAACTTGAACAAATATGATAGTTCATAATATCCACGCAGACTTGCATGTAAGAGCGGGAGTCATCCGTTTTAACAAGCAGCGTATTGCACTGATACGAAATAGCTGTGTGTGTATATATGTAGATATGTATGTATATGTATATATATGTTTATATATGTGTGTGTGTATGTATATATATATACTGTATATGTATTTGTGTGTATATATGTGTGTGTATGTATGTATGTGTGTGTGTATATGTATGTGTATATATGTAGATATGTATATATGTATATATATATGTGTATATGTATAAATATGTATATATATATATATTTTTATGTGTGTGTGTGTGTAAATATATATATATATATATATATATATATATATATATATATATATATATATATATATATATGACAACAACACTCATCACTCACAACAGTGACAAAACAATTACATTGACAATCATGTTACGTTATTTTCAAAATGTTTCCTTTTCTTTTCATTGCTTCTTTAACACACTACTTCTCCGCCAAGCTGGTATTTTGTTAGTATATATATATATATATATATATATATATATATACATACAGTGGAACCTTGGTATACGTCCTTAATCCATTCCAGATCCTTGGACTTATACTAAACAGGACGTATACCAAACAAATTTTTCCCATAAGAAATAATGGGAAAATGATTAATCCGTTCCCATGAAAAAAAAAATCCTATTGCTATTGGCATATTATACATTGATGGGGTTGTATAAAATAATTTAAACACTGCTTAATACTAAAATACATAAATACAAAAGCAATTAGATGAAATAAATGAAAATTTTACCTCATTTTACTTTTTAATAACATCTTTGTTGTTCACAATCGTAGATACCGTCGTTCTCGGCAAATGGTATGCAACAGCCATGTCCCGGATACGTATGCCACCGTCATACTTTTCAACAATCAATTCAAATTTACATGAAAAAAACACAAAATCACGTTGTCACGATGCAGGTTTGCTGTATGCTCCCATCTGCTGCCGGGGAGTCCTTGAACCCCACACCGTCGGTAATGTGCCTCACTGCTAAGCTCATCGGTAAAGCAAGGGAATGGTGAAAAAGTGCAAAGTGCTTTTATTAAAACAATTAACAAAACAAGGTGTTCAAATTAAAGTGCAGTCTCCAAAGTTCCAATAAATAATCCATAAAATCAGAACTGAAACGTGGAGGTTAAAAACAATAGAAAAAAGTCTTCTTAAAAACAACAAAGTTAAAATAGAGCAGGAAGCATTCTTTAAAAATAAAAAAAATAAAAAAAAAAACAAGAAGAAGCCCGGTGCCTTTTTACCAGGCGGCCCCCTGCTTCCCAAAAGGGGAGTCGCCCTACTTGCAGCTGACGTTAACTCTGCCTACTTCACTCGCTTGCTCACTCGCTTTCTCTCTCTCTCTCTCACTCACTCACTCAACCTCCCGTCTGTTCTTTCTTTTTCCTCCCCTTCTAGCCGACTCGCGCTTCTGTTTATCAAGATAAGCAGCCCCAGGAACAATCATGAATGTGGACGGTCCCTCACAAGTGCACTTTGGTGAGAAACGCCCACATCGCTAATCGCCCTGACAACCTTCAGCCTCATAACCACCACGCCCCCTCACCAAGCTGCGAGCACGGTGATTATTTATTTTAAAGCTGGACTTTGACAGGAGCTGTGGACCCGCTATACCACACACGTGAAAGTTCACAGAGAGTTATAGCGCGGGTTGCTCACTGAATGCTAGCAACTGGCGCACTAACACTCGTGGGCAGTCGTGGCTTTGTCTCGAGAGAGGTAAACAAGGTTAGCACGCGAGTCGTATTACAAACAAATTGCCATGCACCAGGAGGATCCCAGGACCCACTGCACCAGTATAGGGACTGACAATGGGTCCAAGGCTTTCATCCCGGTACCTAATGGCAGTCAAGGTGTGTTTGTCTAGCCTGTAGAGGTCTGTGCATTCCTCCATGAATATTCCTCGCCAGACCATCACTGACCCACGACCGAAACCGGTTATATTGAAACGATGATACAGGCAGCATAACATTCACCACGGCTTCTCCAGACTCTTTCATGTCTGCCACATGTGCTCAGGGTTAACCTGCTCTCATCTGTGAAAAGCACAGGGCGCCAGTTGTGGACCTGCCAATGCTGGTATTCTATGTCAAATGAAATGCCAATCGAGCTCCACGGTGCCGGACAGTGAGCTCAGGGCCCACTAGAGATGTCGGGTCCTCAGGCCACCCTCATGAAGTCTGTTTCTGATTGTTTGGTCAGAGACATTCACACCAGTGGCCTGCCAGCTGGAGGTCATTTTGTAGAGATTACCCAAAAAAGATATAAATCGTTTGCAACTAGTGCAGAATGCAGCTGCTAGAATCCTAACTAGGAGAAGAAAATCAGAACACATTACTCCAGTTTTGATGTCACTACACTGGTTACCTGTGTCATTCAGAATTGACTTTAAAATTCTGCTTATGGTTTATAAAGCCTTAAATAATCTCGCCCCATCTTATATATCGGAATGTCTGACACCTTATATTCCAAATCGTAACCTCAGATCCTCAAATGAGTGTCTCCTTAGAATTCCAAGAACAAAACTTAAAAGAAGTGGTGAGGCGGCCTTCTGCTGTTATGCACCTAAAATCTGGAATAGCCTGCCAATAGGAATTCGCCAGGCTGATACAATAGAGGACTTTAAAACACTGCTGAAAGCACATTACTTTAACATGGCCTTTTTATAACTTCATTTTAATCGTAATTTAACTTAATCCTGATACTCTGTATCTTCAATTCATCATAACAACTATTCATGGTGGCTCTAAAATCGGTACTGACCCCTACTCTCTTTTCTGTTTCTTTTTCCGGTTTCTTTGTGGTGGTGGCCTGCGCCACCTCCACCTACTCAAAGCTTCATGATGCTCCAACAATGATGGACGGATTAAAAGGAAGAAGTCTACGTGACCATCATCATCATCAAGCCCTTCCGTGAGAACCCTAAATCCAAAGAGGACTGTTTCATTTATGTTAGGTAGAATGCCCAGAGGGGACTGGGCGGTCTCATGGTCTGGAATCCCTACAGATTTTATTTTTTCTCCAGCCGTCTGGAGTTTTTGTTTTTCTGTCCCCTGGCCATTGAACCTTACTCTTATTCGATGTTAATGTTGATTTATTTTTTTATAATTATGTCTTTCATTTTTCTATTCTTTAATATGTAAAGCACTTTGAGCTACTGTTTGTATGAAAATGTGCTATATAAATAAATGTTGTTGTTGTTGTTGTAGAGCTCTGGCAGTGCTCATCCTGTTCCTCCTTGCCCAAAGGATCAGATACCGGTCTGTCCTGCTGATGGGTTAAGGACCTTTTACGGACAGAAGCTGGATGAAATGACCTGGGGAGAGAGGATCTGCAAGGCACTACCTCCCATGGAACGCTAGAGGGCAGCCCTCCAGGGCGGCTGTGACACCTTGGATTCTCACAGGGCATGCTGGGAGTTGGAGTTTGGCACAGCCCTGTTATGTTCCTTGGTTGCTGCCAAGGGGAGCGGCAGAGCCGTATGTTGAGCTTTCATCACACCTGGGAATTATTCCAGGCCTGATTAATGAGTCATCTTGAACACTCCCAGGGCCAACATAAAAGGAGCCGCCTCACTCCACTCAATGAGCCAGACCCTCTTCCCATGTGGAGATAAACGTGTGCTGTGCTGAACTCATTTCTACACCTGTCTGTGTCAGGGATGGGGCAGCTGGAGCGCCCCTGGTTTCCACAATGGCTACCTCCATGCAGCTCCATTGATCTTTTCTTTGCTGTGTGCTGCCTGTACATTAATGCTGACAGATATGTCTCACACTGCTCATTTGTGATTATCTACAACACCATCTTCATTTTTAACTGCTGGTTCATTCTCAATCACTTTAAGCTGGGCATATCTTGTGCAATTTTGGCAAAATTTTACACCCGATTTGCAGTCACTGATTGATTTTCTGAGTCGGCCAGGATTACAGCTCTATTGATTCAAATGCAGTATGAGAGCGGCTGTGATGTCCGATTGTATTGTACAATTAAACTGTTGGTACAATTGGCTGTCCTGTAGTGTGAGCAGTCTCACAAACTGAACCTCTGATGTTGTCATCAAATTTCCCAAAATTCATTGTGAGTGCGCACTATACTTTGGGTGTTGCCATTGTCATTTTCACCTTTTTGATTTTAAAAAAGCTAACTATCATATAGAAACATACATAAAATGAAATATCCAATGACAAAACTATCTTTGGAAATGTTTTCTGCAAGAATCTGCAACAAACACGACATTAAATGACAACGATTACAGTAATCCCTCGTTTACCGCGGGAGATAGGTTCCAAGGCCGGCCGCAATAACTGAATTTCCGTGAAGTAGGGACACCATATTTATTTAATTATTTAACGTGTATTTGGATGTTTTTAAACCCTTCCTGTACTGTTTACAGCCCACCCTTTACTCTATTAATAACAGGGACAACTGTTAAGCAATATGAAATCGGTAGATAAGTTTACAGTTACTGTATAGCGAAGTACACGTACCTATATATGACGTGATGATGGTGATGAATATGCTGTGCAGTAAAAATGATGACTATGAAGGTGATGATGACATTTACTGCTCAGCCGATGACTGTATTTTATGTCTCTTCAGACGGTGGTGCCATTTCCTGGGGCACCTCTTCCACGGTTTCCGAAGGTGTATCCATAGTAGTAGTAGGAACTGGCTCTTTATTGCGAGGCTGCAAAACCATTGTGATCGGCAGTTGCTGCCGCTGCTTCTTTTTCTGGTCGAAGGGCAGCTTGTAGGTGGTCATGATGTCGTCAACCTTGTTGCAAAATTGGACCGATCAAACCATATCGTCGTCCCATTCCTGTGACCGCTCTTGCAGATCCTTAGCCAGTCTGCAGCTACAGCCGCGAACGTTCTCCCTTCCTTCAACATATCCAGAAGTTTCACCTTCTCAGCGAATGTCATCATTCTTCGTTGGCGTTTAGGCTCAGCACCAGCCTTGGAAGAAGGAGCACGTTTGGGAGTCATTGCAGGGGGTAATAATTGAAGTGAAGTTCAACACAAAGAAACCACAAAAAACATCACACAAAGTACAGTGTAAAGTAAACCGCTCGGCGAGAAAGCTTGAAGTGAAATGGCTGCAACAGAGAGACAAGGGGAGGTGCTGTGGCATCTGGGCATCAGTCAAAGCACCAATCACGGGCCCGATTAGAAAGCGGGAAACTGTGATTTGTCGTCTCCCTCCAATGTACCAATCACAGCCCGTGTTACAACGCACTTAGTCACCGAATTTGTTTTGTTGTTCTTAGACTAGGAAATACTACTACTATATTTAAAAACCCACGAAGTCGTGAATCCGCAAAAAGTGAACCGCGAAGTAGCGAGGGATTACTGTACATACGTATTATTCTCTCTGCACCTTCACAACCATCTGCATGTGAAGTTACACCTTTTCCTTTCTTTGTAGCTTTAGAGAACAGTAAGCAACACAGCTGTTTTCTTTAGTGACATTGTGGGAAGGTATACTTTTTTTGTTTCGAATACATTAAGGTCTATTGCATAAAGTCAAAGACTGAAAGCACTTATAGTGGCCTACCAGTCAGACTGAAAGTGCTTGTATAGTTTGAGCAAACATATAACCTGAGACTCTGTCTTGTAGTGTGCAAAGTTCCTTGAGTGTGATTTTTGAAATTTGCACAGTGTATATCCAGCATTGGTCTCGGACACACACATACACTCCCTCTGCACTGTTTCTCAAGGTGGCTCTGCACAATGTCATTTGTGTACAAATGGGAGGCAGCTTAAAAGTTCTAGTGAATGCAGTCACCCACCAAGCCAGGGGATGACACTGTCTTCTGATCCTTTCTCTCTTTCTCCCGCTGCAGCCTGGGTGATTGACAGCCCTACTATCACTGACATCATCTCCTGTGTCCATCCTCCTGGGCTCACCCCTTCCTGCCATCTATCTTCATAACCCAGAAAACCACCTACCTGCTCCAGTTCTTTTCTGCACTTGTGTCTGTAGAGACATCTCCGCAATTACTCGTGTGCATATTTTGCTCAGACCTTTTCAGTTCAATTTATCTGTATTCCTTATACTACTTTACACCATTCTCACAGCATCTCTCTCACCCTCTTGCCTTCCAGGTGGCCCCATTAGAATTATTCTAAAATTGCCACTGAATGCCACCTAATTTTTTTCTACCTAATCAATCATTCAAACTTTATTTTTATTTTTGACTCACTATCACAAAGAGAATATTAGACCTAATAAGACCTCCTTCCAGTGGCCCGAGACACTCCAACTAAAGTCAATCAATCAATCAACATTTATTTATATAGCACATTTTCATACAAAAAAATGTAACTCAAAGTGCTTTACAAAATGAATAGAAAAATAGAAGACACAATAAAAAATAAACATAAGTCAACATTAATTAACATAGAATAAGAGTAAGGTCCGATGGCCAGGGTGGACAGAAAAAACAAAAAAAAAAAACTCCAAATGCTGGAGAAAAAAAAAAAATCTGTAGGGGTTCCAGACCAAGAGACCGCCCAGTCCCCTCTGGGCAATCTACCTAACATAAGTCAAACAGTCCTCTTTGTATTTAGGGTTTTCATGGAAGGACCTGATGATGATGGTCACGTAGACTTCTGGCTTTCAGTCCATCAATGTTGGTGCATCATGATGCTTTGAGTAGGTGGTGGTGGCGCAGGCCGCCACCACAAAGAAACCGGAAAAAGAAACAGAAGAGAGAGTAGAGGTTAGTACGGATTTTGGAGCCACTGTGAATAGTTATTATGATGAATTGAACATACAGAGTATCAGTATTAAGTTAAAGTGAAGTTATAAAAAGGCCATGTTAAAGTAATGTGTTTTCAGCAGTGTTTTAAAATGCTCTACTGTATTAGCCTGGCGAATTCCTATTGGCAGGCTATTCCAGATTTTAGGTGCTTAACAGCAGAAGGCCGCCTCACCACTTCTTTTAAGTTTAGCTTTTGGAATTATAAGGAGACACTCATTTGAAGATCTAAGGTTACGATTTGGAATATAAGGTGTCAGGCATTCCGATATATAAGATGGAGCGAGATTATTTAGGGCTTTATTAACCATAAGCAGAATTTTAAAGTCAATCCTGAATGACATAGGCAACCAGTGTAGTGACATCAAAACTGGAGAAATGTGTTCGGATTTTCTTTTCCTAGTTAGGATTCTAGCAGCTGCATTCTGCACTCATTGCAAGTGATTTATGTTTTTTTTGGTTAGTCCTGAGAGGAGTGCGTTACAATAATCTAGTCTACTGAAAACAAAAGCGTGAATTAATTTCTCCGCATCTTTCAATGATATAAGAGGTCTAACTTTACTTATGTTTCTTAAGTGAAAAAATGCTGTCCTAGTGGTCTGATGAATATGCGATTTAAAATTCAGATTACAGTCAACAGTTGCCCCTAATTTTTTATTTCCGTCTTAACTTTTAATCCTAATGCATCAAGTTTATTTCTGATAACCTCATTGAATCCATTATTGCCAATTACTAAAATTTCAGTTTTCTCTTTATTTAGTTTGAGAAAATTACTATTCATCCATTCAGAAATACCAGTAAGACATTGTGTTAGTGTATCGAAAGAGTCGGAGTCATCAGGTGCTATTGATAAGTACAGCTGTGTGTCATCAGCATAGCTATGGTAACTTACGTTGTAACCTGAGATAATCTGACCTAACGGAAGCATGTAGATTGACAACAGCAGTGGACCCAGGATAGAGCCTTGTGGGACACCATATCGGATATCATGTGTCTTTGAGATTTGATTACCACAACTCACAAAGAATTTTCTACCTGCCAGGTAGGATTCAAACCAAGTGGGCTACCAAATACTGTCTACTTGTGTCAATGTGTCACCTTGTAACAATCTCTACAGTGCATTCTGTGAATTCAGATGTAGAGCATTGTAGAAGATTAGCCCGGCTACAGACAGACACACAGACCAACAATGTCCACAATACACACGTTTATTGTTCTTTGGCACAGCACAATGCACAAACCACCATTAAGCTCCATACTTCCTTTCTGCTATTCTCTGACTGCCTCTGCTCCTCTACCACAAGCTCTGTCTTCTTCCTCCCGACTCCGGCTTCCTTGCTGGAGTGAGGCGGCCTCTTTTATCCTGCACCCAGAAGTGCTCCAGGTGCTCCTTGATCAAGGCAGCACTTCTTGGGTGTGGTGGAAGTGCTGTAGACCACAGCTCCGGAACTGTCCAGGCGCCCTCTGATGGTGGCCACGATGTAAACCAGGGGGGCTGCCCTCTCGTGTCCTGGGGGAGGTACTGCTGGTGATATGTCCACTCCCCCGGTCCTCTCCTCAAAAGGGCATCCAGGCAGGGCAAAGTCCCAGGCTGTCTATCACAGCATAAAGACAGATATGTAAAATTATCAAATGAGGTATACCTTATTGAATAAAAGATTTATTAAAAATTATGAGTCTGAATATTTCTTGTACTGTACATTAATACTGCTAACTCATTATTAAAGAAATTGCATTTATAATAATTGGGAAATAAATATGTTCTTTTTATTGGCAGCAGGTTATTTGTAACATTTGATATTTTCTTTCGCAGATTGCTTTCATGGCATCCTTGGCCACTCACTTTACAAATGAAAACAGTGGAATCATTTTCAGCAGTGTGGAAACTAATATCGGTAATGTTTATGACATTATGACTGGAAGATTCCGTGCTCCAGTAACAGGTGAGTTTATTGAAAAGTAAACAGAAAAAGAAATCAAGAAAAGACAGCATGACCAGAACCACAGCAGTGCTGACATATTTAGAGATCTTGTTTTTTAATGTACCTTTATTATTTGCAAGACAGGTGTAAACACATTTTATATGGATAAAATAGAATCCCTCTGCCCAAAACAAATCTGACTACGACGTGTCGTTCAACAATGGTGCAGTCTCACAGAGGAACGCCTGTGTTTGCTTCAACTAGACCAGGGGTCCTCAGAGCCGGTCCTGGTGACCCCCTGTGGCTGCAGGTTTTTGTTCCAAGCAGCTCCTGTTTTTAATTGGACTCCTGGGCTAATTAAGTGAACTGTTATTTCCCAGATTCTGTGTTTTGGGCTTCAGTGACAACTGATAACATTGATCTCAATTAATTACCTGGTATTATTTTCTCTCTTCACTTATTCTACATTAAGAAACCACAGAGGCATGTTTTTTACATTTATAAGACATTTAGAAATATTTCCATTTTTACTATAGATTTAAATGCTTAACTCTCTTTTGTTGCTTTCATTCTTTTTTTACTCTTTCTCTGTGCAGTTTGCTCCCTTCATTGTATGTTATTAATGGCAATTAAAATTGAGCAGAGCAGACACCCAGGCAAACAACACTGAATTGTGAAAGGCTGTGACTACTTTAGTGTCAGACCCACTAATTAGAAAATAATGGATTAGTTAAACAGTTAGAACACCCAGAAAAATAGAAAGAAAATCAAGATGAAAATATTGTTAAAAACAAAAAAAAAATACATTGTTCCTATATAACTGCTTAGTACATGTTAATATATTATAATATATATATTGTGGGCCGGGGCTGGAGCCCGGCCGGGACGCCCAGGAGGACCAGAGGAGGGCTTGTGCCTCCTCCAGACCAAGAGGGGGCGTCCGTCCTGGTTATGCTGGAGGCCTCAGGTAAAGGGCTTGGAAGCCCAGCCCTGTAGGGACCCGTGGCCACCGCCAGGCGGCGCCCAGATGCCGGTATATCCCGTGTGGTCCCCAGCCGGGATGCCCAGGAGGATCAGAGGAGGGCTTGTGCCTCCTCCAGACCGAGAGGGGGCGTCCGTCCTGGTTATGCTGGAGGCCTCGGGTAGAGGGCTTGGAAGCCCAGCCCTGTAGGGACCCGTAGCCACCGCCAGGCGGCGCCCCGCTGCCTGAACAGCCCTGGAGCCCAGCACTTTCGCCACACCAGGAAGTGCTGGGTGGAAGACGATAGGGGACACCCGGACGGCTTCCGGGTGCGCAGCCAGCACTTCCGCCACACTGGGGTGTGGCCAGGACTGATTGCCGGGAAGCAGCTGGAGCCCATCCAGGTTCCCATTTAAGGGGCCGTCTCCCTCCAGTCAGCAGTGGATGTCGGGTGGAAGTAGACAGAGCTGGAGAGAGGATGGGAGGCGGTCAAGAGAGAAAGGCACAAAGGACTGTGTGGCCTGGACAATTGGGGAATCGGTGCAAGAGGCACTGGGGAGTGCACATGGATTTGTAAATAATTATTGTAAATAAACAGTGTGTGGTGGAGCCAACGATGTCCGTCTGTCTGTGTCCGGGTCCAAGTTCACAATATATATATATATATTTTTACCAAACTTAGTTTTCTAATTTCTATATTGTTCCCAAAACACAGAATCTGGGAAATAACACATCACTTAAGTAGCCTATGAGTCCAATTAAAAACAGAAGATGCTTGGAACAAAAATCTGCAGCCACAGTGGGTCCCCAGGACTAAGTCTGAGAACCCTTGAACTAAACTAATGGGAAAGCTCTAAGCTGTGTGTGTTTGAACTTCCCACAAACCATTGCAAATGTGTTGTATTGCGTCAGCTTCTATTTTTTTAAATTGCCTTTACTTATTGATTTACCTTCATAAAAGAGCAGTAAAGAGCATAAAAGGAGTTGCACAATTCAGAAATTAACAAAAATAAACAATAATAATAAAAAATAATAATAAAAATAAACAAAATGAAGCAAAAACAATCAATAAACCAGCAAAATAACAATACTCACAATAAACTCTGAAGCAAATTATAATGGACCAGAGAGGGACTCGCTTTCCCAGCTTGCCTTTAAAAGGATGGGGGCGGTCCCTTAGCAGTGATGCAGGGGGTGGCCTCACCACTTGTGGTGCCGCCCACAAAACACAGGGAATATAATGATGTTGAAAGGAATTGTATAAATAATTGTAAACCTAACAAAAACAATTATGTGTTAAAATATCAACTATAAGATAAATAAGCAGAACAACAATAACAGAAATAAGCATAACAGATAATCCAAACCAAAAATGAACAAAATGCAAATTCAGGGAATGAATCCTGGCTAAAACAAATTTATAGCCACGTTGCACTAATTCTGGAGGCCACAATTGGAGACCTGGGAAGCGTATACTTGCAGTAGCTGGCTGGGATGTTTTGCACATTTTTTCTACACAGTTTCTTGGTTTGTGTTTTGAATTTTGGTGATCTCAGTAACTTTACTTCATTAGCAAAGCTTACTGGCAAATCCAATCTCCTTCTGCTTTTAGTTGGGAGCTCCCTGCTGCTTTCTGATCGACTTCATTCTTGGGTAATCTTAGATGGCTGTTGTTTGTTGTTTGTATGAATTCTTTGAAATCACATTAGTTTTTCTTATTTTTTTGAGAGAGGGTATTAGAGAACCTCCTATACCATTTAACTCATCTTGATATCTGCTTATTCAAGACATTAAATTCTAGATCAGAAAAAACATCATATTTAGGCCACCTTTAACATTGTGCAGTTCTTGCAGTGTGTGATCTATCGGGGGGACCATTGTGCCCCCAAGCCCCAATCTCACCAACACCAACACAAGTCCTGGGTTCAAATAAAGATTTTATTATTAACATAATACCTCTCACAGGCTTCTTCTACAAGTTGCACACGCACAATTACAATTATATACAGAATTCTTCCCTCTCTCCATCTTTCCTCTCCTTCCACTCCTCCAGGTGAGTTTCGTCCTCTGCCACCTGACTCTGACCCCCTGAGGTTAGGTATAGGAGCCCTTTTATGCCAGACCTGGAAGTACTTCTGGTGTTACAGCACTACATGTTGGAAGCACTTCCGGGTCAGGTGGAAGTTCCTTAACTCTTTGAAGGCTGAATATTTTTTTTCCAAAAAGCTCCATTTCCTGAAGAGCACACAAAGCAATGGTTTCACACATATATCAACATAACAAGCTCCTTGAATATAGGAAAGTGAGAGGGTAGGAGACAATACAGCCTGCTGCCACACCCACCACATGACAAACCACCTCAATATCCTGGATGAGGACCTGAGTGCCAGCCATGCAATGGGTGACACCTTGTGATGATGTGAGTTCTGCCCCAATGCTCCCATCTCCCTTGAACCCCACACCGTCTGTAATGTCACCGGACGAGCTGGACAGTAAGGACACAACCAAGCAAAGGGGATGGTGCAAAAAGGTGCAAGTGCTTTTATTAAAAACAAAAAAAGCCAAAAACAATGTTAAAAAAATAGTGAAGTGCTCCAAATGTCACTAAATATGTAATCCATTAAAAGCAAGTGAAATTTGGAGGTTAAAAATCCCATAAATAAATCCAGTTAAAATGAGGTTAAAAACAATAGCTGGAAGCAGTCCTTTAAAACAAAACCCAATGCCTTCTTTCTGCCTTGCATCAGGGGAGTCATCCTACCTGCATCTGACTTCTTCTACTGGTATGGAAGCTTCCTGATCCCTGGCTTCATTTAGCTCTGCCAGACCCCAGTTTCACACTGGGGCTTCCAATTCCCAAGCCTCCAACTCCCACTGCCTTCCGTGGCGAGCCAACCTTCTTCTGGTTAGTCCTGCTCTGAAGTGCTCAGCAGGAGCGACCATTACATTCTGCACCCCTGAGTGCCGGCCAACCACTCTACAGGGGATCTTCTCCCAGCTACCTGTAAATACTGTGAGCCGGCCGGCACACACTCGCTCGCTCGCTTTCTCACACACACACACACTGGCTTTCAGCTTCCCGATTTCTATTCTTCTTCCACTAACCTCAGTTCTTTACTGATTTTTTCTCCCCCCTCCGTACTTGCGCTCTTACTGTTTATAATGGGGACGTGGCAGAGGTACAGCGAATAGCAGGTCCCGGCACCAATTATGAACGTGGACAATTCCTCACCTGTGAACTTAATCGAGGAAACACCCACATCATGTAGTGTCCGAGAACCGCTCCGGCCACACTACCACGCCGCAAGTGAAGCGATTCTTCTTATTCTTCTTTAGGCTGCTCCTGTTAAGGGTTGCCACAGCGCATCATCTTTTTCCATCTCTTCCTGTCCTTGTCATCTTGCTCTGTTACACCCATCACATGCATGTCCTCTCTCACCACATCCATAAACCTTCTCTTAGGCCTTCCTCTTTTCCTCTTCCCTGGCAGTTCTATCCTTAACGTCCTTCTCCCAATATACTCAGCATCTCCTCTGCACAAGTCTAAACCAACGCAATCTCGCCTCTCTGATTTTGTCTCCCAACTGTCCAACTTGAGCTGACCCTCGAACGTAGCATCGGTTATTTATTTAAAAACTGGCCTTTTCTTCTGAGCCGTGGAACCGCTATACCACACACCTCAGCACCACACTAGTTGAGATGGAATGGAAGTTTTTTACGGTGGCTGGAGTGCCAACTCTGCAACCGATCCCCAGGCTTACATGCAGATTAACGTCATACCCAGGGTGGAGCAATTGCAGGTTAAGGGCCTCACTCAAGGGCCCTACGAGTCACTTTTGGTGATTATGGGATTTGAACTGATTTCCAGTACAGATTCCTAGCCTCAGAGCCACCACTCCGGGCATGGAAAAGGCCCTATATAAATAAAATGTATTATTATTTTTATTATTAAAACATCTGTTGCTGCATGCTGTGGTTGCTGTTGGTAGTCGCAGTGCGATGCAATCTGGTTTGTAGCTCTTGCCATCATATGTAGCGGTCCCCCCCCCAGGCAAACATTGCTGTAGGCACATCAGCTACACAAACATGTTTGTTATAATCTGTAGGCAATAATATTGTACTCATAAAAAGGAAGAAGACAGAGACAGGTTCAAAGTGATAAACTTTAACAGGTCCTTTTACTAAGATCGTTTCACCATCTTATTATTATTACCTAGTTCCTAACAGCTCCCCAATACCCATAATTCCTTATTACTACGGAATCCCCAAAAGTTTAGACTTGCAATATATTACAGTGTTCAACACCACAATCAGCTGGGGACTGATCAGCTCAGGCCGGGAACTCACTTTCGTTTTTGATCTCCAACTCCAGATCACTTGCATCAAAATGGGAGTCCGAGAAGTCAGAGTCCGATTCATTGATAATATGCAAAACGTCATCCACGGAGTATTTTGCTTTGCACATTCACTTTGGTCTCTCGCCAGATGTCTAAGCCATTGTAGAGACTGTCTGATCTTCACTACTCATACACGCACGGGGAATCGAGGTTAAATCAACAAAGCTAACTTTCCTTCTAGCAGGGAAAGTCAAACTAAATCGTAACAGCAAGTTTGCAGCTGACTACCATCCCCTGAATTTCAACAAAAGTCGACATCCACCCTGAAAGAGTTAAAGTAGTCACAGTCTGCCCCTGCCCCATGGAACCCAACAGGTATGCCTAACGGGACTGCAGTTCCTAAGCCTGCCCGGTGGGTATCCATGCAGGCACCGTAGCACAGGGAGACTGCCACTTGTATCACAGGAGCAAGGAGCCTATTGGAGTGGTCTCTCATAGTCCTTCCGTTAAACAGCCAGGTAAGGAGCCTTGAACCATCCTGGCTGGGACTCTAGCTCATGCTGGTCTTCATGACAAGAGTTTTATGAGTACCTCATTCAGTTCATTTCAAAGCAGTTTATTTTTGTACTGCAGCCTTCAGTGAGTGCAGGCGCAGACTGCTGTGACAAATTCTCAGGTAAAATACAAGTATAGATTTTACAAATGACTAAATGGAGAATCAGTACGCATAATGACATGTCTGTTTAAACAAATTCCTTTTTCCTGCTGCTAGCAATGACTAATATATCAGCTCCTCAAATTCGGCATGCATTTTGCATTTGAGTGTTTTTTTTTAGTGGCATTTGATAATTGAAGCAGTAACTAAAATGTTTTTCCCCTATTACACACATTATTCTCCTTCCTGTTAATAAAGTGAAAATAATCTAATTCCCCAACACATTGCACTTTTCAAGTATCTAGATAGCGACACCCAATTAGTGTGCGTTATCTGGCGGCAAATTCGTTCTACATTTGCAAATGTTAATTCTATTAATATCCTCCCCTCTGTTTCTTGTCAAGTTTACTTTGTGCCAGTCTTCATAAAATTGATTCCTGTTACACATAAACACGTTACCGTACACGCTGCTAGAATGAAGCAACTTCACTCAATCCAAAAAAAGGTAACAGGCTCCAAGCCGTTCTACACATTATACATTTTCTATAATTGTTCAGTATATCATAACAAACAAAATGTGACTGCTTGCAAAGCACGGCTGAAGTATGTGATCGATTTCTGGCTGTATTTACGCTGCCAGATTCTAATTGAGTCGAGTCACTCCTACACACATTCGCAGTGCAGTTTGTGCCAGTGCTTGATGGAGTTTGGCTCTTCGCTCCGTCTGGTACCCAGCTGCCAGCTAGTAATGAATTTAGACACTCGACGAGAGCCATTCTTAGCCAGACGGAACTTCTAAATTCAAACAAGTGCAGCTGTGAGAAGGCACATGTACATCCATGCTTTGATGGCTTTTATAACTGGCCAAGCAAGACCATAGAGAAGCACATTAATCTGTATAACCTCGGCTCCATTTCTGTTTTTCAGGTGTTTATTTCTTTGCATTCAGTATGATGAAACATGAAGATGTTGAAGAAGTGTATGTGTATCTGATGCATAATGGTAATACAGTCATTACTTTGCATAGGTGAGTGATATTTATTGAAAAACGGATAATCTGTTTTAAATATTTGAAGGGCTTTTCGGAATACAGAGGTTTCAATGTGATTATTGATTATTTTATTAAGTGAAAATGATTATTTTTTGGTTTGTAACATTCTCACAACTTATTTAAATAAATTGTCATGGTCCTTTATACAGTCTCCACTTTCTGCACACTTAATTGTGTTACTGATTTAATTTTAAATGAATAAATTTGCTGTTTTTACTAATCTGTTGACAATCAATAACCCATAATAACAAAGTGAAAGCAGGTATTCAGAATGCTTTGAAATTTTTTTTAAATTCAAAAACTGAAATCTCTCATTCATACAAGCATTTAGGCCCTTAATTCAGTACTTTGCAGAAGCCCCACTGATAGCGATGCCAGCTTCGAGTCTTTTGGATCTCGACAAGCTTTGCACGACTGAATTTGGGCAGTTTATCTTATTCTTCCTGGCAGATCCTATCATTAGACTGGATGGGAATCATCTGTAAACTGTCATCTTCAGGTCTCTCCTCAGATGTTCT
Source organism: Polypterus senegalus (assembly GCF_016835505.1). Taxonomy (NCBI): domain Eukaryota; kingdom Metazoa; phylum Chordata; class Cladistia; order Polypteriformes; family Polypteridae; genus Polypterus; species Polypterus senegalus. The sequence goes on from NC_053157.1 coordinate 22,232,036, forward strand.
AAGGGGTTTATGTCTGGGCTTCGGCTGGAACACCCACTTGTTTCAAAGCCACTCCAGCACTGATTTGTCTGTGCACTACAGGTCATTGTCATAATTAATGGTGAACCATCGCCCAAATCTATGGTGGCATGCACTCTGGAGCAGGTTTTCTTCAAGAACCTTTCTGTATTTCGCTGTGTTCAACCTTTCTTGAATTTGACTAGACTACAGTACCTGTCCCTGCTGCTGAGAATTAACCTCATAGCGTGATGATGCCAACATCATCCTTCATCACAGGGATGGTATTATGCATGTGATAAGCAGACATAGTGCTTGTACAGTATTTCTGCCCCAATGTTTGTGTTATCAGACCAGAGAACTTTTCCTATGATGCTCTCAGAGCCCTTCAAACTGGCATATGCCACTCATCAGTGACTTCCATCTAGCCACTCTGCCATAAATACCTGATTGAGGAAATGTGCTACTGAGATGGTTGTCCTTCCACCACGTCCTCCTATCTCAGAAGAGGACTTCTGAAGTGCTTTTAGAGTGGTCATTGGGTTCTTGGTCACCTCCCTGACCACATCCCTTCTTGTCTCGCTACGTAGTTTGGCCAGTGGAGTCCCAATGGTTTCAAACTTCTTCCATTTCACAATGATTGAGGCCACAGTGTTCCAGGGAACATTCTAAGCTTTAGAAATGGTTTCATCCCCTTGCTTTGAACAAGGCCTCACCACAGTTTGATCATGGAGGGGTACAGAGTGTTTCTTGGACCTTTATAGCTTGTTTTTACTCCAGGGAATTCTGAGACCTTATATACATAAGTATACGTGTTGTGACGGACAGCCGGGTCCCATGCCCGGCCGGGACGCCTCTGCTGCATACATCCCAGGGGAGCCATCATGGACATTGCAGTACCTTCCCCGGGGCGCTTGGGGGCAGTCTCCCTGGCCGTGGATCTCTCCTCAATCTCCCCTGTGGCTCCATGGGACATGGAGTCCACCACAGCAGAGAGGGAGATGGGGTGGCCGCTAGGGGGTGCTGCAGAGAACCAGCCACCACACTGGACGGTTTATCAGCCCCACCCGGAGGTGCAATTAAGGCCAGCTGGTCAGGCACCTGGAATACTTCCGGGTGGGGTATAAAAGGGCCTGCCTCCCAGCAATCAGGGCCAGAATCAGGAGGAAGAGGACGAGGTTGCCTGGGAGGAGTGGTGGAGCAGGAAAGTTTGCATTGTGTTTGGGTTTTTGTGCTTGGACTGTGTTGGGCCTGTGGGACACGGGGAAGACGTGTGCCCACGGCTGAAAAAAATAAAAATAAAATTCTTGAGTGTGAACACGTGCCTCTGCATGGTCTGTGCCAGATCAGGCGCTATAAAGCGCCTTTTTCACAGTGTGAATTTCTAAGACAACTGAGTTGACCAATCAATTCAGTTTGCCAGCAGTCGACTCTATTCAAGTGTAGACACATCTCAAAGGGGAATTAAAGCAAACAGGATGTTCTAAGCTTGCATTTTTCTGACGTGGTAAAAAGGACTACTAAGAAGGTTCTGAGTGATTTGAAAATTTTAAAGGGAGAAGTGTTGCTTGAATTAAATAGGCTGAAATCAAACAATTCACCAGAACTTTATAATATTGATCCTCAAGTGCTTAAGGAGGTTAGCGAGTACATTTATGGCCAATTGAAGGTGGCAGCTTGATGGCTGAGGGCTCCAGGACTCTAAACAAATCCAAATCATATTATGTGATATCATCTACTGATAAATTCTGCTCCATACTTTTAATATTTTTATTTTTATATTGCATTGAGAATTACTTCTGTTCTGTTCTGTGTATTGTATTGTATTGTATTGACCCCCTTTTTTATAAACCCACTGCACGCCCAACCTACCTGGAAAGAGGTCTCTCTTTGAACTGCCTTTCCCAAGATTTCTTCTACATTTTCCCTACAATGTTTTTTTTGGGGGGGATTTTCCCTTGTCTTCTTAGAGAGTCAAGGCTGGGGGGCTGTCAAGAGGCAGGGCCTGTTAAAGCCAATTGCAGCAAGTCTTGTGTGATTTTGGGCTATACAAAAATAAATTGCATTGTATTGTATATATAAACTCTTGATGCATATTTTTAGACATTTACTGTACATTAGGCAAATTCTGAGGACTTGAAAATGTCAAATATAGTATCCTGTTCTACTAAAAGGGTGACCGGGCAGATCCAAGCAGTAAGCTTAACGTGCATCACATGGAAATGACTGGGGGGAATTATTAAGGAAAAGGTTGAGCAACACATGGCAAGAACAGACGTTTTACCAAACCGTCAACATGCGTTCAGATGAGGCAGGTTGAGTTTTACTAACTGCTGGAATTCTATGAGGATGCAAAAAAAGCATTCAGAGTTGTGCATATGGTATATTTATCTGGATTTTTGGAACACCTTGGATAAGGTCACACATGAGAGGCTGGGCAATTCAGAGTGTTGTGTGTGGATTGGTGCAGAATGGGCTAAAACACAGGACGCAGATGGTTATGGTGCAAACTTTATCAGGTTTGGGTGATGTTAAGGGTGGGGTCTCTCAGGAATGTTAAGACCTTTATTGATTTAATGTATACTAGGGCCCCCTGTTCGCTTCGCTTGCCAACCCCTGGGCCTGCGCCACATGCTAGCTTCCTTGTGGTTCTGTCACTCGCATATGGGGATGCATTTGTACAATTTAAACAGATTTTTGTTTTCATGGGAATTGTTACATATGCATAATAGAACTATTTTACATTAAAGTCAGTAATTAACCATATTAAAAAAGAGTAAAACGTAATAATTTGAAAGTAAATTATGTTTCATGATACGTTAGAGTTATTCTTTGCATAATACAATTTCATTCTGTTTGGCTTTGAAATTAAAACGCAAATACTTTTTAAACTTACACTTTTACTATAAAACTTCAGTAAAAACATTTTTTTTATTTAAATTTTCGTCAATATCGCATTGAATTTTGATTCTGTGTTTGGACTTTCAATGCAACGTATAACTGTCGGTGATTGAATTTCGTTTCTTTCTCTCTATTAAATAAAATGACGATTGCCTCTGAGATTTGTTAATTGCCTTTGCAAAAGCTATTCAAACCGGAAACTGTTAATGTTTTAATACGATTGCATATCAAGATCTCCTTTGCTGTGTAATGTTATCTATGGAAGATGTACTACATTACCTTTCTTGGATACATACTTCTTTCTACAGTAATTTGTGTGGTAGAAGACCGGACGGTGCTAACAGTTGTAGTTAATCTTCGGGATATTGTAAGTTGATGTTTTCATCTTCCACACCATCACAAGCAACTGTTTCAGCATAGTCTGTTGATGCGCATTTAACCAATTTGCCATGTAACCGATCGACATTTTTGCCATTAATTTGTTTGACTTCATCGTTTCTCGGTGCTAGGATTGCCCGTGTATTTTTGTTGATAACCCTTCGGGATGAAATTCTTCAATAAGATTTGTACAAAATAAGTCTTCTATTATTGGGAACTTAAAGTGCGGAAAACGTTAAAATTTATAAGAGCTGAGACAGTAGAAACTGTGTCTGTCAAAAGCATTCACACGAATGAGAGGTGAGAGTACAGTGTGCATGGTTGAAAATGGTTCAGAGGAGGGCGGGACTTGAAAAAAATCTCATGGCCAAGGTTTCAACTCGTGGGACTTGAAAACATCTTCAAAAAAGTCTTTTCCCCTCCCAGGAGTTTTTTTATATAATAGAGAGATATAAATGATTTTATTAGGAATATAAACAGCAATGGAGTTAAGTTTGCAGGTGATACCAAACTAAATGGATTGGCAGAAAATCTACACTGTAGAATACATTGAATAATTACTGAGGGACTTGAACAGCATACATGCTCGATCAGATTTATAGCAGAGAAAATTTAATGTAAGTAAATATAAGGTAGGAATTTAAAATATTAGATTTCAATAAACTGAAAGTATGCCTTATGAGAATGATTTAGACGTTGTAGTGGAGTGAATACTGTCAACTGGCAGACAATGTTCAGAAGTCATTAAAGAGACTAACAAAAATGTTAGGTTATATGGCGCCTTGATGTGTGGAGTACAAGTCACAGGAGGTTCTGCTCAGGCTTTATAACACACTGGTGAGGCCTCATCTGGAGTGCTGTGTGCAGTTTTGGTCTCCAGACTACAAAAAGGACATAGCAGCACTAGAGAAGGTCCTGAGAAGAGCGACTAGGCTGATTCCAGGGCTACAGGGGATGAGTGATGAGGAAAGATTAAAAGAGCTGAGCCTTTACAGTTTAAGCAAATGGAAATTGATAGGCCACTTGATTGAAGTGTTTAAAATTATAAAGGGAATTACTACAGTGGATCAAGACTGTTACTTTAAAATGAGTTTAACAAGAACAACTGGAAGTGTTGTAAAGGTTTTCTTCACACACAGAACCATAAATACGTAGAATGATTTACCTAGTAGTGTGGCAGATTTTAGTGTCCTTCAAAACTAGACTTGATGTTATTTTTGAGGAATTAAGTATAGTAGGATAGTATTAAGGATAGTATTTGCAAGTTTTGTTTTCTAATGTTGTATATGAAGTTGAACATTTCTGTAATTGTCAAGAAAAACTTATCTTATGCTGTTCTTTCTGAGAAACCTGAAGTAGTTTGATATGTCATAGGAAGCAACTCTACAGACTTGCTATTGGAAGTCCTTTCACCTTCTCCTTCACTGTGTGTAATGGCAGCACTTCTGGGATCATCTCAAGTTCTCAAAGGACTGAGGCAAAGATATGGAAGACTACCTATGGCCAACAGCCACTCATCACCATTAATTCCATTTTACAAAGAAGAAGAGTTGGCACATAGACACAAATAATTAGCAGGCCTGAGTAGGATAGTTTAATGGAAAGCACCTCTTTAATTTTATTGCTTCTACTGTTATGACCTTGGAAAGGGGCCCTAAGAAAGAAAACCAAAACAACAGGGATAGATAGATAGATAGATAGATAGATAGATAGATAGATAGATAGATAGATAGATAGATAGATAGATAGATAGATAGATAGATAGATAGATAGATAGATAGATCTCATAAACCAAATCATGACATTATGAAGCTAAAGCACAATCTGCTTCTTCTTTTGCCATATCTCAGTGTTGTAATTACATGCCGACGTGAGGTCTAGCATGAGGAAACATCAAACGCCACAGATCTCTGTCTTGGGCCGTCCGCGTTATATCTTGCAGTCCCATGTAATATCTTGAGAGTGCCGTCGACACCCATGTCATTCTTGGGCGCCCTCTCTTGTTGGTTCAATCCACTCTTCCAGGTAGTGTGATGTTAGCAATCCTGTTCTTGTCCATCCGGAGTACATGACCTAGCCACTTATGTTGTTGTTTGTGCACTTGTTGCACTATCGTTTCTGTCTGGTTGAGGGCTTTCCTGATGTCTTCGTTTCTCATCTTGTCTATGATGCGTACTCCAAGTATCTTTCTGAGCGCTGTCATCTCGAACACGAGCAGTTGTCTTTCTTCAGCACGTTTCGCATCCGTACAGGGCAATCGGTACTATAAGCGAGTTGTATAGTCTCATTTTGGTTATCTTATTGATGTTCTTGTTCTTCCAGATACTGTCCAGGTCACTCATTGAACTTAAGGCTATGGCTATTCTCGTTCTGATATCTTTCGAGCTGTCGCACGTTGTGGTTAAGGTTGATCCTAAATACTTAAAACTGTCTTCATGCTTCAGTTTCTTTCCTCTGAGCAACATGCCCTCTTCAACTCTTTTCTTCGTTTCTTGCTCAGGCTTTGAGCTCAGCAGCATCCATACTGTCTTGGTGTCACTCTCTTGTCCGTATCTAGAACTGACGCTTTCCACCTTATTTAGCAGGAGTTGTGCGTGACTGGGGAGTTCAGTTATAAGACCGATGTCATCAGCAAAACGAAGATTGTTAATCGTTCTGCCATTCACGCATGCTCCTTTGCTTTCTAGTCCGTCGAGTGCCTCCCGCATAATGTGCTCTAGATAGATGTTAAAGAGATCCGGCGACAGTATGCAGCCTTGGCGTACTCCGATTTCTAGTTTGAACCACTCTTTTACCTCTCTTCCGACTCTTATGGCAGTCTGCGTTCGCTTGTACAGGTTCTTCATCAGACTGATCAGCTTTGGGTGTATGCCGTAGTGATGTAATACTTTCCAGAGGCCTTGGTGCCACACTCGGTCAAATGCTTTCTTGAAGTCGATGAAAATCAAGTGAAGCTCTTTATCCTGTAATGAGAGATACTTTTCACATAACAGTCTGAGTGAGAAGATCTGCTCAATTGTACCACGTCCTGACCTGAATCCGGCTTGCTCCTTCCGCCATTTGCACTTCTATCGCGTTCTTCATCCGGCTCCTGATAATCTCCAAGATGATCTTACTTGCGTGACAGATAAGGCTTATCATGCGGCAGTTCTCAAATTTAGTGGTGTCCCCTTTTTTTGGAATAGTAACTATAAGAGACTTAGTCCAAAGCGTCGGAAATTTTTCTGTGTCCCATATCTTGTTGCAGATCTTGTGCATGATTTGAACCATTGCTCTTCCGCCGCTTTTGATTAGCTCTCCTTCAATGTCGTCGATACCAGGAGCTTTCCGTATCTTGATCTTCATAATGGCTGCTCTTACTTCGCTTTCAAGAAGGTCTGGCTCTTCTTCCTCTCTCTTGCAATTAGGCCATAATTGTTCAAGAACGTCACCATCCGTTTCAATGTTTGCATTGTAGAGGCCTCTACTATATTCATACCATCGCTTAAGAATGTCGATGTAACAGCACTGTCTGTTAAACCAATCCTCTCGGCACTCCTCAATCTTTTTGTCTATGATGATCCTGAGCTGTGAGTATAGTTGTTTCAAATTCTCATCCTGTGGATTATTGTTCTTCATTGCCTTCACAGCTCGTCGTTGGTCAGACAGGTTGAGCACTTCGTCACTAATCCATGGGGCCTTTCTGTATCTCTTAAGGCCAATTACCTCCTCCGCTGTTCTCTTAATCGTGTCGTTGACGGCCTCCAGTGCTTCGTCCACGTTCATTTCTTCAACTAGACCGCCAAGCGCTTCAAAACGATTTTTTAGTTCAATCTTATAAACTTTCTTTGACTTCGGGTATTCGCAGTCGTTCGATATCCACCTTCTTTGTGACCGTTCTTTTTTGGATATTGAATCTTAACTTGAAGTTTCCCATCACGAGGTTATAATAGTTGTGCACATTCGGCACTATTGCGCTTGGGAAGCTGCGTGTGTTATAGGCACAGCTACGCCATCTCTGATCGATCATGATGTAGTCGATCATCTGCTGGGTTCGATCTCCGGGTGAGCTCCATGTCCGTTTCCTTGATGGCTTATGGTTGAACCAGGTGTTCATGATGCTCAGTTTATTGAGCCTGCAGAATTGGAGAAGTCGTTCCCTTCTTTCGTTCATTGAGCCGTAGCCAAAGTGTCCCAGCACACCTTTCCATGTGTCGTGATCGATGCCGACTTGCGCATTGAAGTCGCCCATTATAATCATGACGTCCCTTCTTGGCGCCTTGTCGATGACTTGCTGTAAGGTCTGATAGAAGTGATTGACAGCCTCATCACTATGTCTTGTAGTTGGTGCGTACACTTGAATGATGGTGATGTTATGGCCTTGTCCACTGAACCGTGCACTGATGATTCTTGGCGACGCCGGGTTCCAGTCGATTAAGCTCTTAACTGCCTTTTTTGAAAGTAACAAACTGACACCTCCTTGATGTACTTTCTCTTCGCCTGAGTACAGAAGTTTGTGTCCATCGTGTTCCACTAAGCCCTGTTTCATTCTTCTCACCTCTGACAGACCGATGACATCCCATCTGAACCCCTTGTTAAGATGGTCGACAAGTAGTTCAAGGCTCTCGTATTTCCAGAGTGTCCTCACGTTCCATGTTCCGATTGATGCATAATGTTTTGCATGAATCAGCCTCTCTGTTTGTCTGGTCTTTCCCTGTAACTCATTTAATGAAGTAAACCCCAGGGTTGCCCTAAGTCTACAACGGGGCGCTTGTTTATCCAGGCGACCGCCCAGCTGGCATTCTGTTTTGTTAAGTCGTCCTCTCATGTTTTGTTTCTTGTGGATTGATTCACGAGACGGTTCCACAGTCCTCTCCTCGCTAAGCTAGTTCTCTAGCATAGGTAGACACTGTTTACCTCTCTGTTAGGTTCATCCGCCGTTTTGGTAGCTTTTAACTACCAAGGGTATCACCACACCCTGCTTGCAACTAGCGAGTTAGACCAGTTATTTGACCGGCGCCAGTCGTTCGTCGTTGTTATTCGCCTCGGTTTAACGTCATGAGCTGGACAAAGTACAATACCAGAAGCTAACTGTTGATTATTAAAGAAATCCAAAAATAATTAATGCTAAAAATAAATGGAATTGCTTGAGACAATTCTGATTTGATATCTGTCTGTTTGGTATTTGTTCTAAATTTTTTATATTTTGTGATTGATTTTGAATTGTAATCATATCAGGCACTGTAAAGACCTTTAATACATTTTACCCCAGCAGAACGGTAAACTATGAATTTGCTGTCCTATTTTTCCAGTTTTCATCTTTCTAATCTAAGTGTTTGATATTAAACTATTGTAAGTCCCCTTTTCTTTATCTATTATCTTCAGAGGAGCTGCTTTATCCAAAGCCTGTCCACACAAATAAGATGTGCTTATTTGTAATGTGGTTTCTATTAGTCTCCTATTTTATGGTTAGGGTTGGGGATATAAATAAATAATGGCAAAAGAATAAAGAGAAAATCAGACCATAAAAATGTTCAGATCATATATTTATGAAACAACTCTGAGTGATAATCAAATATACAAGATATGTCAAAATCTAAATATTGAATTATACATTACATGTCATTGTCATGTATGTTTCTAGAAGGCTAGTCAACTGGAAATCACCTCTCCTCAGAATACCTTCATAGGCTGTGCTGTTGTTTCTACCCAAAACAAAGGAGGCCTCTTTCCTTAAAATAAAAAAGTAAAACTAGGCAAAGCATTATTGTTTTTATCATGGTTATTAACATGGCGCTTTTATTAGCATTTGAGAACTAGACAGTGTTAAACAAGATTTGCTTATGTATGAGTGTTTAATAATTTATTGTGAAATGGTATACAATTCCATGTGGCAGTGCACCATTAAGTAGACTTGAGAACATTAAAAGCATACTTGTATATGCAAAAAGTATTTTAAATTCCATACTCAATTATTGGTTGACACCTCTGAGTATTTTCAGTTCTATTATGGATAGTGCTGAGGCACTTTAAAAACATTAACATAATTAAAAAGTGTTTTAGTTGGATAATTATAGTAAGGGCTCTTCTTATTAGGTGTAAGACATTTCCATATTATTGCCTATAGGGATAAGGTTTCAACTTGTTAAGATCTGTCAAATAAAAAAAGGATAACTTTCAGTGTAGTGAAGAATGGCAATATTTAATACTACAAAAGCCACAACATTTCTTACTGACTCAAGAATCATACAAATGTCTTATTGTGGGCTACCTAACAAAAAATGAAAAATACAAACTATTTAAAATACTTTCAAAGTGCACCTTCCAGGAGCTATGTAGTAAAAGAAAAACCAAAGGAAAGAGTTTTTCCATCTCCGAAGAATATTAAAGACAGTCCAGGATGTTATTACAGAAAGAAAATCAAAAGGATTAAAAAAGAAACAAAATTAATCCAAATATCAAATAAGCACAAAGCGCATGACCTGTCCTCCCAACAATCACCTCCACTGCTCCCAGTAACCTCGAGGTCTAATCTGACGAGCAGCTTTCACACTCTTCACTGCTACACCAAATGATCAGGATTTCTCCAACGATTCGCCGGTGACGTTCTTTGGAGTCTATCCAATCATAACGCATGTTGCTATACTGGCTACGTGATGTGACTTATTCTAGTAGGAAGTCACTATGACTATTCCTTTACACCTTTGTGCACATATGTAAGGTGCTATCTTTATATCTTACTTTCCATTGCTCCCTGAACCAAACTAGGCAGACTGCTGCCGTGATGATGGCCTGTTTTTACCTAAAAGTATGTGGGCACCACCAAGCTTCATGCAAGCTCCGGGCAAACCTATGCTGAAGCACATCCTTATGCCACTATAGAGTCACTATCAACGCAGTGTGATTCTCTACATCAACCCTACGTTAAGTGGATCTTTGACTATTTACAAAGTGCTGCTTATGCTATAATCAGTTAAACTCCGTTTACTAGATTGTAAATCTGTAATTTCTGTGACGTGGCCCATCACAGTCCCATCTCACCAATCATTCAGCAGTAACCCCGACAGCCACTATGAACAACCCCAAAAGCACTGCATACTTCTGATCCAGAATGTAAAGTCTGCATATTAGAGTAGTGAAACCATCAAAAAATAAAATCCCTGACAATCTCAACTCCAAACTCATGCTCTACTATTGTTGTGACCTTCGAGAACATTCCAGAAAAGTCCTTACTAACGAATTATAAGGATAGTGTAAGGTCTTTTTTTTTTTTAAGTTGTACAGGGTGAGGTATAAAGATCTCCCATATTTTCTCATTCGGTAGGTTAGGCTATACCATTTTCAGTACCCATCATGAGTTGGACTGGTGAACATCAGGGCTTTGTTGTCCATGTGTATTATGAGAACAACCGTTCTGTGATAGCGACACAGAAAGAGTTCCTACACACTTCGTACTCGGTCGAAATGCATCTGTACCAGATCGGAAAATGATTTTGCTATGGATTTCTAACCTTCAGGCAACTGGGTCCGCACTGAAAAGAAAATCACCTGGCAGTCATAGGACAGAACATGGGGGTTTCAACAGGATGGGGCCACAGCTCACACAACACAACGTTCACTTGAAGTGTTGAGGGAAATGTTACCTGGACATTTGATCTCTTTAAAAGGAAGTCGTGGGGTGGCCGCAACGGTCAGCAGATTTAAGCCCATGTAACTTTTTCCTTTGGGGTTCCCTAAAGGAAAAGGTTTTTAAACATCATCCTCGATCTCTTCAGGATTGGAAGGAAAGGATCAGACAGGAAATTGATGCAATTCCACCTGAGATGACCTGGAGTGTGACGGAGAAGTTCTTCAGCAAGGCATTGCCAACGACGGCCGCCATTTCTCTGATATGATTTTTGAAACCCATTAAAACAAAACGTAATGTACTTTTTAGAAATATATACAATTTTTTTAGTAGATAGCGTCGTTCATTTTTTATACTCCTTCAAAATGTGGGAGATCTTTACACCTCACCCTGTGTATAATAAAAATCATCAGTGGTAGCAAACAGTGAGGGAGCCCAGATCAGAAACTAAAACTCACAATCAACACTGAACTCAAAGCCATTTACAGTCATGTGAAGAAGTAAGCACACCATATGGAAACTGTTGATTTTTTCAACATAATTGAAAAGGCAAACAGTAGATCACACGTGACATTCATGATCCCATAGGAATCAAAAATGAGATCTCCTTCATATCTTTTTGGTTTCTCCTCGACAACAATGAGATCAGAAAGAAATAAAATGGAGACATCGTGTCTTGTGTCCCGCTTCTCGGATTTTTCTCCTGAGATAAAATACCTCGGTATCCTCACAAGTGTCGAGTTTCAGCAGAGATGTCACAAGGGGCTCAGATCCTCCAAGTAGTGTCTTGAGTTTTTTTTTTTTTAATTAATTTGAAAGTATTTGTATTGCGTGCTTAGTAATATATGGTGAAATGTATGGACAGTTGTTTGTGCTATTAAAACATTTCACTATGATTACCAAACTGTACTTCTTGCTTCTGAATAATACTATTAGTTGCTGAAATTTAAATTGCTGTGCTCCAGTTAGATCCTTGTCATTCAGTGTGGCATAGTGGTTAAGGCTTTATATCTCAAGCCCTGAGATTGTGGGTTCAAATCCCACTTCTGACACCACTGTGTATCAATGAGAAATTCACTTCATGTGCGCCACTTGGAAAAACTAAAGAAATGCAACCAATCATAGCTCACATGTTGTATGACATTGTGGATTAAGGCATCAGTCCAATAAAAAAATACAAAGTTTTGAAAGAGATCTCACAAAATATACCATGGTTTCTCAAACCAAATTCTCCCTTTTGATTCTTTTTACCTCAGTTGCATCTCATGTCTCCTTTTTGTCTAAAACTGCTTCTCCTATGAAGTTTTTGGAGAAACATCAGTGACAAAGTTGCTCCTTAAATAAAACATAAATCAGCCTTTGAGAAGTAAAATTTTCCTATGGGATGTTGACGATATAAACAAACAACAAGAAATGTGTTTTTACGTGAGTGTGTCTATTTGCCACAATAAAACTGGCAGATATTTTGATCCAAACTGATTTACAAGATAATGGTATTTTACATCTGTTGAAGTAATTATTTATACTTGGAGCACAGGCAGGTCAAAAGTCTTTCTCGGGGTAAAACAATGAGGCAGTGATGGGAAGTGAGCAGGCGACTTTGTGATTTAAAGTGTAGTGTGTTAGCCACCTCATCGAACTATGTGGCGGATGGGATTCCTCCATTTCTCTGTGGTATCTTTGTGGTATTTGTTTTTCATAATGGCCATTGCTTTCCTCATAGTAGACTGCAGTCAAATGTTATAAACATTCATAAAGAACATGAAACTCCAAAATTTGAAACATTTTGGGGTATTCTACAATTGTATTTACATTCAGTAAACAACCAAATTGTTGCCTTGTTTGTTGCAGCTATGAGGTCAAAGGTAAACCCGATACTTCAGGCAACAGTGCAGTTCTGAAGCTTGTAAAGGACGATGAAGTCTGGGTGAGGATGGGGACTGGAGCCCTCCACGGAGACCACCAGAGATTTTGTTCTTTTTCTGGTTTCCTTCTTTTTGAAAGTTAATTATAATTTACTTGCATAACATACCAGGGAATGTCCAGTGGGGGTCTGTAGTAATTTACAGTATGATGTTTTATATTAATACTCAATAAATGAAATTTGACTTTAAAAAAGTAAAGGACCTCTTACTGGACACACAATAAAAAAAATGTTCAATAAAGAGTGTCACACTTTTTCTGTTTTCAGTGTTTCGTTTTTTATTACTGGTCCTGTTGCATTCTTTGCAATTTTTGGTTATTTCCATTCCTGAAATTCCCAATAATGTTTCAGTTAAAGAAACACAATTACAAATACTTTTTTTTTTGTTGTCAGGAATAAAGCGACTTTGCTGATTTTTACCATTTTGATGGATTCTGTCTCTAATGTGGCCACTTGTGCTATGTAGTGTTTTTGTTTTTGTGAAGCAGCACATTGTTAACGTACATTTAAGGCCCAAATTATTTTCTGAAAGACAAATGATTCATGACGGATCGTGTATTCAGAAATGTTATAAACTCATCTAGAAGCACCAATCAGCAGCACTCTCAAGTATGCACTGTGCAATGCTACCCTTGCTCAGGCTCAAACTTTGGAATTGTGACCAAACATCCAGCTGATGAGAGATTGAGACACAAACTAAATGTTGTTGGTCAAATCCAACATTATAGTTTTATTCCAAACATGCCAAATTAATTTACAAAAACAATATCTTTCAATTATATACACAGTTTAATGCAGGAATTTGATTAAAAACAAGCAAAAATTGGTGCAAATGATTATTAAAATATTTACAGAGGCTCCATATCAAATGAAAAAAAAATGTACAAAAAAATCTTCTTCCTCAGACTAATACCACAGTTTAAAAAAAATAGACAGAAAAACAATCAAATATCAATAATTGAAAAATTAAACAAAAATGTTAACTGACCAAATAAAATCGGGAGTGGTCTCCCCTCTACTTTCTCGTATATGGAGATGGATATTTGAGGAGTAAACCGCAAGACAATGATTATATTTTTATATTATGTACATTAAAGAACCATCAACAACAAATCAAATCAAATTAATAATATATTGAACAATTATTATAAACTAGCAAAATACCTGCGCTTCGCAGCGGAGAAGTAATGTGTTAAAGAAGTAATGAAAAAGAAAAGGAAACATTTTAATAATAACGTAACATGATTGACATTGTCACTGTCATGAGTGTTGCTGTCATATATATATATTGTGATATTTGGCTGGCTTATCATCCTGGCCAATACCCCCAGGCCACCAGATGGAGCCCTCCCTGCAGTATGGAGGTGCCCTGAAGACCAGCAGGGAATCATGGACGATGTAGTTTTTATCCTCAGCCCTGCTGGATACCTCAGGGGCCGTAAGAGGGTGCTGCAGGGAGGGCCGAGGACTCATTTGTGCCCTATGACCCGGAAGCTCGTCATAGGAAGAGCAACGGGCTTCCGGGGTGAAGAAAAGAACTTTTACCTGACCCGGAAGTGATTGAGGATCACATGGACTGGGGATTGAGAACACTTCCGGGTCAGGGAATATAAAAGGACTGTGGGAGCTCCCAGATGGAGAGCTGAGCTGGGTGGAAGGGTGGCAACGCGTCTGGGAGCTGGAGGATTGGTTATTTGTGATAGGTATTGTGATTTATATGAGAATAGTGGAGGAGAAGGTGTTTGTACACTGTGGCTGAAGAATAAAGTCGAATTGAGGACTTTTACCTGGTGTCTGGAGTCGTGGACAGGGGTTCAAGGGAGCGAGAGCACCCCCTATCTACCACTATATGTATATATATATATATATATATATATATATATACACACACATAAACATATATATACATATACACACATATATACAGTATATATACATATACATCCACATATATATACATATATATATATATATATATATATATATGTGCACAAAACCACGCTTTTATCAAGGCTTCCATCGGGTAGTCTTTTGAAATGAAATTTTCCTCCAATCAGTCCTAGCAACGCGCTTTCTTCCGATTGTTACATTTTTGTAGCTCTGATGTGTGCATCAATGTAATCGGTGTACCAGGAAATCATGCATTGACAGAAGTTCCCTTTGCTTGGAATACAAAGTGTGATTAAATGCGTTATTTTTTAACGCGTTATAGAGCACAGGCATCGAAGCTTCTCAGCTGTGCTTGTGCTAAGAAAAGGAAACATTTTAAAAATAACGTAACACGATTGTCAATGTAACCTTTTGTAAGTAGTGCCTGGAGGATTCACAGTGGAGAAACTCTAGAGACAGCGTGTGAATTAACTTGTGGATTTTTCTGTGAGTATTTGGTGGCAGCGTCACAAAGTTGCTTCCGCAAGACTGCGTTAGCTGCAGAGCTCAGCTCAGAGCGAAATTAGGTGAATAGGAGGGGAGATGATTACGTGACTCCCCCACCCGCCTTAACTGTCAATCCCCCACAAACACAATCTCTTGGAATTTGCATAAGCACAGCCCTTCACCAGCAATTTTAACTTAGTTACAAAGTGATCAAAACTCTCGTTTATATCGTATATATTAAACTTGTATCCCGCATTAGCCGTGGGCATGACAAACGCCTGCGGCAGCCTATCTATGAACTTAATTTAAAGTTTAGGTTTACATCGTGCTTTGTTTCCGAAGTAGCTTCACTCATGAATATGGTTGTATGTGTCATTCGCTCGCTTATTATTGTTTCGCTGCCTTCTCAATTGTATAATGCATGTTTTCTTCAGCACTTTTTGGAGCTCTTCCTTGTTTTCTACGTACTGCGTTGACAGTCAGTTCACGTGATTACGTGGGAGGCATGATGATGTCACACGAAACTCCGCCCCCCACGGCCATCGAGCTCAACTCCATTACAGTATATGGAGAAAAATAGGTTCCAGTTATGACCATTACGCGTAGAATTTCGAAATGAAACCTGCCAAACTTTTGTAAGTAAGCTGTAAGGAATGAGCCTGCCAAAGTTCAGCCTTCTATCTACACGGGAAGTTGGAGAATTAGTGATGAGTCAGTGAGTCAGTCAGTGAGTGAGTGAGTCAGTGAGGACTTTGCCTTTTATTAGTATAGAAGTAAAGTTGAATAAATCAGACTCTGCGGTTTCATGAATAAAAAAGTTCCACTTCTGGTTTGTGGAAATAGCTCAAAAATTGACAGAAATCTACATTTTGTATCTAATAGTTGTATACAAAAATTGGTTGACCTAAGTGAAAGCGTACTCAAGTTATCGTGTTTACACACACACAGACAAACGCACAGACATAATGCCAAAAATAGTATTTTCTGACTAAGGGAGGTCTAAAACGTTGAGATTAGTTAAATTCTCGAAACTGAACTTTTGGACGATTACAATATTTTCCCTACGAGAAATTAAATTGGACTCAGGGAGGTCTAAAACGTCAAGATTCAAAATTTTTGGATGATTACTATATTTTCCCTTGTGATAGATGGCCAGGAACCCTGCCCGCTGGGGTGCCTGGAGGAAGGAGGAACCGAGAGAGCAACACTTCTTTTCCCTGTATACCCTGCCGGTCCTTGATCCCTGGGGGACAGCACTTCCGGGACACCAGGAAGTGCTGACAGACCAGGGATGGTTTATGTCCAGAGTGCTTCCGGGTGCTGCCACACTGGGGAGTGCTGCCGGAAGTCCATCATCAGGCACCTGGAGCACATCTGGGGCAGGATAAAAGGGGCTACCTCAGTCCATTCAGGGAGCTGCGGTCGGGTGGAATAAGGATGGAGCTTGCAAGACAGGAGTGGAGGTGGCCAGGAGAACCAAGGACTGGACTGTGTAAATCCATGTAAATAATAATTGTAAATAAACGTGTGTGTGGTAGACACTGCATTGTCGTGTCCGTCTGTGGCCGGGCTATCTTTTACACCCTATACTTCATATACGAGAAAGTAAAAAAACAACTCCTGAAACACAGATGGGAAATGGAAAGTGAAATAGACGTGAATGTGACAATAACACAATATATAAAAATAAGCATAATTTTCTTTACCACTTTAAATGCTCAGCAGCTCAGAATACACCAGAAGACTAGAAGACCGGTCAAAAGATGGCCCCCAGTGGATTACACCATGATTTTATATGGCCAGCCTATTTCTCTGGACCAGTCTTCATATAGTCTTCCAGGAAAAAAACAAAGAATTTGAAGAAATATCCACCGCACATTAGTCTCTGATAAGATTACAGTTCTCTACTTATTCCCTTCACATTTGACCCGTGAGCATGGCATTGTGCACTAGACTATTGCTTGTTGATCTCTATGGGTAAGTAACTCAAGGAACTTCCTTTACTCTGTTGTGAATTTTAACCCAATTAAACAATGCACATCTTTCTTTGTGGCATCCAACAACCACTTTAAACCGAACGCCAATGTATCTTTGCTCTGCCACTGCTTTGTTCCTCTTTGGAGTACTGAAACAACAGCATTTTCCACAATAACTATTTAGATTTTTTATTAATAGGCTACAAGTAGCTATTCATTCTGGACCAGGCTTTCCTGCTAAGTTTTATTCAGGCATTGTGCATCTTTTGAGCTCAGGTTGCTTCCTCAGAAGACCACAGAATAGAACAATACATTGGTTACTACAGAGTGATAGAACATTTCCAGCAGCTTGCTGCATACATCAAAAGGCTTACGTTGCTCTGGGCCTCATTGCACAGTGCCACAATGTTGTCCACAGTCCGGTTTGCTGGCACTTGTTGCTCTGCATCCACTCATCCACTAGCCTCATAGGCTTCTTGGCATGTCGGAAGTCCACCAGCAGCTCTTTTGTTTTGCTGATGTTGAGTTGCAGGTGGTTTTCTTTGCACCGTAAAACAAAGTCCTCCAGAAACCTCCTGTATTCCAATTATCTTTGTTATTTATGTCAGGTAGGTGTAATAAATAAGATAGCTCTTGAATGTTTTAGGTTTTGCCCTTTTTTGATAGTAAGATGAGGTCAGACTTGTTCAGTTGTGCCACAGGTTAACATCAGTTGGATTCGGTCAGACTTTGATCTGTAATCTTGTACCGTTACAAAGTTTTGGAGGATTTAGATCAAAAATAATTCCCATTATTCCTACAAATTACCTGTTTGAATTCAAAAGAATACAGTCTCTTCTAAAATTGTGCTTTTCAATGACCATCAACAAAAGCCTAGTCTTGCTGAAGCCGGATGTATAATGCATACGTCAGGAGACAACCATGAGTGAATTTTGCTTAAAACTGGGTGGGAACACTAAGTTGGTTCAGTGAGCGTCACATTTCTAAACCAATCCAACACCTCACAAAGGCTGTGATCAAAGTAGGGGTGGTGAATGTGAACTGTAGAGATTAGAGACGCTCTTGTTATCCTGGCCCACTGGAGAGCAAGCTTTGGTTCATGATGAACCATCTACAGTTGAAAAGTCTCCTAACAAAACCCTACTCAACATATAAATGCATGCCACATTTTTCAGAGAGCATGTTCTACATGTTAAGAATAAACATAACCTCTTGCAAGTGGAAAACCTTTTTGTAACATCTGATTATACATTGGCATTGAAAGGCATCAATGGATGAGTGGTAAACATGAACGATATGATGCCAGGGGTGCTGTGTGTGCTCTCTGTTGTTCAGAATTACAATAATAGTTTAGGAATCTTTGTAAGCTTGAAAGAATTTACATGTATATTCAAGAAAATATGAACTGCAAACTATGTATTTGAAATAAACAGTATGTCACACCCTTCAAAATGGCCGTTGTTAAGAGAGCTGATAACGATGAGCACAGGATATGGAGATTTCAGTACTCAAAACACTCAAATCGAACAAATCTGCCTTACAACACTATTAACATCAGGGATAAGGCTGCATAGCTCCTTCCTTCTGACTGCTCATCCAAATGAGTAACTAAAGTTAAAATCATTGCCTAATTGGGAATGCAAACACCGCATTCCAGAATATAGCTATAGCATTTTAACACATTGTATATTGTGAAATAATCAGCCTCAACACACTCAAAAAGGTTTGCTGCAGCCACCCATATATTATCCCTGGCTGCAAAAGTGTATGAAAAAGTCGCACTGAAGTGCATAGATCGGAGTCCAGGGTTGAACTGATTAGTTAAGCCAAAGATGGCGGCTTTAAAGGTCTTTAAAGGAAGTGATGTCAGTTAGATTGGAACTGGAAATGATGTCTTTCTTGGGGCTGGAACCAGAAGTGATGTCTTCTAGGCTGAATCAAGCTGAAATTCCCATCTTTGGTCTGCAGAAATAACAGAGGAAAGTTTAGTGTACCCCGCCACCCCATGGCATGGTGTAGAATTATTTCATTAGGTCAATTCAGCTTCCTCCTAAGCGTATATGTGACTATCTATAAACCACAATGCTTATCTAAACTCTGTTTGCTGTTGTTATGTCACATAGTGATGCAATCATTAAAACAGTAGATAGATATTGTAGCAGACAGAAGCACTTCTCAAATGCGTGTAGCTCTGGTGGTCTACACATATGTGTATGGCCGGGTGCTGTAATGACAACAAGAGGGCAGCATGAAGAAAGTTTGGGGTGCCGACTGGGTCGTCCCATTTAATGTCCTGGAACTCAAAAGCACCTAAATTTAGCAAACAAAAGAAATGCTTACAGGCGTTATCTCTTCTGCAGGAGTTTTAAGGAAAGACAAAGGGTTGTCGTTAGGTATAGTGGAGCTTACGGTTAATGTTAATGCTGTCCACCCAGGATGCTTGGGCTCTTATGGTGGCTGGACTAGAAGGGGTGGCTTAAGCGGCTTCCTCAGACAGCTTCTTGGACTGTGAGGATAGAAAGAGACAACATCACTAATGGCAGTGCCCCTTGTCCTGGGAGGTTAGTTCATACCTTGTCTGAGCCTGTGAGGAGAACCTCAGACGTGCATGCATGACAGTGTGCGTATGTGTGTCTGTCTGTCTGTTTCCTCTGTCATTAAAATGTACAAATTAATCATTAAGCTTCAGTGACTTTGTGTCACTGAGCTTCTGAATGGATAACAGCAAATTTAGCTTTTTATTTTCTCTCAGCATCAAGTCTTTCATTCAGTCTCTTTAGCTTTCTTCCTGAGCCCCGACAGTCTAGTTTAGTGCATGGACTGAAGGAATTAGGGGCAGGTGTTTCAGGAAGAAGCCCTGTGGGTGCAGCCTTTGCATCGCAAGATTTTGCCGCTTTCACCTATTTTTTAACGGTTTGTCCGTAGGCGTGTATTCTAGATTGAGAATCACATTTGGCCCCTGCGAAACTAACAAGACAAGCCATTAGGAAAAGCAAGACTTGATCTATGGCAGGAATGTTTTACTCATGGACAATTTCCTGTATCATGTTCAAAAGTAATGAACTCCGTATACATATTGTATACTGAAAAGTTCTCATTTACTTTGTAAAGAGACCAAAGGCACAAGATAGAAGGCCCGGGGCACCCAAAGGCAAACCCCATATATTGAGGTACGCAAAAGGCATAAAAGAAAACGTGTGGTACTACGCAAAGTTGAGACGTCATAGATTCTCAGGTCGGTCTGTCTTAAGATAGCATTGTTTCCCTTTATGAGGAATTCTGGGAGGAAGAAGCGGGTCCAGGTGTTCCGACCCCAGAAGTGACATTAGAGTGGGAGAGGTTGTCAATATTCCTTTCTGCAGAGGGAGAAGGAGAAGAGAGAGCGTTATTAGACAGTGCCCCCTCGTGTCTCGGCAGTAAATCACACTTACCTAAGCTCTTAGGTTGCTCCCCAAGCACACACGTGTGACAGCTTCCATAGAATTTCTGACACATCTGATTAATCCTCAGCACTGTAAATGAGGCCCATTGTTACATAGCTAGTAACCCTATAAAACTTTTTGTTCAAAAGGGATTTTTAGCCATAGCTCTCAAACAAACCTGTAGCTTTTGGCTTTTTTCTCACCCACATTGTTAATCAGCAGCAGCCTGCTGCAGTTAATTGCAGTCCTGGTTAAGTTAATGGCTAGTTTTGCTCTCAGTGTGAATTAGGGATGTACGTCATTGATTGTGTAAGCAGCCTATCACAATTTCTTCATTTTTTTCAATGCAAATTATTTTTACACCTCAGTTGCTCTCAAACTGAACATCTTCAAATTAAAGTGGCTTTCAGCATTTTAGTCACTATTATTTAACTTAACCTGCTGCCTGACCTTAAAAAAGCATTCATCCAGACATTTTAACCCCATTTATTTTCTGAAGTTTCTTTCTTGTCTCTGCAGATTTTGCATTTCCTTTCCCCAACATGATCTTATTTTCTCAGTTTTGCCCTTTGTGATTAATTTTTTTTTTTAATTTGCAAGTTTATTAGTTTCTAAAGATAATAGTGCCTGTAGGCAGTAGCTTGACTTGAATGGCTTCTTACAATAAATCATTCACAGATGCGTCAGATGCAACAGTGGCATTAGTCACGTTCTGCTCTGTTTCCTCCACTCCAGCCTGGTAGGACAGATTGTATACTTTTAATCTTTGTGACTCAAACATTATTCAGATTAATACGCTTCAATGAAAAGTTAACTCTAAATTAAAAGCAAAGAAAAAAGAATAACAAAGAAAATAATGTGTCAAAAAATGTGCTGCAATTAATTCAAATGGTTTAAATATCATAATATTGTTATTAAGATATCATTTCTAAACCTTGTAGCACAGTTAGGTTAATATATTTTTAAACATACACACAGTGAACTGCAAACATACAGAGTGGACATTTTTCAGATTTTTTTGTTATGTTGCAGCCTCGTGCTAGAATCATTTAAATTCATTTTTCCCTCATCAAGCAAAACTCAGTACCACAAAATGCGAAAAGTGAACTATTACATTGACACAAGTATTTGGACCTTTTGTCACATTTTATTTATACTTATATTTATATATATTTATATTATACTTCTCTAGTGCCTTCAGCACCATCCAACCTCTGCTCCATAGGGACAAGCTGACTGAGATGGGAGTAGATTCACACCTGGTGGCATGGATCGTGGACTATCTTACAGACAGACCTCAGTATGTGTGTCTTGGGAACTGCAGGTCTGACATTGTGGTCAGCAACACAGGAGCGCCACAGGGGACCTTACTTTCTCTGGTCTTGTTCAGCCTATATACATCAGACTTCCAATACGACTCGAAGTCCTGCCACGTGCAAAAGTTTATTGACGACACTGGAGTACACAGGAGGAGGAATATAGGAACCTAATCAAGGACTTTGTTAAATGGTGCAAACCACCTACAACTGAACAACAGGAAAACCAATGAGCTGGTGGTGGATTTTAGCAGGCCCAGGCCCCTCATGGACCCTGTGATCATCAGAAGTGACTGTGCAGAGGGTACAGACCTATAAATACCTGGGAGTGCAGCTGGATGATAAATTGGACTGGACTGTCAATACTGATGCTCTGTGTAAGATAGTACAGAGCTGACTATACTTCCTTAGAAGGCTGGCGTCCTTCAACATCTGTAATAAGATGCTGCAGATGTTCTACCAGATGGTTGTGGCGAGTGCCCTCTTCTATGCAATGGTGTGCTGGGGAGGCAGCATAAAGAAGAAGGACGTCTCACACCTGGACAAACTTGTTAAGAAGGCAACTACTGTAGGCATGGAGCTGGACAGTTTGACATCTGTGGCAGAGCGACGGGCGCTGAGCAGGCTCTTGTCAATAATGGAGAATCCACTGCATCCGCCGAACAGGATCATCTCCAGACAGAGGAGCAGCTTCAGCGACAGACTGCTGTCACCGTCCTGCTCCACTGACAGACTGAGGAGATCGTTTCTCCCCCACACTATGCAACTCTTCAATTCCACCCATTGGGTTAAATGTTAACATTATGCAAAGTTATTGTCTGTTATACCTGCATTTTTAGCACTCTTTAATTTAATTTTATTTTTTTATCAGTATGCTGATGTCCTGCGGTGGGTTGGCACCCTGCCCAGGACCCCTGTGACCCTTTGTTTGGAAAATGGATGGATAGTATGCTGATGCTGGAGTATGTGAATTTCCCCTTGGGGATTAATAAAGTATCTATCTATCTATCTATCTATCTATCTATCTATCTATCTATCTATCTATCTATCTATCTATCTATTTCTACCCTTAATAAACTAGATATGCATAAAATTGTCACGCTCTTTAATGAACCAGCAATCTTTACTACTCCTTTACTTTTGTCCATTTTATTTTCCAGTTCTCCTGCGGTGGCATTGTGTGCCGCCACTACCTGATCAAAGTCCTCTGCAGCCGCCTGTGACGTCTGAATGTTTAAATGAAGGTGCATGTCCCAAGGCCAACTGTGTCAAATCCTCTAAGGTGATACGGTGGCCACGAAGGGCAAGTGAACAAAAATGTAAAGGTGTGCCGCACACAATTAAACAAGGAGACACACACACTTAAGGTGACGCACATATTCAAACGAGGTGACGCACAGAATTAAATGTGGTGCCGCACGATTAAAAAAAGATGACATGCACAATTAAAGAAGGTGACATGCACAATTAAAGAAATTGACACACACAATTAAATGTGGCATGCACAATTAAAAAAGTAGACACACACATTCAAATGAGGTGACGAGCAAAGTTAAATGTGGTGCCACACAAAATTAGAGATGACATACTCACAATCAGATGGGTGACAACAAAGGGTAGGTACCTTGGCAAAGCAAAAGAAAACACTGATTGGTGGCAAAGGTTGCCTGTCAGTCTACAGGGGAAGTTTCCAGTTAAACGTGTTTTGTGTTGAGGGAGCATTGTTTTTTCAATTAAATTGCTGGCGATCACAGTTTCCAATGTATGTACATTATGGTATACCTTAACAGGCGGAGATCCATTTATTTTTTTTCCCATGCAAGAGTTACAAAAAAAAAATAAAAGATCCCAAAGTAAACTGGGGTTGCTCCCTGTTCTTTTTTTTTGCCTGCAGTGCGGTGCTTCATAGTTTGTTTCAGTTTAAGATTCTGCTTACCATTTTATTCTACTAACAATCACTAAAGGAATTATTTGTAATCTAACGGGTGCTCCGTGGTGATTTTATGTTCGATCAGGTGCTGCATCATTGGAGAGAATTGCAAAGATGAGTGCATTAATAAACATTAGATCATTAGATTTCTTTACTAATTAGCGATTAATTGTAAACATTGCATTTTTCTTTATAAGTCATTGCACTACTTAAAGGAATGCCTTGTTCTTTCGAACAAGTAATACTGTACCTGATAAGGTAGCTACCTTTTTCATACACTTTTACTTGTCGTCACCCATTTGATTGTGAGCGCGTCATCTCTAATTTTGCGCAGCACTGTGGTGCAGTAGGTCTACAGCTCACGTCAAAAAGGCCACTTTTTAAAATAAATAATCACTGCACTCACGGCTTAGAGAGGGGGCGTGGTATTTGTGTCTTGAGCAGTTCCCGCGTGATTTCGTGATCTGGACGGTCCTCACTTAGGTGTACAATCTTCCACCAACACGCCCCAATGTGGCGGAAGTGCCGGCTGCATCCCCGGAAGCACTCTGGGGGTGTCACTGCTTCTCTTCCCCCCAGCACTTCTGGGTGTGGTGGAAGTGTTGAGTTCCAGGGCTCCAAAGGCATCAGGGTGCCCCCTGGCGGTGACCACGGGCCCCTACAGGGTTGAGCTTCCAAGCTCTCTACCCGTGGTCCCCAAAGCAACCAGGACGGTCGCCCCCTCGTGGTCTGGAGGAGGTGCAAGCCCTCCTCCGGTCCTTCTGGGCATCCCTGCTGGGTACCACTCCCAGCCGCATGCCACAACAGCAAATAATAAATAAAAGTAACATTAACTAAAATCAATGACTCAAAAATGAACAAAAAAGACATAAAGCAAGAATTGGAATCCCTAGGTGAAATTTAACCTCCGCCTCCTTGTCCTTCTCCTTCTTCTTCTCTCTCAGACCCTAGACTTGTTTCTTCCAGCTAGTGAGATCTTCACCTCAACTCATTTCTTACCTCTGCTCTCGAATGATATCTCTCACCATGGGGTTACATCCGGGAAAAGACCCAGAATTATTTCCATGGTCAAGAACACCCTCCAAAATATCCTGTATTGCTTATATTTGCAGTTATTACTTATTATGAAAATAAATATCATTTTAAGTAACAGCTCAAAGCCAGTCTCTCTGTAATTGATTACTTGCATTGCCAAGTGCTGCATTGTCATTCCTTGTCTTGCTGCAGTCCCTTAAGGGTTCCTTTTGGATAATTTTCTACAGGTTGAGCCAAAATAAAGTACCACATTTCTCAAGGTCATTGCGCGAGGTACAGGTCCTTTGATATGCTATCCCTTGTAGTTTTCAGTCGGCACAATGCCATGGTGCACCATGCTTTTGCTGTCGAAGCATTCTTCAAAAACAACAAAATTATTATTACTATGCAACGGTTATGTCCCAAATCGGAAAACAGTGGGTGGCTAAATTACGCAGACATCCCCTACAAGTAAGATGAACCTTAAATACAAGAGACTAGTCCAAAAAAGAATCTGAATTTAAACAGACGGGTACAAAATTGAACAGAAAATCTCCAGGCCATCCTTGGACTGTACGAACGCCTGAAAACATCCAAGCTGTAAGGGCATCAATTTTGCAGTCTCCTAGACGTTCAGCGCGCAAACTTGCTTCTGCCTTAGGCATTTCCAACACATCTTTGAGGAGGATTTTGCATGAGGACTTTAATTTCCATCCATACAAAATGATGGTAGTGCAGGAACTCACGGAGAGAGACTGGGAGAGCCATAGAAAGTTGTGCACGAACATTCTGCAAACCATTCATCAAGATGCCTTGTCATGTGCAGCAACGAGGCACATTTCCATTTGAATTGTTGCATAAATAAGCAAAATTTTCGCTACTGGGCTGAAACCAACCCTCATGAACTTCATCAGAGACCCCTGCACAGTAAGTGTGTTACAGTTTGGTCCGCAGTTGCAGAATTTAGCATTGTAGGCCCTTACTTTTTTGAGGAAGGGGAGCAACAGTTACCATCACTTCAGAATTTTACACTGAAATGTTAGAGAACTTTTTGTTCCCAGCTGGAAGAAATGGAAGTGGTGGATGCCTGTTTTCTACAGGATGAAGAAACAGCTCATATGGCGTAGAGATCCATGCAAGTTTTGCGAGAGATGTTTCCGGGGAAGCTGATTTCCCTGTGCGGCAATGTCGAATGACCTTCATGTTCACCTGATCTCATTCCATGTGATTTCTTCTTGTGGGGCTAAAGTCAAAGGTATACACACACTGACCTCAAAACACTGAAGCCCTCAAGGATGCTATTCTCCATGAAATGGCCGCTATTCTCCTTGAAATGGCTGAATGAGTCATGTGAGCGTTCAGAAATGGTCTCGAATAGTTTATCGCTAATGATAGCAACCACCTTGGAGACATCATGTTTAAAACACAGTGAAACAAATCTATTTTGTATACCCTTTCTTGTGTTGTAATGAAATTTATTTTATCTTGTAGTGTTTTCGTAAAATAAATGTTTGAAATGTGGTACTTCTTTTTGGATCACGCTGTACTAGTGGTAAACCGGGCTGAAGTAAAGGATTGACTGTAAAGACACCTCCAGCAAGTGAACAGCCTGCCATAGGGTTAAATACGAGGAATACAATAAAGACAGAGAGACATGTAAGAGCTGTAGAGCTGGTTCTGACATTTTTTTCCCACCCCCTATTAAGAAAAGAACCTAAGAGGTTAGTTGGTGGTAAGTGCACATCACAGGTAGATAGATAGATAGATAGATAGATAGATAGATAGATAGATAGATAGATAGATATTTTATTAATCCCAATCTGATAGCATGATTTAAAACGAGCCTTAAAGCACAAATCCATAGCCCACCTCAAACAGAGGGCTGTAGTGGGGGTAGAGAGGTGGGGTAGGCCTCATTCGGTAGATTAGGCTGTACCGTTTTTCAGAACCCATTATGAGCTGGACCGGTGAATATTACGAGAACAATCATTTTGTGATAGCAACGCAGAGAGCATTCTGTACACACTTTCTGCTCGGTCGAAATGCATCTGTACCAGATTGGAAAATGATTTTCTTATGGATCTTTAACCTTGGGTCCACACTGAAATGGCAGACCAATGTTATACATTATCTGAAATGGTAAAAAAATTCAATTCTCACTCAGAGGATCCGTGCAAAACGTTTTCAAAACCTGGCAGGATCTAATCAATAAAATTTTAGAATAAGTATTCAAATGTCCTTTATTTCTATTTATTTTAATTCATTTATTTATCTACATATTTTTACTATTATTAAAAGTTTTATTCTGCTGGCCTAGCTCTCTTTCTCATTGGTGGGGGGTCGATTTGTTTCTAACCTAGTTTTGTTAAACTTGACTTGCTTGTATGGAATGTTATTCAATTTTAATAAAATTAATAAAATGTTAATTAATAAAAATGTAAATCTGTCATTTCTGTGACAAGGCCCATCACAGTCCCATCTCACCAGCTTGACAGCCACTATGAACAACCCCAACAGCACTGCATACTTCTGATCCAGAATGTAAAGTCTACATAGTAGAGTAGTGAAACCATCAAAAAATAAAATCCTTGACAATCTCAACTCCACACTCATGCTCTACTATTGTTGTGACCTTCGAGAACATTCTAGAAAAATCCTTACTAACAAATTTTAAGGATTGTGGAAGGGATCTTTTTTTATTTTTTAATTGTACAGGGTGGGGCATAAAGATCTCCCGTATTTTGAGGTCTCATTCGGTAGGTTTGGCTGTACTATTTTCAGTACCAATCATGAGTTGGACCGGTGAACATCAGGGCTTTGTTGTTCATGTGTATTATGAGAACAACCATTCTGTGATAGCGACGCAGAGAGAGTTCCATACACACTTCGCACCTGGCTGAAATGCATCTGTACCAGATCAGAAAACGATTTTGCTATAGATTTCTAGTCTTCGGGCAACTGGGTCCACACTGAAAAGAAAATCAACTGGCAGTCATAGGACAGAACATGGGGGTTTCAACAGGACGGGGCCACAGCTCACACAGCACGACGTTCACTCGGAGTGTTGAGAGAAATGTTCCTTGGGCATTTGATCTCTTTATGGGGAGACATGGGGTGGCCGGCATGGTCAGCAGAGTTAAGCCCATGTAACTTTTTCCTTTGGGGATACCTAACGGAAAAGGTTTTGAAACATCGTCCTCAATCTCTTGAGGATTTGAAGGAAAGAATCAGACAGGAAATCAACGCCATTTCGCCTGAGATGACCCAGAGAGTGATGGAGAACTTCTGGGAACGTCTTCAGCTATATATTGCCAACGGCGGCTGCCATTTGTCTGATGTGATTTTTAAAACCCATTAAAAGGAAATTGTTTTTCCTGCACTTTTCAGAAATATAAACTATTTGTTTTAGATAACTTTGTTCATTATTTGTACCCCTTCAAAATGTGGGAAATCTTTATGCCCCTCCCTGTGTTTTGAGAATTTGGGTTTGAGGTGGATATTAGGATTTAATTACCAATTTCAGCAAGATCTTTGTAATTTTCTATTGAAAATAGTGTTCACATATTGGCTCCAGCAGACCCCCGTGACCCTGTAGTTAGGATATAGCGGGTTGGATAATGGATGGATGGATGGATGGATGGATGTTCACATAATACTGACAGAATATTTTCAGCCAGGTTCTTGAGAGTCACAACCTCATTAATCAGGTCTTCATAAATCAAACCTCTCATTTTTCAGGAGTTCAGCTCCAATATGCAGCACTGACCAAAATCGTATTTTCTTTCAGTTGTGGTAAATCAGAGATTTAGAGTTTAATTTGTTTAAGTGGGGAAGATGAATGTTCTGCCAAACAGACAGTGACGTTGATGTACAAAAACAATGTCAACATTTAGAAAAATAAATTGCACTTTTTGAATCCTCAGGAATTTACTGATCTTTACAATGGAAGTACCTTCTAAATGAGAACCTCTCAAATAGGTATGGAAGTGAACACATTCACTCTAAAACTTTCATAACGTTCCCTTTGCTGTTTTACATGCTCAGCAACAAATTTTCCAAAACATTCAGTGAACTGACAGAAAATAATTAAACTGTCAGCAGTCGACTGATAAGCGGCTTTTCTTGTTCTAATTCAGAATTGAAAAGGTTTATAACAACAGGATTGTTTTGGTTTTACTTTTTGTTCCTTTTGGACAATTGAATTTCGCCTGATAGCTTCAACAGCTAGGAGGTGATTTTTTTGCCTCACTTTCAGGCGTATTCGTAATCCTTGTCGCTTTATGTCAGTAGCTCTTCCCTCACTGAAATGAAACATTTCACAGGTGGACTTGACAAAACAGATTAGGGGCTCAAACAGGTCACTGATAGCTCCTATATCATTCTAAACACTTTACAATGTTTCATTTGTGCTATTAATTTTACTTACAATGTTCTCCTTAAATCCAACCACAAGAGAAATTTCTAATCTTTTGAGTTGCATCAGGAAATCAGAAGCCGAATAGCATGGCAGTTGGTTTTTCGCATGTGTCACCAGTCATATTAGTCACGGTTTTAATCATGCTGTTCCAGTTTCCAGTCATACATTTACACACTGTGTCTGTAGTGGACCACTGCAGTTCTGACAAGCTTTTTAAAGTATTGCCTCTGAATGATAATAAGAAATTCCAGTAAAAAAATCTGTCGACACCTTGCACTAGATTTTAAAAATGTCCAACTGAATTTAACAAAATGTGCAGCACAGGGCACAAGATCACCAGTAGGGTGAATGAAAATAGTCAACATCAAACTCAAACACACTCAGTTTTGCGTATGAAGTAGTCTCTTGGTTCCAAATATCTATAGCACCTGACCTAGGAGATACCTAAACTATTTGGAACCCATTTACAGACATAAGAGCTTGAATTCTGAAGGTAATGGTGACCATAGAGCCCCCTAGGACCCTCTGGTCCCATAACCTGGTGATGGAAGTTTGACTGCCTATTGTGGACCTGATGCTCCTACCATTCTGTAGTTCACATCCTTAAACATGCTTTACCCTTCAATGAAACCTTTTAGGTTTACTAGCCCAAACACACACACATCTCGATGTTAAAAAGCTTTGTTTTTAGTTATTGTAGCACAACTACAAAAGAATAAAGAAAATTGTGCACAAATATATAATATATAAATTACAATAAAGTAAGTTATTTCGCATTGTCATGGCTGCATTCATGGGGACCACTTTCCTGGCTGCAATGAAGTAAGTAATACCACCCCAAGACGAGAGGGGGAGATGTTCCTAACAATGTCTTCTCTTTTACTTCGGTCCAGTTCCGAAGTCCTAGAGGTAACCTAGCATTCCCCAAGCTCCAACAGAGTGACTGACATAAAGATGGACTACAGCCAGAGGATGGTGTCGCTACGGGACCCTGCAATGCCATGGACAAAGGACCTGATGAAACACTACTTTCTGTCTGAGGATATTTTAGCCACGGAGATCCTTTTTCTCTTGTGCCCTGGGCACTGCTATTTGCTGTATTTTATTAACTTGATGCCCCGACATTCCTTTTTTTTTGCTACTGTGAGTCTCTGTGTCGTCACAGTATCTAATATAGTACCACTATACCACAGTTAAATCATAAGTAGTAAAGAAAGTACATCTTACAGCCCTACAGCATCATTACTGAGATTTGTTGTAATTTGAGTGAATGTGAAATAGCAAAAAAGTATGAGTCTTCTAAAAGACTCCTAAATCAAGTTAGTGCCTGGCTTAAAATAGGCCTCACCCAAAGCAACCTGATGCTGAACTCCACAGACAGGCTTTAGCCTAAATAGGCCCGTAAAATGCAAATATGTTTTCAAAATGGCACAAAATATGTTTAAATGTCCCACAACACACAGACATCCCCTACAAGGAAGAGGAACCATAATGACAAGAGGCAAGTCCAAATAAGAATATTTACAAATGTCGAAATGTATTTAAAATAAACAAAAAGAAAAAAATGTCAAAAGAAAGAGGCAAAAAGGGGTTTGAGTAAAGTAAAGAAACTGAGAGCTATCATGAAGGTGGTGTTCATCAGCACAGTAAATCCCAAAAAGACTTAGGCCCCTCTACCTTTCTTCTCTCTTCTTTCTGTCTATTTGGCCATCTCTTTACTTAAAGTTTTTTTGCTATTATCCAAAATTCATAAAACTAAACTGATTCACAAATAAGCACAGCAGCACAACACAGCATGTCTGTACAACTTAGAACAGCTTTTAAAACCATTTTAATTAAAGTTCTGTACAATATATTTGATTTAAACAGTTCATATCTCTTATCAATAAAAACATGCAAAGCCATTCAATACTTTAGACTTAAAATAAAGTAAAGCTAATTACACTTTCTGTTTAAACAAATCATCAAAATCCACAGGTAATTCTTAAGCAAACACAAAAGCATTAAGAGCCAAAGAACAGATTTTACTAACTAAGTTACCAGCTGTTTGCCACAGCATGATTTCTCTGCATAAAAAGGAATTTTTGTATCTTTGTAAAAGTCCACTCTTTAATTCAGAGGTTTCCAGAGGTGCCCTGCACCCCTAAAAAATGTTTGATTTCTGTCTGCAGATTAAATAGTCCTCTTTTTATTGATTTTAATTAAAAGCAAACAACATTCCATACAATCAAATTAAATTTAACAAAACCAAAATTCAACCCCCATCCAAAAGAAGAAAGAGAGGAGAGCCAGCCAACAAAGCAAATCTTTGAAGCAGCAAGGGAGGAAGAGAATCCTTTTCCCCGATAATGAAGCTATGGAAGAGACCTCTGAGGAAGACAGGAATAGTTCAATCAATCAGCTTTTATTCAGTCACAGATGAAGTACATGGATTCATGCGTTGCAAGTCAGAAGAGCACAGATTTTCCTTTTCAATCGGCTTTATACTTTTTCCCACCTCCAATAAGCATAATATCATTTATCTAAGCCAGGGGTGTTGAATTCTGGGCCTGGTGGGCCACAGTGGCTACAGGTTTTCATTCTAACCCTTTTCTTAATCAGTGACCAGTTTTCACTGCTAATTAACTCATTTTCCCTTCATTTGAATAGCCTTGTTTTAAGGATTCATTCCTCTGAATTTATTTCTTTCCTCATTAACTCTTTGAGGGCTGAATATTTTTTCCAAAAAACAATGGTTTCACTCAGAAATTAACATAAAACGTCTGTTGCTGCATGCTGTGGCTGCCAGTTTGCCAAGAATGTGCGGCAGTCTTGCTGCCAGGCTGTCTTTGCATGGCTGGGACAGCAGCAGTGGTCACGGTCACAGTGCATTACAATCTGGTTTCTACCTCTATTCATTGTTAAGTGGCAGTCCTCCCTGGTGAACATTGTCAGTACCACGACTAGCTGGGGACCAATCAGCTGAAGCTGGAACCTCACATTCGTTTTTGATCACTTGTAGCAAAATCACAGTCCAACAAGTCTTAGTCCAGTTCAGAGATAATAGGCAAAACGTCGTCCACGGAGTATTTTGTTTTATGCATTCGCTTTGATCTCTCACCAGATGTCAGTGCCATTTTTGCCTTTGTGTGAGCCTTGCTACTCACGAGAGCGCAGGGAATCT
Source organism: Polypterus senegalus (assembly GCF_016835505.1). Classification (NCBI taxonomy): domain Eukaryota; kingdom Metazoa; phylum Chordata; class Cladistia; order Polypteriformes; family Polypteridae; genus Polypterus; species Polypterus senegalus. The sequence continues at coordinate 22,264,456 of NC_053157.1, forward strand.
CGGTCAAACCAATGAATCTGACTTGCCTTCTAGCAACGAGCATCCAACAAAAATGTAACGGTTGGTTTTGTCACGGTTTACAGTTGATCACCATTGTCAGCTCCTCCTTTTGATAAAAGTTGACATCAGCCCTGAAAGAGTTAAATGACAGCCAAACAGAAATGAGACTTCAAACGAGCCAACAGATGACTAGCTAAATGTGGATTTCAAACTCCAACCAATTTCAGCCAATCTCTCAACGAGACGCCGATCCTTGCTGTTAATTAAAACTTGTTATGTACTTTGTAATTCCATGGCTTATTACTGCTCTCATTCTGTCGCAGCAGACATTTTCAAATCATTTTCTAAAAACACTGTTAAAATATTTAGGTGACCTGAGAGATCAGCCTTACCAAGACCTTCACCTTTCTTTATTTTCAGATATTGTGTGATGAGTACAGGTGAGCTGGTCATGTAGTGGCTTGTTTTGTGTCTCGTTATCGTTTGGCTGCTCATTAAGGAAAAAGAGACAACTAAAGGGCCTGAGTCAAGTTAATTAAAACTAAGGCAAAAGAAGTTAATTATCAGAAAAAAATGGTCACTAATGAAGAAGATGGTTAGAATGAATACCTGCAGCCACTGCGGCCTTCCAGGACTGGAGTTCGACACCCGTGATCTAAGCATTTGATCTTATATTGCGCACAGTGGGCAACCATTTCTGCTTTGTGTATGTGTCAGGCCCTAAAGAAGGAAAGGTAATCTGCCCTGTGTCTAACAGACACGTTCCAAAATATACTAGAAATTGTCCATGGTCAGCTTACTGCACCCTGTCTTATGATAGACACATGTATGAATAACCTGCCATTATAGTGAAACAGCTTTGTCAGCTTTTAACCCTTAGTAGCTTGCAAGCAGTTATTTTTTCTTTCACATAGCTTATTCTAAAATGTTATTGATTAGATCCTGTCGTATTTGAAAAAGGTTTATGAACAGATCTTCTAAGTGAGAATTACATTTTTTCAAATTTCAGATAGTATAGGACGTCAGTTACCCAATGACTTAAAAGTGGTGGGGTGGGATTCTTCCAGTTGAGCAAGATAAGATCTACATCCTAGTAGTCTGGTGAAGACAATTATGATTCGTTTGTCCTTCTCCACTTTAAGCCCACCTGGGAGTCCACCAAACACAGCTGTTAATGGGTTAGGAGTGATTGTGACACCAAGGCTGTCTGATAGGCAAGAAGATATCAAATTTTTGAACCACAAATTGAACCTCATAGATTGCTGCGAGTAAAGAAACTGAGCTAAAACAATTTGCATAAAATTTTAATATAAATTAAGCAATTTACCTTTAATCTTGAAAATGTGTTCCAGGGGTGAGGTATGCCATGAAGCAACAAGCACCACTAGAAAATGACACATGATCAGTGATTGAGTGATTTGGGGGACTGGAGACCCCCGTGAAGCAACAGATGCCGGTGCTGCTAAGCAGTGAAACACAGTCGATGAGTTTTGTCCTGTGATAACACCTGCACTGCAATTCAAAAACAGATGTGCTACTGTCATAAAAATGTAATTGATATATATACTCACCCCAAAGAACCAGGCAGGAGGAAGCTTGTCATCCACCTTCATTTCTTTTTGCGTAAAGGGGCAACCCTGCAACTAACGGAATAGCAGGAGGGATGGTTCCGGCGCAGAAGTACAGAGTCTTTTGTATGTCCACTCATTTCAAATAACAGATTTGCATATCTCAGGTATATAATACTAAAGAATACATCTTATTAACTACAAAAAATAAGGTAACTTGGTCACACAGTATAATGAATTCACTGATTTGTTAAACCACAAAAATCATGGACTGGCCATTGTGGTGCATTCCTCATATTTCGTGTACATGCAGTTTGTTAGCTAAGCATTCATTCTCCCTTATTATGTGGAGCCCATCCTGCACAGTTGGCCTCCGTCGGGTAGCCTGGAGCTTGTCATTTAATCTCAAGTGATTTCTGAAATGTTATAACATACAAAGTTCGTGTTTTCTTTCACACTACATAGTTAAAATTGCGCACTACTGCAAGGACCATCAGCAGGAGAGATGGTGCTGAGTGTAAGAAGCAGGTGTTGCATCTAATTCAGTCCTTCCCTGGCCAAAATGTCCTTGAAATCACTGACGTGTCACAATCAGGGCTTGCATAGCAATCAGTACTAGACCTTGATCATTGCAAGGTCCAAATTCCATTCCATTTAAAAAAAAAAAAATGTTTCACCTTTACGAATGCTCTGCCCACAGCTAGGAACCACAAGAATGAGCATTTGTGCAGCTTATTTACAGGTGACAGTGGTGCATGCAATGCTTGATTCATTTCATATCATAAAACAGGAGCACTAACTAATAAATGACCTCTAAATGATGGTACACTGTAAGACACTGATCTCACCACAATAGTCAGACAACACACCTCACTCAAATTTAGCAAATCACCTTCCTCTTTGTCACACCCCCTGATATGCCATCTTGCACCCCCCTGAGAATATGGGCACCTCAGGTTGGGAAGCCCTGCTTTAAACATTACAAGAAAATTTCTGCTCCTTCCTTCAACAGTGAGGACTGTTTCTCTAGTTTGGTTTTGACTATTTTACCAAGTGTTTTTGTCCTATAAATTTTTCTTTTCGTCTTTGGTTAGATTAGATTAGATTAGATAAACTTGATTAATCCTATGGGGAAATTTAGTTGCATACTGCGACAGAGACATAAAAAAACTCACAGGACAGATGATACAGCCAAACAGTCAATCAATTGATAAGTAAAAAAATAAATATAAATAAATGTATATTGTGCTGTAATTTCAAACGTATTCTGGGAGGAAGTATTGAATTCCCTAATGGCAGTGGCCAGAAAAAAAAATCCCAGCGGCACTATTTAGCACACCGTGGTGGAATGAGCTTGTGACTAAAAGTGCTCCTGGAGGGGAATGGGGGTCTTGCAGAGTTAGTTCTTTTGGTATCTTGACTTAACCCTGCTTGTTGACTAGACTATGATTTTGCCTTCTGCTTTAGGATTAGTCATCTCCCAGTCCTGTTACTATTCTTTTTAATCACTGAACATCAGACCTTTTAAGATGTCTCACAACTGTAGTACAACGTCAGTGATCTTTATTGCCTCCTTTCTTGTTATCCTTAGATTAGTAATACTCGTCAAATTCTGTTAGAATGAAGTGCTCCAGACTGAAAAAAATATTTGTTACAACACGGATTTTGTTGTATTTAAATTTTAATAAGAACTGATGTATGTGGAATAAAACAGGTTTATTTTTTTTTTTTAAATCTGTGATTTTGTCCATCACAGTGTTTTTCATAACATATCTCTCTTTATATAAAAAAATCCTGCAACGCGACAAGACTTTTTGGAAGATTTTTTCAAGTCCCGCGAATTGAGACTTGCCCCATGAGATTTTGTCAAGTCACACCCTCCTCTCAACCATTTTCAACTACGCCCATGGTCCTCTCACCTCTCATTCGTGTGAATGCTTTTGACAGACACAGTTTCTACTCTCTCGGCTGTGATCAATTTTAACGTTTTCCTCACTTTAAGTTCCCAATTAAAGAAGAATTATGTCCAAATCTTATTGAAGAATTTCATCACGAAGAGTTATCAACATAAAAAATGAGTGCACAGGCAATCCTAGCACTGAGAAACGATGAAGTCAAACGAATTAACGGCAAAAATGACGATCAATTACATGGCAAATTGGTTAAATGTGTATCAATAGATTATACTGAAACAGTCGGTAGAAGATGAAAACATCAACTTACAATATCTCGAAGAATGTCTTCCACCACATGAATTATTGTAGAATGAAGGATGTATCCAAGAAAGGTAATGCAGTAGATCTTCCGCGGATAATTCCACATTACACAACAAAGGAGATCTTGATATGCCATTCCTATTTAAACGAAAACAGTTTCCTATTAGAATAGCATTTGCAAAAACAATAAACAAATCTCAGTGCCAAACATTTGAAAAAGTCGTTTTATTTAAAAGAGGGAAAAAAACGAAATTCAGTCACGGACAGTTATATGTTGCATTGTCACAATGAAAGTCCAAACACAGAATCAAAATTCAATTCGATGTTGACAAAAATTTTATAAAAAATTGTTTTTACTGATTTTTTACAGTAAAAGTGTAAGTTTAAAAAGTATTTGCGTGTTAATTTCAAAGCCAAACAGAACAAAATTGTATTACACAATGAATAACTCTAACGCAACTTGAAACATAATTTACTTTAAAATTATTACATTTTAGGGTGGCACGGTGCCGCAGTGGGTAGCGCTGCTGCCTCGCAGTTAGGAGACCCAGGTTCGCTTCCTGGGTCCTCCCTGCGTGGAGTTTGCATGTTCTCCCCGTGTCTGCGTGGGTTTTCTCCGGTTTCCTCCCACAGTCCAAAGACATGCAGGTTAGGTGCATTGGCGATCCCTAGTGTGTGCTTGGTGTGAGGGTGTGTGTGCGCACGCCCTGCGGTAGGTTGGTGCCCTTCCTGGGGTTTGTTTCCTGCCTTGAGCCCTGTGTTGGCTGGATTGGCTCCTGCAGACCCCCTTGACCCTGTTGTTGGGATATAGTGGGTTGGATAATGGATGGATGGATGGACGGATACATGTGTGGTCACATGTTCTCGTAGGTCCTTTGTACCCTGTGGGTGGTTCCCCAAGAGGGGGGCCAACCTGTATGTCTTTGTGTGGACTCACCCCCAGGTCTATAAAGGCTGAGAAGACCCACTGGTCAATTGCAGTTCATTTGAATGTGTTTGGAGGTGAGTTCTATTGATTATTGTGCTTTTATGAATTTTCTGCATTTCTGATCTTTGCTTTGTTTTTTGACTGTTTGTGTTTTTGGGACTTTGTTTGTTTTGGGTTTGCCTATTTCATGCATCCTCTACTTTCCCTTTGGAGTTTGGAGCATTTTTGTACAATATTTTTTTTATTTTTTAAAGAATCTTCTTCTGACCTTAATGTATAGAAACCAACGTCTGACAGATCCTTCCTCTTGTGGTGCAGTTTGGCAGAACATTATGATTAGGTACTCCCAGGTTCATGGCAGGCATTTCAGTAGAATCTATACTAATAAAAGGCAAAGCCCTCACTGACTCACTCACTCACTCACTCATCACTAATTCTCCAACTTCCCGTGTATGCAGAAGGCTGAAATTTGGCAGGCTTATTCCTTACAGCTTACTTACAAAAGCTAAGCAGGTTTAATTTCGAAATTCTACACCTAACAGTCACAACGGTCGATAACAGTCGACAACGTCCGCCATGTTTAACTTTCTTATTTATGGCCCCATCTTCACGAAATTTGGTAGGTGGCTTCCCTGCGCTAACCGAAACCAATGTACGTACTTATTTCGGTGGTATGACGCCACTGTCAGCCGCCATATTGTACTTTCCAATGTCACTAATTCTACAACTTACCGTGTAGGTAGAAGGCTGAAATTTGGCAGGCTCGTTCCTTACAGCTTACTTACAAAAGCTAAGCAGGATTCATTTCTCATTTCAAAATTCTACGCGTAACAGTCATAACGGTTCACAATATTTGCCATGTTGAACTTTCTTATTCATCGCCCCATCTTCACGAAATTCGTTATGTGGCTTCCCTGCGCTAACCAAAACCAATGTACGTACTTATTTCGGTGGTATGACACCACTGTCAGCTGCCATATTGAACGAAATTTGAAACAAGATTACTGTTCACATGGCCAACTGTACATTGCATGCTCAAGAGTAAGCTCAGCGCACAGCTTGGTTGTATTACAACCGGAGGGCTGAACTCACAATGTGGTATACAAAGAGATCCTTAACAAATAATTATTGGTATATTTTCCCTCAGTTTAAAAAGGTTTAATTTTCTTCTTAATAAAAATTTTAAGGCAGTACTTCGCCGCTGCGAAGCGCGGGTATTTTGCTAGTCTCTATATATAATCTTCATTTGGATCTTGATCTTTGTTTGTTCGCGAATGAATTAGAAGAAGAAGTACTAGATGGCCGTAGAGAGACAGCTAAAACATAGGCATTGCATTAAGAATCTCCTCCAGGCTTATACTACTGAAGACTGTAGTACTCCAGTCACACCTCAAAACACAGACATTCAAACTAAACAAATTGTTGTGCTTTAAATTAACTAAAGAGATCTTCATTTAGATCTTGATCTTTGTTTGTCCGTGAATTCCATGCATGCGTAGACCACCTTCCAGTTTAGTACGTTGTTGTTACTCACGGATGTCAACAATGTGCCGGAATAACGAAAGGGGTGGTGGACAGTGTTACGCTGGTTAGCGCCTGAGGCCTGGTTACAGAATGAGATTGCCTAAGATAAAAGGTACGTGCCTACATAACATATGAATGAAAGAAAGACAGTGGGTAAGATTAATGACAACGTAGCAGCATGTTCCAGAAATTGTTAAGTTGTAGCCGGCGAGTGCTGCGTGTCTCACAGTTGTACCGTGGCTTGCTCACATGTCAGTAAAGTGATCCCTATTTATGCTTTAAAGAGCCTGGATACCTATGTGTCTCCCTTTTATAACCATTGCTCCGTGTATATTGCCTTACTCTTTCTATTGCCACAAAGCAACCTGCGAGATTGGAGAAAGGTTGAGAAGACATCGTGAGAGGAAACGATAGCATCATGAAAACGAGACGGACTGTGAACGGACAGAAGCAGAAATGCTCCTACACCACCACATAATTACGATTCGGACAGTAATTCCGAGTAGGCCGTTCCTATCGAATCAATATCCAAGGGTTTTCTTTTGTAATTTTTTTTTCCTTATAAAAAATCATAATACTGTGCGACGAAGTGCCCAGTTCACGACTGGCAGCCGCGTTTAAACAGGGAGCCCTTCACAGACAACTTTAACACGTGCAACGTAGTTGGGCGCACATGGCTAGTGTAAAATATTTTAAAAATAAACTTCAAATGGTGGTGCAGTTGTAGCGCTGCTGCCATGCAGAAGATCCTGGATTCTCTCTGTGTCTGAGTGGGTTTCCTCCCACAGTCCAAAGACATACAGGTTAGGTGAATAAGCAACACTAAATTGGTCCTGGTGTGTGTGTGTGTGTGTTTGCACTGTGATGCCCTGTCCAGGGTTTATTCTTGGCTTGCCCCCTATGCTACCTGAGATGGGCCCCAGCACCCTGGTCAGCATTTATATGGTTCATTAAAGACATGACTTCAAATTTTTGAAGGAGAAAAATGAACTCATATAATAAAACAACAAAAGTTAGGAAATAAAGATAAAAAAGAAGCATTGAAGTGGCAGGAAAATATAACCGAGAAAATGAATCATTAACAGACATAATGAATGAGTTAAACTGGGGCTGTCAAACTTAATTTGATGAAAATGCATATAATGAATGTTTGAATTATTTATACAGCCCACCAATCCCTCACAATTTACTTTGTGGCTTCATATTTAATAAATCAAAAAACAGGTTTTTGTAGTATATGAGGTGAAAGGCAACTCCAAATCTACTGCCGACAATTGGTGAAAGTTTATTTCAAACATTACTGAAACAGGCAACGGTTCTTCAGGCCTCTTAAGGTGAATGGCTGCTCAAGATGTTCCTTTTAAATCCATTGTCATTTTGCTTTTTGCATCAACTTCTTAATTACATTCTAAAAAGAGAAGGTTGATTTATAATATGGATGGATGAATGGAATATTCTTTTTGTCTTGGAAAGCCTTATCCTTAACAGTTATCTAAATTAACCAAAAGTTAAAACCTACACAGAAAATAACGAGAACACAAATCCACACCGTGATGAATGTTAAAGCATGGCAGTTTTAAATTCACATCATAATGTGTAAATGTTAAAAAGAAGGAAAATCTTGAAAAGATAAAGTATGCCAGTTAGGATTCTATAAGACTAAAAAATCAGGATAGAAGAGAATATTCTAGTAGTTCAGTGACCAGCGGGTTCAGGACCTGCTGTTTCTCTTGTACAGAGCGCACACTTCAAAGGCATTCGCTGCCCCGAGAAAGTAGACCAGCTTGATACGCTGTTAACTGGGGGCTTTAGCTTTGATCCTCAATGTGCCAAAAGGGCTTTTTTCCTAAAGAAATAAAAAAAATTAAATAAAGATAAAATGATGAAATGATTAGAGAAGGTGAGATTTTTTCGGAGGCTTACATCTTAAGACATTTATTATAATAACTAGTTATTTTGCTAGAAATTTTCATTTGAGACTCTGGAGGGTGGGCTACTGGGAAGGGGGCTTTGAGCTATTCTCTAACCCAAATGATACTCTCCTTAGCATTACAGTTTTTCTGAAAAAATCATGTAAAATGTGTTGCATTTTATTGGCTTGAAAAATGATATTTTTATTAAGTATCATCGTTCTACTGTAAAACATGCAAAACTCTAAAAGTACAAAGTCAGAAGTGTATAAAGTATAATAATGATACAAATAATAATAATGAATAATAATACTACTAATAACAATATGAACAGCACACTGCACATGTGTAAATGTGTCACTTTCGGATTCCCAGAATCACTTTCGGTTTCACTAACTGATTCAGTATCCTTGCCTGAAGACAGTCATCATTGCATTTCTTACGAGACGCCATTATGATGCTAGGAGAAGAAGCAGCTGCACTGTTGCCCAGGTAATGCTCAGGTCTGACACTTTTGCAAGACACATCTCTACCGTTGCCCAAGTAAAACTCTGGACTACCGCTGTTGGCACTTTTACAGCCCGAGTAAACCATGGGTTTTATGCGAGACGCGTCTATACCATTGCCAAGTGATACTCGGGACTAACGCTTTGTAGAACTTGAACCCCGGACACAGAATGTCCAAAAGCACACACTTTTATTTCTTCTTTACTTCCTGTACACAACACAGTGCACCAAACAGCCACACAAACTCAGTTCCTTTCCTCCTAAGCTTCATCCACCTTCCACCCGACCGACTCTGGCCTCCTGAATTGAGTGAGGTGGCCTCCTTTATACTGCACCCGGAAGTGCTCCAGGTGTCTCCCGATTGACATCCGGCAGCACTTACGGGTGTGGCAGAAGTGCTGTATGCTCAGACTCCGGAACTGTCCAGGCGTTCCTTGGTGGTGGCCACGGACCCCCGATGGTTTGAGCTTCTGAACCAAGCAATATAAACCAAGGGTGCAGCCCTCTCGTGTCCCAGGGGATGTACTGTTGGTATTATGTCCATTCCCCCAGTCCTCTCTTCAAAAGGGTGTCCCGTTTGGGCAAGATCCCCGGCCGTCCATCACAGCTTTTAGCAATGTTTTTACAGCCCAAGTCTAACACTAAGGAGGCTAAGGGTCCGAAAATAAGTAATAATAAAAAGTATATTTAAAAAAATATATAAACTGAACAGAAGGGTACACAAGATTCCATGCACCAATTGTCATGTAGGGTGGCTGATCCACTTGCAGATTCTACTATGTAGCACTTCTACTTCAGGCCACCTTTGCTCTTACTTTTCAGCTTTCTCTCCTCCTGACATCCCGTGTAGTGGGAAAGTGGGCACCGGACTACACACTGGGCATCTTGTAGTTCAGAACCGATAGTGATAGTGACACAAAAACGGTTGAGTTTCAAAAGAAAAGTGGGCTTTTATTTACACGTGTGTGTCAAAATAGCGTCAGGGGGTCTTTTTATACAATCCTCACCTCAACTGACGCAATTGTCTCAAAAAAAAGTGAAACTGCACAATATTTATAGTAAGTATGGCAAGTCCCCCAAAAGAAACAAGAACGATACAGATATATACAGCAATACTGGCAGTCTTCCTCAGTGAAAATACAGACAGGACGATACTACTCAAACCACAGGCCTTCCAATAGTATGATCCACAGCAAATATTTACAAAGAGAAAAATCAGTGGATACACAAATTGCACCACAAACCCAATTCATTGAAATACCTCCACCAAAACTGTAGTATTATTAGAAGATAATGTATTTCTAAATATACAAAAAGAAAATATATAATAAAATAAGGCACAAGCCACTGTGTTTGATGTACTTTAAGGGCTCAGCTACATCAAACTCTCACCACTACAATTTGGTCAAAAAAATGACCCCTGTAGACAGGCAGTGCCTTTTATATTTGATGCCATTTTGCTGACCAATCCTGAAGCTCTGCATCACCCTCTAACCAATCGTTCACACATTACTTTGCTCCCTTATCTGCAAGGCCTCTATTAAATTACAAGCAGCCTCGCAAGCACACACAGGAATCAAGACTAATCTGTATCGAAAATTAAGTTAATACCTCTCTTTCTAATCATATGGTTAGGTTAACCTCTGGGATCCCTTTTTACTTTCTGTGGTAAACTAAACTAAATACTTCACACTTCTTTTCTTACTTCTATAGTGGATGGACAACAAGCTGCTAGCCAGGACCCAAACTCATGTGAAGCCATACAGGTCAGCCAGACTGCTAGCGCCTCGCCATCTTGCAGCACTAAAACTCTTCCGAAAGCATTCTCTTGTTTTCTTGACTGCCGAACAAGAACGGTAAATGACACTCTTTCTGTTTTCCTTTCCTTGAAAATGCAGCTACTAAAAAAGTTTATTTTTTTTCTTTATTTGGCAATGCCCAGGTAGGCACATTACCACATGCCTTCCTGTGGCCTCTTTTCCTCCTGCCAGTCAAAGACATGCCTCCAAAGTCTTCTCCTGATTGTTGTGATCTGCATGCTCAAAAACTTCAAGATGGCGTGAGGCCTCAAAAACTTAGCCATAAAGCAGGCTAGAATCCTCACCAGTATGCCCAGATAAGGCAACACTCCAACTCTACTAGCTGATTTTGGCCTACACAAGCCTAAAAGGGGTTTTGGATTCAAAACGTTCAAGATATACTTGGTTGTCATAAAATATACAATGATTAGAAACCATAAAAACTCTAGCTTGTATGGATAATTCAGAATTAGATTATTTATAGAAGATTTTTATTGATAGAAAGAAAAAATAGTGAAAATAGCAAAATGGAAAACAAGTCCTAAATCCAAGATAACAGACAATACACACAGAAATAAATTCCTAGCCACATTCAATGCACCGCTGCTGAATATCCTCCTCAGGAGACTAAGGCTCCATTCACACATAAGCATTTTTCTAGCATTTTAGCGTTGTACCAGAACGCTCCTAAACCGCTTGAAAAGTTATTTTCCATTATTTTCAATGACACTATTCACATGTAAGTGTTTTAGCAGCAGACAGTTTAGAAAACTCATGCATGCAGCTGTTTTCAAGTATTTTCAAATTCTTGATATGTTGGACAAAGTGGGCATTGACCATTCTTCTAGGCTTTAGTGGCACACTAGACTTGTTAAGGAAGCAGACATAACAGACATCCAAGTGCACAAAACTCCGACTTACATTCCAAACTAAGTGACTGAACTCCTGCTTGTACATCAAGATCTGCCAGGACTTCATCTAATAACAAAAGTGTAAATCAGAGGTGACCTCTGCAGATCACTTGAGCCAGAAGACACAAAATGGACTCAAGCAAGAATAAAGACCTATAATTCAAGGGATGACAGCCAAGGTGGACAGAGGAACTTGCCCATTAGGAGACACTGATTTTGTACCTGGAAGTGACTTTAATCCAATAAGGAGAAGGTGCTACATTTCTTTAAAACCACAAAGTAAGTGAGAGGAAATGGAAAGAAGCAAAGAGAGGAGAGAACAGACATTCAGTGAACTCCCTAGGGATTCTCTCAGGGAAGGGGAACTCTCCAAAATGACTGAGAACATCTGAATTCTGATCTCTAAACCTAAATGCCATGAGATGCAGAATGGTGCAGAATCACACAGTAAAACAAGGGCTTAGTTAAAATAAGTGCTTAATCATATTATATACTTTCTGTGCATACTATATTCTACTTATCCATTTTGGTTGTATATAAAATTATCCAGTGTGGCCAATAGAGGGAGCTACAGCTGCCACAACTCGACACAGACATACATAGGAGGCACAACTTCAAAGCACACATGCTTTATTTTTCTTTTTCCCTTGTGGGAAACATATTCCCCGTCTCCCACAAGCACAATACAGCTCTCCCTTCTTTTTCTCTCTTTCTCTTTTCCTTCTCTTCCACTCTTCTTCTGGCTCCCTGAGTTGTGGCTGCTGGCTCCTTTTATGAGACACTCGGAAGTACTCCAGGTGCTTGTTGCCCTAATTCCACCATTATTTCCAGGTGTGGTGGAAGAGCCGTTCTCCAGAGTTCAGCAGCTGGCGGCACCCATGGATCCCAACATGGCTGTATCCAACTTCCATGGAGCCCTGCGGGAGTCCGTGGCACCGCTGTAACCTGGGGGGCTGCCATCTAGTGCTCTGAAGAAGGTATTGCTCTGACCATGCTTCCTCACCTAGACCTTACAGTGTGGAGGCATCCAGGCCAGGCAAGGGCCCCGGCCATCCGCTACACCAGTAAATATTCATGTATGTATATTTCCATATGAGTCGCCAATGGCTTCAATGCAAGTGTTGACACTGTGGGCGTTTTATAGGGAGAACAATTGTACAGGAGCTATCATCTCTAATCACAGATGTGGAGGATGCACTACTTCATTACACTTCAGCTTGAGTTTACACAACCCATAAAATATTAACTGTGTTTTATTATGATACTAGCAACTTGGCGCGCGCTATGCTGCGCATTGGATGACCACAGTTGAAGGACTCAATCGTAAGGACCTCTCGTCGAGTGTCTCATTGGCACGGTTTTGCCTCTTTCTTTAGCGATCACAGCGTAGTCTGTCTTCTCTCTCTGTAGGGGTTTCAGTTGCCTTTCGTTGTGTGGCAGAGACGCGTCGTTGAGCTAATCTGTGTGAATGCTGAGTGTCCGTTTCTTGCGAGCGACTATCACGCCTTTGCCTCTTTGCTTCGTGATCACGCTGTAATGTGTCCTCTCTCGCAGCAGCAGGTTTAGTTGCGTTTCGTTTCGGCATTGTTCCGTAAGGTCTCCCCCGTACAAGTGCACATGGGTAGCTGAAGACGGAAAGGCATAGTGGGCATAGTGAAACACACGAATTGGTGACCAGGGGAACCATCCGACTCAGACGCGGGGCTCAAAATAAGTGCACATGTTATTTATAATTTCATTTTTTTTTTGTTTGTTATGAACTTCCCCAAAAGAGTTGATCCCTGTAAATATTTAATAGTATATGAACAATATAATCTGTTGTAGTACGGGCATTAATTAGCGTCCCACCTCATAACCTGCGTACACCACGTGTTTGGCTGTAACGCCAGAAGCGCGGTGGACGCTGTAAGGGTAGGTTGTGGTTTCTGTTTCTTTCGTGATTTTTTTATTTCATTTTATTGATTATTTAATAGGCAGAGGGGAGAAGACGTTAATGTAACGCTCTGTCTATTTCTTTACTTTTGTTTTGAAAAGATTTTCGGGAACAGGAAAAATAAAAGAAAAGGGGAAAGACCGGAGGGGGGTAAACAGGAATTCTGAGAAGGGACGGTCTGGGGCTTTTCTACGGGGCGGCTATACAGCCAAAAGGAACGTGGACACGGACCCGGACACCGCGCTGGGCTTTTATTATATAGATATAACTGAACAAAAAAGGGGAATCAATAATATATCAGATGAATAAAAACAATTTAAAGGTCATAAAATTCTGATGGGGTTTAAATAAAGTACACATTGGTAAGCAACAAGCGTTGGCTTGATTTTGTTTTTTTCTCCTTTACTCAGATCTTCTGTACAGAAAATGGTAAAACTCGCCATAATCCTCATGCATTTTTCATGTAATTTAAATTTTCTACCAGGTATCCTGAAATTGTGATGTTCCACTTGAAAATGCACAAAAAAAGACCCCAAACCGAGCCTGTGTTCATTTTTCTCTTTACTCTTTGAATTACTTTTTCCTTTCTTATTATGGATTTGCTCCCAAAATTGAAAAACACCAAATTCCATTAAAGAAATAAGTAAATGGCAACTTATTGTATTCTGACATTTCTTTACAAAGAAACACATTTTGAGCTCTTTGCACAGCCTTTAGTCCCTGAAAAGACTTCAAACACAAAGATGTATTTTCGTTTGGTTTTAATAGAGAATAATAATTTAATTGGCACTAAATAGTGAAACAACAAGCAACAAAACCTTCTCATTAGTTTCGAAGTGACAAAAGACATCTAATGAATAAGCTTTTGACGAATTGTCTCTCTATTGAAATACTGGTTACCAGGGAAGATTTTTAACAAGATGTTACTAAGTGATTTACTGTAATTAAAATGCATTCATTTAGTTTATCTAATGAGAAAAACAAGGCTTTAAAAAAGTGGATTAAGAAATGCGTACAGTACACTGTATGTGACTGGAAATGGGCAGCCGGGGTTGAAACTGTGATGTGGACTCACTTAGCTGTCATTTCCAATGTGGCCATTGTATTTTTATTTTTATAATTGAAATTTGATTCTAGTTTATGAAGAAGGATACTTTTATCCATAACATACAATTCATCTTGAGCATAACCAGGGTGAAAAGACAAATTTGTAAAACTGGCAGCTTTCATAGTAACTATTGAGGTGCCATTCAAGACTCGTTTGAGCCTTAGGATTTGAACTTTGATTGTGTAGTTTCCAGTGCTTTATTTTTTTTTCTAAAGTTTCCCATCTTGTTTAACACACTTTTAATGGCTTTTGTTCAGTCTCTCCACATCTTCCCTGCTTGTTATTTTTCACTTGTGGTAATAAAATTTCTTCTTTGTGGACAATATCACCACATCATCCACCTGCCTTGCTGTGGTGACCAAAAGTATAAGAGTGACAGCACCTTTGAAGTATAACAGTGACGGCAAAGTCCGAAGCAGGCTGTGAACATACTGGGCTACTGTCACCCATTTTACTGGTCAGGGCACTTTAAAGATTTAGGTGGGCTGAAATTGGAATTCACCTACCACAAATTTCTGTAAGATAACAGCTTCAGTGAAATAAAAATCTTAAATAATTTTAAAGGTTACGTTTTTTTAATGATGAAAGCAATTTTCATGATCAGAATATTATTTGAAGTATATGTTGAGCTGAAAAATGGCAGCCTTTTATTGTAACACATTGTTTCTTCTCTCTTCTTCTTATTCCTTCAAAATAGCCAGGGATGTACAGTGGTGTGAAAAACTATTTGCCCCCTTCCTGATTTCTTATTCTTTTGCATGTTTGTAACACAAAATGTTTCTGATCATCAAACACATTTAACCATTAGTCAAATATAACACAAGTAAACACAAAATGCAGTTTTTAAATGATGGTTTTTATTATTTAGGGAGAAAAAATCCAAACCTACATGGCCCTGTGTGAAAAGTAATTGCCCCCTGAACCTAAGAACTGGTTGGGCCACCCTTAGCAGCAATAACTGCAATCAAGCGTTTGCGATAACTTGCAATGAGTCTTTTACAGCGCTCTGGAGGAATTTTGGCCCACTCATCTTTGCAGAATTGTTGTAATTCAGCTTTATTTGAGGGTTTTCTAGCATGAACCGCCTTTTTAAGGTCATGCCATAGCATCTCAATTGGATTCAGGTCAGGACTTTGACTAGGCCACTCCAAAGTCTTCATTTTGTTTTTCTTCAGCCATTCAGAGGTGGATTTGCTGGTGTGTTTTGGGTCATTGTCCTGTTGCAGCACCCAAGATCGCTTCAGTTTGAGTTGACGAACAGATGGCGGACATTCTCCTTCAGGATTTTTGGTAGACAGTAGAATTCATGGTTCCATCTATCACAGCAAGCCTTCCAGGTCCTGAAGCAGCAAAACAACCCCAGACCATCACACTACCACCACCATATTTTACTGTTGGTATGATGTTCTTTTTCTGAAATGCTGTGTTCCTTTTACGCCAGATGTAACGGGACATTTGCCTTCCAAAAAGTTCAACTTTTGTCTCATCAGTCCACGAGGTATTTTCCCAAAAGTCTTGGCAATCATTGAGATGTTTCTTAGCAAAATTGAGACGAGCCCTAATGTTCTTTTTGCTTAACAGTGGTTTGCGTCTTGGAAATCTGCCATGCAGGCCGTTTTGCCCAGTCTCTTTCTTATGGTGGAGTCGTGAACACTGACCTTAATTGAGGCAAGTGAGGCCTGCAGTTCTTTAGACGTTGTCCTGGGGTCTTTTGTGACCTCTCGGATGAGTCATCTCTGCGCTCTTGGGGTAATTTTGGTCGGCCGGCCACTCCTGGGAAGGTTCACCACTGTTCCATGTTTTTGCCATTTGTGGATAATGGCTCTCTCTGTGGTTCGCTGGAGTCCCAAAGCTTTAGAAATGGCTTTATAACCTTTACCAGACTGATAGATCTCAATTACTTCTGTTCTCATTTGTTCCTGAATTTCTTTGGATCTTGGCATGATGTCTAGCTTTTGAGGTGCTTTTGGTCTACTTCTCTGTGTCAGGCAGCTCCTATTTAAGTGATTTCTTGATAGAAACAGGTGTGGCAGTAATCAGGCCTGGGGGTGGCTTCGGAAATTGAACTCAGGTGTGATACACCACAGTTAGGTTATTTTGTAACAAGGGGGCAATTACTTTTTCACACAGGGCCATGTAGGTTTGGATTTTTTTTCTCCTAAATAATAAAAACCTTCATTTAAAACTGCATTTTGTGTTTACTTGTGTTATATTTGACTAATGGTTAAATGTGTTTGATGATCAGAAATATTTTGTGTGACAAACATGCAAAAGAATAAGAAATCAGGAAGGGGGCAAATAGTTTTTCACACCACTGTATACTGCATTTACAGTGCCCTCCACAATCTGTGGGGACAAAGACCCATTTTTCCTTGATTTAGCCCTCTGCGCCATGGTTTAAAATCAGAAATCAAACAATCCAGACGTGATTAAAGTGCACATTGCAGACTTTCATTTAAGGGGATTTGCATATATTTTGGTCGTGGTATGTAGAAATGAAGGTCATTTTATTTTTAATGTTATGCTTTTGTGGAATATGTTGCATGCATGCACAATGAAAACGGACCGTTTTTGCTACATTTGTGGGGATTCACCTTAGCAGCACAGCAAAAGTCACCTACACTACTTGTGATCTTGAAGTCTGTGATATCTTTATTTCAATTGCAGAGTTGGTGATCAAGGTTAAAGTTTGGGCCCAATTTATTTTAAACGTTTATTTCTCAAAAACTGAATGTGATGGAGCAATTCTGTTGCTAGTGTCGTCAAGCGAGGAACACAAACATCCACCAAAAAAATATTGGTCGAGCCTGGCTTTCCCCGTTTAATAACTAATAAGTCCAACTAAATAAACAGGCGAACAGTAGCGCAAAACAACAAAAGCAAAAGAAGGCAATATCTATCGCCTGGTAAGGTTTGATATCAATACAGGGTTCTGTAGAGTGGTCACAGTGTCTGGTTGGAGCTAAGTCCGACGATCATCTCCTTCCACCCCTGCCCGGGATCATCTCAGCTTCATAATCTCTGGATCAGAAGGGAAAAAGTAATTTGCCCTCATTGGGTAGTTTCTCTGAAAATACCATCAGTGACAGTGATCCCCTCATGTCCCCGAGTGGCAGTGCTCTAATGAGCCCTGAAGGTGACTTCTGACATGCATAACAGACACCAGATTTTGATTCAGCACCCTCAAATCTAAAGAGAACACCTAAAACCAGTGCTATTAGTGACAAGCCAACGATTCAAGTAAACCCACAAAAAAAAAAGAATTAACTGTTTCATGACCACTGAAATGCATGCCATTGACCCAGAAAAAGGGTATTTGCTATATGTAATCCCCCTATACCCCATCTTCATCATCTGCAACCTTGTAGCAGTGCCAATGCATGGACTACAATTCCCATCAGTCAGCTGAGGGTGATTTGAGGACAGCTTGATCAGCATTCACAAAGTTTAAATAGAAAAGACAAAAAGTGAGATATATTCTAAGTCCAGAGCTGCAGCATTTTGTTCCTCAAGTCATTTGGATAACAGTTTAATTTCCACACCAGATTAAACCTTTAAGAATCTGTCATTTCAACTTATATAGCAAAACTGGGTTTCCAAAAGACACTTTTCCCTGTTTATTTTCATGTGGACCACATTTTGAGAAATGTAGGGGTCCAAAAGTGTTGTTAAGTTGTTGCCAAACCCATAAGGAGCAATGTTACTGTTCTAAATGGATTCATTATCAATTTTTGCATTATTTTTACAAGATCTATTAGCTTGTTTTGGGGGTTTCTTGAGTAACTCTATGAATCTGCAATTAGTTTTCTGAACTAAAACTTATTTCCATTATTTTCACTTAAGTTTTTGTTTATTCATGATCGATTCATTGTATGGGGAGCAACGCCTGTTGTTAGGGGCGTGTCCTCAGAGGTTGTGACCTCCAGTTAACATCGCATTGGGTTAAAAGGTCATCATTGGAAGCAGTTTGTGAATTCCTTCTGTGCCTTGAAATTGTATTACTTTTCCTTTCCTAATTTTTGGCTTAGCGTTAATTTCAGACTTTGATTCTTATCTCATGAGTTGGCTTTGGTGTCAGTGTGGTAGCCTTCTCTTTTTGTTTGCACTATTTTGTTTTGTTTTTTACTTCACCTTTTAATCCTAGTTACGATTTAAATATTCTGGCTAGCATAATACTTTCAAGAAAATTTTAAAAACTCCAAAAATAATTCATTTTTTGTGAAATTGCATGTAGAAAAGTTTTAGTGTGACAGGAAATTCAGTTGTTTTGCTCATTACTACCTAATATATATTGTGATGATGCATCTTATGTAAGATATGGAGTAAAATTCAGGATGTTGGACAAGGATAATGGCAGACCAGAGCATGTTGGTGTTCAAATAGGAATTATACTGTACTGCGTACATGTGACAATATATCTGAAATGAACTAATAATACCACATTTTTATTCAAAGCAAACTAAAAACATTTTTGGAACAGCTAGCGCTATCATAGTCCTGCATATCCTTGCTAAATGATAAGCCACAATGAAAAAGAATGAAGCACGTTTTTGTTTTTTTTTATATCAAATGCTAAGCAGCCATTCGTAATATGGTAGAAACAGAACAGTTGAGGATGGTGTTAATAACTTTTACTGTTTCTTTTCAGTAGATCTTTACTTAAATCCTTTTTATTCCATCCTCTTCCGCTTATCCGAGGTTGGGTCGCGGGGGCAGCAGCTTAAGCAGAGAGGCCCAGACTTCCATCTCCCCGCCACTTCTTCCATCTCTTCCGGAGAATCCCAAGCGTTCCCAGGCCAGCCGGAGACATAGTCCCTCCAGCGTGTCCTGGGTCTTCCCCGGGGCCTCCTCCCGGTTGGACGTGCCCAGAACACCTCACCAGGGAGGCGTCCAGGAGGCATCCTGATCAGATGCCCGAGCCACCTCATCTGACTCCACTCGATGCGGAGGATCAGCGGCTCTACTCTGAGCCCCTCCCGGATGACTGAGCTTCTCACCCTATCTTTAAGGGAAAAACTCATTTCAGCCGCTTGTATTCGCAATCTCGTTCTTTCGGTCACTACCCATAGCTCATAACCATAGGTGAGGGTAGGAGCGTAGATCGACTGGTAAATTGAGAGCTTTGCCTTACAGCTCAGCTCCTTTTTCATCACGACAGACCGATGCAGAGCCCGCATCGCTGCGGATGCCGCACCGATCCGCCTGTCAATCTCACAATCCATTCTTCCCTCACTCGTGAACAAGACCCCGAGATACTTGAACTCCTCCACTTGGGGCAGGATCTCTCCCCATACCAACCCTGAGAGGGCACTCCACCCTTTTCCGGCTGAGGACCATGGTCTCGGATTTGGAGGTGCTAATTCTCATCCCAGCCGCTTCACACTCAGCTGCGAACCGATCCAGAAAGAGTGGAAGATCACGGCCTGATGAAGCAAACAGGACAACATCATCTCCAAAAAGCAGTGACCCAATCCTGAGTCCACCAAACCGGACCCCTTCAACACCCTGGCTGTGCCTAGAAATTCTGTCCATAAAAGTTAAGCCCCTCCTTGAACCGTCACCTTATCGTGGTGGAGGAGTTTGTGTGTCCCAATGATCCTAGGAGCTATGTTGTCCGGGGCTTTATGCCCCTGGTAGGGCCACCCAAGGCAAACTTGTCCTAGGTGAGGGATGAGACAAAGAGCGGTTCAACAAACCTCCGATGAAGAATAAAAACCTTGGACGAATTTTTCCTTTGCCCGGACGCGGGTCACCGGGGCCCCCCTCTGGAGCCAGGCCTGGAGGTGGGGCTCGATGGCGAGCACCTGGTGGCCAGGCCTGCACCCATGGGGCTCGGCCGGGCAAAGCCCGTAGAGGCAACGTGGGTCCTCCTCCCCATGGGCTATGGGAGGGGCCAAGGAGGTTGAGTACAGTGTGAGTTGGGTGGTGGCCGAAGGCGGGGACCTTGGCGGTCTGATCTTCGGCTACAGAAACTGGCTCTAAACTAGCCTGAGCTAGTGCGCGAGGTCGAGAGGTTCTGGCTAGATATAGTTGGACTCACCTCGACACACAGCTTGGACTCTGGAACCAATCTCCTTGAGAGGGGCTGGACTCTCTAACACTCTGGAGTTGCCCCCGGTGAGAGGCGCCGAGCAGGTGTGGGCATACGTATTGCCCCCCGACTCGGAGCCTGAGCATTGGGGGGGGAAGGGTCCTGACTGTTGTTTGTGCGTATGCGCCGAACGGTAGTTTGGAGTATCCACCTTTTTGGAGTCTCTGGAGGGGGTGATGGAGGGCATACCTTCTGGGGATTCCCTCGTTTTGCTGGGAGACCTCAATGCTCACTTGGGCAATGACAGTGAGACCTGAAAGGGTGTGATTGGGAGGAATGGCCCCCCCGATCTGAACCCGAGCAGTGTTTTGTTATTGGACTTCTGTGCTCGTCACGGATTGTCCATAACGAACACCATGTTCAAGCATAAGGGTGTTCATATGTGCACTTGGCACCAGGACACCCTAGGTCTCAGGTCAATGATTGACTTTGTGGTCGTGTCGTCGGACTTGCGGCCATATGTCTTGGACACTCGGGTGAAGAGAGGGGCGGAGCTGTCAACTGATCACCACCTGGTGGTGAGTTGGCTTCGATGGTGGGGGAAGATGCCGGTCAGACCTGGTAGGCCCAAACGTGTTGTGAGGGTCTGCTGGGAATGGCTGGCAGAGTCCCCTGTCAGAAGTAGCTTCAACTCCCACCTCTGGCAGAACTTCAACCACATTCCGAGGGAGGTGGGGGACATTGAGTCCGAATGGGCCATGTTCCGTGCCTCTATTGTTGAGGCGGAAGACCGGAGCTGTGGCGGCAATCCCCCAACCCGTTGGAGGACACCGGCGGTGAGTGATGCCGTCAAGCTGAAGAAGAAGTCCTTTAGGACTTTTTTGTCCGGTGGGTCTCTGGAGGCAGCTGATAGGTACCGGCAGGCCAAGCGGAATGTGGCTTCGGTTGTTGCTGAGGCAAAAACCCAGGCATGGGAGGAGTTTGAAGAGGCCATGGAGAACGACTTTTGGACGGCTTCAAGGAGATTCTGGTCCACCGTCCGGCATCTCAGGAGGGGGAAACAGTGCAGTGTCAACACCGTATATGGTGGGGATGGTGCGCTGCTGACCTCGACTCAGGACGTTGTGGGTCGGTGGGAGGAGTACATCGAAGACCTCCTTAATCCCACTAACATGCCTTTCAATGAGGAAGCAGAGCCTGGGGACTCTGAGGTGGGCTGTCCCATCTCTGGGACTGAAGTCACCAAGGTGGTCAAAAAACTGCTTGGTGGCGGGGCCCCGGGGGTTCCTTAAGGCTCTGGATGTTGTAGGACTGTCTTGGTTGACACGTCTCTGCAACATCGCATGGACATTGGGAACAGTGCCTCTGGATTGGCAGACCGGGGTGGTGGTCCCCCTCTTTAAAAAGGGGGACCGGAGGGTGTGTTCCAACTACAGAGGGATCACACTCCTCAGCCTCCCAGGAAAAGTCTATTCGGGGTTCTGGAGAGGAGGGTCCGTCGGATAGTCAAACCTCGGATTCAGGAGGAACAGTGTGGTTTTCATCCTGGTCGTGGAACAGTGGACTAGCTTTTCACCCTTAGCAGAGTCCTGGTAGGTGCATGGGAGTTTGCCCAACCAGTCTACATGTGTTTAGTGGACTTGGAAAAGGCATTCAGCCGTGTCCCTCGGAGAATCCTGTGGGGGGTGCTCCGGGAGTATGGGGTACCGGACCCCCTGATAAGGGCTGTTCAGTCCCTGTACAACCGGTGTCAGAGCCTGGTCCGCATTGCCGGCAGTAAGTCGAGTCCGTTTCCAGTGAGAGTTGGACTCCGCCAGGGATGCCCGTCCTTTTTATTAGGCACTTATAATTTAAGGCTTTGATGCCAATACATTGATTGGTAGCAATTTTAAATTAACATTCAACAAATCATTTGTAACATTGCTGTATACCACCACTGGTGCTGCCTACTATAATAATATGGAGTCCTTTACCAATGTCAGTGAACCCACTGCAGATGCTTTCCTCAGTCCTTGAAGCCCAATAATTCATTGCAACAGCTTTGACCTTCTTCCTGCTTTGGACCACAATTCCTGGTACGGATTTCCTCTTTCTGTACGGTGACTATTATGGAACTCAAAAGAATTTTTTGATGTGTAGTTCAGTTGAATTCCCATTGCAACTTTGTTATCACTAGTTGCATTAAATTAAAGTCGATGAGTTCAGATTACAAAGTATGTTGATCATTTCATTGAAGGAAGTTAAATGAAGAAGAAATAAATATTTTTTGGTTGTTGTGATGTGAAATTTTGCATACAAGTTGATAAATATTTAGTATGTCTTTATTTGTAAATTAGTACTAGGGTGTTGTTCCGTGTTAGCCAATATGAATGTAGAGAAAAGCCAAGCAAAATGACAACTTTTATTGGCTAACTAAAAAGATTTACAATATGCAAGCTTTCGAGGCAACTCAGGCCCCTTCTTCAGGCGAGATGTAAATTAGACAAAGCAATGTAATATTAGTGTTGCATTATATATAATGACAGCAATGGGTTGATAATTTAAGAACTCCTTTCCCTTTTAAGACTGAGTCTCTTTGTAATTTTAGGACAGGGCTGGAGGTGTTGCCTCAAACAGGTTTGGCTAATATTTCCTCTACTGAAGTCTCTCAGTCAACCCCTGGCTGCCTAACTGCCAAGCTTTACCTTCACATATAATTTTGGGAGCAGGTGTGAAGGTATTCTGTCCCCTCATTGGTCTGAAGTATGGTTGTTTGGAATTGGCTTGTATCAGAAGCCATTGAAGTATCACAACACCCTATTGGCTCTAGGGGTTAGACAGAAAACCTATGAATTTGCTTGGTTTACCCCTCCCTCTCTCTCACTCTTAACAAACTGATGAAAGACCGTCTCACACCATGAACTGAAAAGGACAACACAACACAATGAAGAGCACAGCTCGGCAGCCATATTGAGACAGGCATTCTGAAGTTCTGAAGAAAGCTGACCACAAATGATGCCTTAACTAGAGACATTTAAAGAAACTAACAAGTCTGTGTGCTGCCTGAAACTACACATCACCATTTATCAGGTTGTATGGTTGCCAACATTCATATGGTTTGCATATTGTTATTATTTATGAATATTATCAATAATACGTAATTTAAAGTGTAACTTAACTCCTGCTTGTCTTTTACTACACCTAATTTTCTGAGGTTCTAGATGTAGAAGGGAAGGTTGGGAGAAGTTATATGGTACAATACCTTATAAACTGTGGTAAGTCTGTGAGAATTGAGGCATTCTGACAAAGGCTACATATTAATAAACCACGACAAAACATTGGTATAAATTAAAAATGAAGAAAGGGAAGCAGAAATGTTTAAAAGGTTAAGCTTCTTATTTTTCCAATAGCAAGCTGCAGTTACAAAATTTGAAACACTTTTTTGAACTATAATTAGGTATTTTTAAATACTGTACATTCAAATAGACAAACTTCACTGGCAGTGATCCATACACAAAAACACAATGACTAAACCTAAGCTTTTTAAGAAAGCACATTAGAACATTAGAATGTGCCAAATTTAGACAACATGTGCTTTTTCTAAAACTAACTAAGTTTACTATACATGAAATGATACAGGCAAAAAGATGACCTCATCCTCTAGAAAGATCTTAGTGTTGGCTGTTCAAAAGAGTTAATGAAGTCTTCATGGCCTTTAAACACCACCAGGGGATAGATTGTGATGGTCCGGGTTATCTCCACAATCCCTGGTGGTTCCAGGATCCTGTCAAACCCATAACATATTGAAGGTCATATCCTGAGATGAGCCAAGCAAATAAGGACATACATACCCTCAGGATGTGGTTGGTGCAAAAGTGTTTGGTGCTTTAATTAAAATCCAAACAGAAAAGTGTTCAAAAGTACAGTGCACAAAAGTCTTCCATGAACAAATAGACAATACCATAAAATCTGAGTGTTCAATACATGATAAAAACAATAAATAAGTCCATTAAAAGCGAAGTTAAAAATCACAACAGGAAACTGTTCTTTAAAAAATGAACAAGCCCTGCTGCGTCCTTCTTAAAAATAACGTCTCTTCTGTTTAGCCCGAATGGGATCCTGCAGTCAAAGCCATGGCCATCCCTTAAAATTCAGGCTTGGGTCTCTGCTGCCATCTCAGGCTCCCAACAGTGTGACACGCCGAGCCTCGTTTTCCAGCTCCCTCTGCCATTCTTTGCATTTACGTGGAAGCCCAATTCAGCAACGGGTCACTCCAGCAAACTGAAGACGCTCAACTGGAGGAACCCTCTTTAGCCCCTTTGAGTGCCAGCCATGTGCTCCTTCTCAGGGCTCTTTACCTGAAGGCTGCCAGCCTCCACCCTTTCGCACACTGGCTTCTCACCCCTGCCATCTCCGTCATTCATGCATCTTTCCTTCCTCTTTAACCTCCATCTCTCTTTCTGTTTCTTGTCCCTTTTTTCTTACCCTTTCTGCTGTGCCGTTATACTGGACGATTAGGTGCATGTATGTTACTCTGTCTACTCCAACGTGTAAATGAGACACCTGACTGATCTGCTCACATTTGCATGTGAATGTACAATCAGCCAAGCACCCCAATCAACCCTATAGCGACTTGTGCTCGCACTTACCTTCACTCGATTGGAGCTTGCATGGTTCAGGACGCGATTATTTATTTAAAATTCCTGCTTCATCACGGACCTCATATCACATGGATTAGGCTCTGGGATTAAGTGCACCACTGAACGTCCTGGGGATGACTGTTTAAAGCTCCAGACTGCAGACAGAGGCATGTCTATGCTCCATAATAAATGGCCAGGCAACCTTGCCAGCTTTCCTACTCTAATATGGCCACTTGGCATTGAGGTCACTGGGTAATGTCAATGGTGGGTTATGGTTAATCTTGAAGGTCCTGGTGCACGGTTCTTGTGATTGTTTCTTGGTTTCAGAGGCAGTTTGACACTTTGTTGTGAGTGATGCAACAGAGGATACATGAAAACTCCACATCATGTCACTTGCAGAAATTTGCAGATGATTCTTCACTTAAATGGTAAGGGTGATGAGACACAAGGGAGGAGTCAGGTGGAGAATTGTATTTCTTGGGGCAAAGAGAATTGGCTGCACCTTAACATCAGCAAAACCAAGGAACTGCTTATTGATTTTCACCACACCAAAGAGCCTCTATGTCCAGTCACTGTTGAAGGAGTGGATATAGAGGTGGTGCACTCCTACAACTATTTGGGGGTCTACATCAATAGCAGGTTGGACTGGTCTCATAACACAGAGAAACTACAGAATATAACAATATTTAACTTGGGAAGTGACATCCTTCATATCTTTTCTAATACTGCGATGGCCAGTGTGATTTTCTACTCTGTACTGTTCTGGGCTGGTAACATCACTTCAAGAGATGACCATCAAATCAACAAGCTTATTAAAAGGGCCTCCACAGTTCTGGTATACACTCTGGACCCCCTGAAGAACTTAGCAAAGGAGAGAATAAACAAAACCACGACAATTATGAACAGCGCTGCATATCTTGACACACAAACACTGAGGACTTTTTGCCAATGAATCACTCAGTATAAGTGTGTCAAGAAATACTACAGGGGATCATTTATACCAACAGCAATATTCCTGAATAATGCCTCACCTGAATAGGGACTGTCAAGTCAGATGTTTTCTTTCTTTTAAAATTTTTCTTCTTTATTAGCTTTGCTGGTGTTTGTTCAGATCATAGCGTATCTATCTATCTATCTATCTATCTATCTATCTATCTATCTATCTATCTATCTATCTAATAGTGCCTTTACTATCTATCTATCTATCTATCTATCTATCTATCTATCTATCTATCTATCTATCTATCTATCTATCTAATAGTTAAATGATCTGGACTGTGCCTAATAGAGCAGGTAGAAGGGATGTAATATGCGTTACATATGTAATTGATAACAGGTATTCACCATTCTGTCACTAACTCTACACTAAATGCTATGCTGTAGCGAGTTGAACAGAACAGGGTAACTAATTTGGCAATTTTTTATAAAACTAATTGAAGTTTTTTAAGATCCTGGGATTTAAGTGAACTTTCTTGCATGGCAGATAGGAAAGTTCAGAGAGTCTCATCTTTATTAAGAGAGCTTTGCAAATGCAGAAGCACCAGCTTATGATGTCTATATGTGGAAGTTACAAAACGAAGCAATTACAGAATTTGAAATGTATACTTGAAAGACACAGAGATAGCAGGATAAAAGACTTTTTTAGAAGTCTATGAAACCTGTGCAATAAATGACATTTGTACTTGTGTGTCCTTCACAGAGAATAGATGATGTTGGTTACATTCTTTATGCATGCTGCATCCTTCAAACACAAGGACATTTTTAATTCTTTAAGCACAGAATGGAATGCAAATGTGAGAAGTTCAAGTATAATAATATAATGAGTATATATATATATATATATATATATATATATATATATATATATATATATATATATATATATATATATATACTGCTCAAAAGAATTAAAGGAACACTTTTTAATCAGAGTATAGCATAAAGTCAATGAAACTTATGGGATATTAATCTGGTCAGTTAAGTAGCAGAGGGGGTTGTTAATCAGTTTCAGCTTCTGTGGTGTTAATGAAATTAACAACAGATGCACTAGAGGGGCAACAATGAGATGACCCCAAAACAGGAATGGTTTAACAGGTGGAGGCCACTGACATTTTCCCTCCTCATCTTTTCTGACTGTTTCTTCACTAGTTTTGCATTTGGCTACAGTCAGTGTCACTACTGGTAGCATGAGGCGATACCTGGACCCTACAGAGGTTGCACAGGTAGTCCAACTTCTCCAGGATGGCACATCAATACGTGCCATTGCCAGAAGGTTTGCTGTGTCTCCCTGCACAGTCTCAAGGGCATGGAGGTGATTCTAGGAGACAAGCAGTTACTCTAGGAGAGCTGGAGAGGGCCATAGAAGGTCCATAACCCATCAGCAGGACCAGTATCTGCTCCTTTGGGCAAGGAGGAACAGGATGAGCACTGCCAGAGCCCTACAAAATGACCTCCAGCAGGCCACTGGTGTGAATGTCTCTGACCAAACAACCAGAAAGACTTCATGAGGGTGACCCAAGGGCCCCATGTCCTCTAATGGGCCCTGAGCTCACTGCCCAGCAGCATGCAGCTCGATTAGCATTCACCATAGAATACCAGAATTGGCAGATGCACCACTGGTGCCCTGTGCTTTTTACAGATGAGAGCAAGTTCACCATGAGCACGTGACAGTGAAAGGGTCTGGAGAAGCCATGGAGAACATTATGCTGCCTGTAACATCATTCAGCATGAGCAGTTTGGTGGTGGGTTAATGATTGCCTGGGGAGGCATATCCATGGAGGGTCACACAGACCGCTACAGGCTTGACAAAGGCACCTTGGCTGCCATTAGGTATCAGGATGAAATCCTTGGACCCATTGTCAGACCCTATGCTGGTACAGTGGCTCCTGGTGCACGACAATTCCTGGCCTCATGTGGTGAGAGTATGCAGGCAGTTCCTGGAGGATGAAGGAATTGATACCATTGACTGGCCACCACACTTTCCTGACCTAAATCCAATAGAACACCTCTGGGACATTATGTTTTGGTCCATCCAATGCCACCAGGTTGCACCTCAGACTGTCCAGGAGCTCAGTGATGCCCTGGTCCAGATCTGGGAGGAGATCCCCACAACACCATCTGTCATCTCATTAGAAGCATGCACCGATGTTGTCAGGCATGTATACAAGAACACAGGGGCCATACAAAGTGCTGCGTACAATTTTGAGTTGCTGCAATTAAATTTTGGCAAAATGGACTAGCCTGCCACATAATTTTTCACTCTGATTTTTGGGGCGTCTTTGAATTCAGGGCTCTGTAGGTTGATCATTTTCATTTCCATCAAACGATGTGGCATCCTTTCGTTTCCTAACACATTACCCAGTCTATATCAGTATAGATATCCAGGAGGATTTCTTTTTCCCAATGAGATCTGATGTGTTTTCAAAGTGTTCCTTTAATTTTTTTGAGCAGTTTATACAGTATATATATATATATATATATATATATATATATATATATATACTAGGGGGGCCTAAGTGCTCCAGGTACTCCATTGCCAAGTTCCAGCTGCACTTCTGGTGGTGGTGAAAACACTGCCCTTAAGAGCTTAGAGCCCAGGAGCCCCAGCTGCAGCACACCCCTGGCTGCACCAAACTTCAATTCCCATGGAGCCCTGCAGGAGACCGAGGCACCGCTCCAGCCCAGGGGGGTTGCCATCTAGCGTCCAGGGGAGGTATTGAATAGTCCATGGTTGCTCCCAATACACAAGGGGCTTGTGCTCCACAATATATATACAGTGGAACCTCTAGATACAATCACCTCTGTATACGAGAAATTCAAGATAAGAGGAAAGTATGAGCAAAAAATTTGGATCTAAATATGAGTATTGGCTCACATAATGAGCCACGAGCCAGGCTGTGGTTATGTGTGACGTGTTTCCCAATCCACCTCGGGGATTCACCCAAGCTGACGCCGCCAGCCCGTCAGCTCACTCAGTGTTCCTTGTTCTCCCGTAGCGTGAGGATCTACGCGTTTGTGTGCTTGTGATTTCATTGTTTCGCTGTAGCAGTTCGCCGTATAAGCGTATCCAAAAATATTGCGGACATGCAGACAGAGAATAGGAGACGATTACCCTCAAGATAAGTACAAGGGTGTTGTACCGTGTTAGCCATTATGAATGTAGAGAAAAGCCAAGCAAAATGACACCTTTTATTGGCTAACTAAAAAGATTACAATATGCAAGCTTTGATTACATCTTGCCTGAAGAAGGGGCCTGAGTTGCCTCGAAAGCTTGCATATTGTAATCTTTTTAGTTAGCCAATAAAGGTATCATTTTGCTTGGCTTTTCTCTACCCTCAAGAGGAGAGAGAGAGGCGCGCGAGCGAGCGAGCGAGAGAGATAAGGAGCGAGAGAGATAAGAAGATACAGACGCACACGAGAGAAGAACCATCAGCTCAGTTATGATCACATGACGCTCAGCAGACAAAGTGTATCCACACTTATTTATCAGTGTTATTTGTTAGGAAAATTGATTTTTATGTTAATATTTTTGGGGGTGCGGAACAGATTAACTGGATTTCCATTATTTTCAGTGGGGAAGTTTTGTTCTAGATACAAGAAATTCGCTATACAAGCTCAGTGATGAAACGAATTAAACTCGTATCTAGAGGTTCCACTATATATATATATATATATATATATATATATATATATATATATATATATATATATATATATATAGTGTATATTGTGGAACCGGCACTGAACACAGACAAACGGACATTATTCGTTCACCCAACACACATTTATTTACACAAAACTACTTACAATATTTGCAGTGTCCAGTGCACAAACTCAGTGCCTCCAGCACCGATCCCCCAAAAGTCCGGGCCTTTCACACAGTTCCAAGTGCCTTTCTTCTGGCCGCCTCCAGTCTCTCTCCAGCTCCATCCTCTTCCAGCCGACTTCCACTCTCGACTGTTGGGAGGCGGCCCCTTTAATAGCACCCCGGATGAGCTCCAGCTGCTTCCCGGCATTCCTCCGTGGACATGCCCCCGTGTGGCAGAAGTGCCAGCTGCACACCCGGAAGCCCTCCTGGTGTCCCCATTCTTCTTCCTCCCAGCACTTCCCGGTGTGGCGGAAGTGCTGGTCTCCAGGGTTCTTCAGGCACTGGGCCGCTGCCTGACAGTGGCCATGGGCCCTTACAGGGTTGGGCTTCCAAGCCCCCTATCCGAGGCCACCAACAAAACCAGGGCGGTCGCCCCCTCATGGTTGGGAGGAGGCACCAGCCCTCCTCTGGTCCCCTTAGGCGTCCTGGCTGGGCTCCACCCTCAGCCGCATGCCACAATATATATATATATATATATATAAGGATGCTGTATAGCGCCCAACCCGGCACAGACTCACTCAGAAGCACATGTAAAACACACAAGATTTTTATTTTTATTTATACACAGTCCCAAAAGCACTTAACTCCACACAACACAATCCTTCCTCTGGCACCACCACTTCTTCCAGGCAACCTCGTTCTCTTCCACCGAATTCTGGCCCAGAGTGGTGGTTGCCAGTCCTTTTTATAGCCTACCCGGAAGTGTTCCAGGTGCTTAACCACCTGGTTCCAATTGCCTGGTTCCAAGAGTTGTCCAGCTGGGCTGTGGAATCCATGCAGCACCCCCTGGCGGCCACCCTAGTTCCCAACCAGGCTGTTGAGGACTCCTTCTCCCATGGAGCCCTGTGGGAGGTTGCGGCATCACTGCCGGCCAGGAAGGCTGCCACCAAGCATCCCGGGGGAGTTATTGGGTTGCCCATGGTTGCTTCCCTGGAACATATGCAGCTGGGTCGTCCTGGACATCCATCAAAGTAGAGATACTGGTATGTGTATGTATGTGTATGTATATATATATTTGTATTTTGTAGGTTTATTTTCTTTATACGTTGTGCACATACATAGCTCTCTCTTTCTATGATCTCTCTTTCTCAAGACATGGAAAAGGGGGCACTTCTATATCCTCTTTAATAAAACCCCTGTGTGCGTCCAGGTGTCCATGTGTGTTTTCTGGTGAAGTGCACATGCGCGGGGCCACACGGCATGTGTTCAGTCTCTTCCTGTGCATTCCCTGGGCAGAGAGAGACAGACACACACACAGGCGTGCGAGAGACAGACAGACACACACACACACACACGAGAGACAGACACACACAGGCGAGATAGACAGACAGACACACAGGCGCACGCGAGACAGACAGACACACACAAAAGTGCGAGAGAGACACACACACGCACACACACAGGCGTGTGCGAGAGAGAAACAGACAGACACACACACACACACGAGAGACAGACACACACAGGCGCACGCGAGATAGACAGACACACACAAAAGTGCGAGAGAGACACACACACGCACACACACAGGCGTGTGCGAGAGAGAAACAGACAGACACACACACACACACACAGGTGAGAGAGACACACACACACACAGAGGCGTGCGCTTAAGAGACACACACACACGAGAGACAGACACGCACACACACACAGGCCCACGAGAGAGACACACACACAGGCGCGCGCATGCATTGTTGCAATGTTACTTTTCTTGGTTGTTTATTAAATTACGGATTTTTCAAATGTTCATTTTTTTACCTGTGCTTAAAACTCATTAAAAAAAAGTGTTTTTAGCGAGCGGGTCATAACGCTATAGCGCGAACTCTTGCAGTGTTAGTTTTCTCTGTTGTTCAAGGTTTTCTCAGTGTTATTCAATGTTTTTACATTTAGTTTACTATTATGCTGTGCATTCTATGGTATAATTAACTATATTTGTGCTTAAAAACTAAAAAAATATATATTTACATACAGTTCATATGGTCTGGAATGGATTAATTATATTTACATACAATCCTATGGGGGAAGTTAAGAACTGAGAACAATGACAAGGGAGTCGCTCAACACATGCTTAAATACAGCAATCGGCGCATATGAACCAGAAGGGAAATGGAACAGAGTACAAAGAGTTCACAGCGAAAGCTCTATCTAGTCCAACAGCTCTTCCTGTGTTATGATTCCTCAATTGTTTCCTCACTTGGTCAGTACTTATGGATAGACTTCTCACTGGCCATTCCAGTTGAAGTGGCAGGAGTTGTTCATGTAGTCATTAGAAGAATGTGGCAGTAGGTGGGAAAATCTATTTAAAAAATGTCTCAGGCCACACACAAAGCTGACACCAAAATTCGTTTCACAGATGGTATTACAATTGTTAAGCACGAAACTTACTAAAATGTTCTTTAGGTTTTAAAGATATTTTTATGGACGAAAAAAACAATGAATATTGTATATGTGGCACGCTCAAAAAATATGAGGCCAGAATAGATTTTTTTGTTAATCTAATAAATCACGTACGTGATGCTTTGCGGGAAACATTGTGTCCCTGTTGTAAAATGGACCGAGGAATGGAGCATTAACTGGTAGGAACGTTTCACACTGAAGTTGGGGTTGCATGTGTTTCTTTTAGGGGGCAATATAGCTCCCTAGTTGGAATAAGTTCTTTTAAATTGCAGCGTTTTAAGTAACCAGAAACTATATAGATATAATTTAAAAGGCGATATCCCTCCCATAGTGATACAGCGGTAAAAATCACATAAGAGAAAATAACTTAGCTTTCTTTAATGACGATTTACACGGCATAACAGACGGGAAGCCATGACAAACTTTATCAAGGTGGGATCTTGATAAATACAGTCTGCCATCTTTTGTCACTACGTTGAAAGGATTTTCAGGACGGATGACGATATCATCCGTCCGTCGGCTTCGAAGTGTTTGGCTTCTGTCCAAGTATTTATATACTGTCTTTTCCATGTGTAGGCCCTTTCCTTGGTTTCCAAACAAGGAAAGGAAAGGATTCAATTTCATCTCTGACATACAGGAATAGTACAATGCCTGTTTTGCAGTTCTCCACTTCATTCTCCAAATGCTAGCAGTTTTTAAATGCTGACAGCCCCTGTGTACTAACTTTGGCCTGCACATGTGATTGAATTTATAAAATAATTTCTTGTACAGAGAACAGTGACATTAAACTTACATTCTTGTTACAGCATGAAGGAGATGAACTTCTGCCTGCCCCTTAGGTGCACCTTGGACAGTGGATTGAAAGCTGTGTGATCTCTTTGCTGCTCCACTTTTTCTTTATTCCAGAGGTTAGTATGTGAAAAGTTAGAAGATGTTAACTTTTAATTGTGAGTCAAGTTATACAGTAATCCCTCCTCGATCGCAGGGGTTGCGTTCCAGAACCCCCCGCGATAGGTGAAAATCCGCAAAGTAGAAACCATATGTTTGTATGGTTATTTTTATATATTTTAAGCCCTTAGAAACTCTCCCACACTGTTTATAAATATTTTCCACACAGTTATACAGTAAACCCTTGTTCATCGCGGTTAATCCACTCCAGACAGATAAATGAATTTCCACGAAGTAGGATTCTTTATTTATAAATCTAATATTTTCGCAGTTAGAGCATATAAAACCTATTTACGACCTTCTAAATACGTTTTTTAACATTATTAGAGCCCTCTAGACATGAAATAACACCCTTTAGTCAAAATTTTAAACTGTGCTCCATGACAAGACAGAGATGACAGTTCTTTCTCACAATTAAAAGAATGCAAACATATCTTCTCTTCAAAGGAGTGTGCACATCAGGAGCAGAGAATGTCAGAGAGAGAGAGAGAGCGAGAAAAGCAAACAATCAAAAATCAATAGGGCTGTTGGGCTTTTTAGTATGTGAAGCACCGCGATAAAGTGGCCGCAATGAAGGGATCAATGTGAAGGTAGTCTTTCAGCATTTTTTAGAGGAACGTCCGTATCTTCTAAGCAAACAGCCACTGTGCAAATGTGCGAATGTCAGAGAGAGTGATAGAGACAGAGAAAAGCAAACAACCAAAAATCAATACGGGTTGTTAGAGCTTTTAAGTGTGCGAAGCACCGCGCGTGAAGCATATCGTATATCATTGAGGAGTTTTATTTAATACATAATACATGCTCTGATTGGGTAACTTCTCAGCCATCCGCCAACAGCGTCCCTTGTATGATAGATGGTGGTGACGTGAATAACACTCTCCAGGCAAGAATCCGGCTTTGTAAATATAAACACGTGGCACTGTTGTTAAACAGTTATTTTGTAAACTCTTTTAAGTGTAAATAAGTTATAGAACAACTGAGATGTTTGTGATGACCGATTACCGCTGTATTGTTTTATACATGTATGAATATGAAACGGTTAGTTTACAGAGGTATATGAAACATGATGGAGGTGCGCTGAAAGTTTTGGTTTAATGCTTAATGCTGTTGTTTCATACCTTTAGAAATGTTATTTGAAAAAAAGAGAAGTTTAAAATGAAGAAACTAGTTGTGCCTCTGCATATAATCTAATCCAAGGCAAATGTTCCAGCACAGAGTTTTGCCAGGCAGCTAACATAGCTTGCTTTAAATACAGTATTTCTGTAATAATTTGTTATACTACCCTAGCAGCTGGGGAATACTTATATAACTGGGTATATATATGCAATCCTATCTATTGTGATTCTTGATTAGATGGGGATCTCTTGAAGACACTAAAAATGTGAGTATGGAATAGGAAGTATACAGTCGTGGTCAAAAGTTTTGAAAATGACAAAGTATTGGTTTTAAAAAAGTTTGCTGCTTCTGTGTTTTTAGATCTTTTTGTCAGATGTTTCTATGGTATACTGAAGTAGAATCACAAGCATTTCATAAGTTTCAAAGGCTTTTATTGATAATTACATTAAGTTTATTCAAAGAGTCAATATTTGCAGTGTTGACCTCTTTAATTCACCCTGGCAGGCTGTCAATCAACTTTTGTGCCAAATTCTGGCTGATGGCAGCCCATTCTTGCGTAATCAATGCTTGGAGTTTGTCAGAATTTATGGGGTTTTGTTTTTCCACCCGCCTCTTGAGGATTCTCAATGGGATTAAGTTCTGGGGACTTTCTTGGCCATGGACCCAAAATGTCGATGTTTTGTTCCCCGAGCCGCTTAGTTATCACTTTTGACTTATGGCCTGGTGCTCCATCATGCTAGAAAAGGTATTGATGGTCACCAAACTGTTCTTGGATGTTTGGGAGAAGTTGCTCTTGGAGGATGTTTTGGTCTCATTTTTTATTCATGGCTGTGTTCTTAGGCAAAATTGTGAGTGAGCCCTGCAATCCCTTGGCTGAGAAACAACCCCACACATGGTCTCAGGATGACACAGGACTGATGGTAGTGCTCACCTTTTCTTTTTTCCAGATGCCCCAAATAATTGGAAAGGGGATTCATCAGAGAAAATGACTTTACCCCATTAGTCCTCAGCGGTCCAATCCCTGTACCTTTTGTAGAATATCAGTGTGCCTCTGATGTTTTTCTTGGCTTCTTTGGTGCCCTTTTTGACAGAAGGCCATCCTCCAAAAATCTTTTTCTCCCTCACACTTGCCTGCTGCCATACCTGAGCAAGCTCTGCACAGGTGGTGCCCCGATCTCAAGCCATGAATCAACTTTAGAAGACGGTCCTGGTGCTTGCTGAACTTACTTGGCTGCCTTGAAACCTTCTTCACAACAGCAGTGGAAATGAAGTTTTTGGGATTAAGTTCATTTTCATGGCAAAGAAGGACTTTGCAATTAATTGCAATTCATCTGATCACTCTTCAGAACATTCTGGAGTCTATGCAAATTGCCATCATAAAAACTGAGGCAACAAACTTTGTGAAAATTTGTGTCATTCTCAAATCTTTTGGCCATGACTGTACTTCTAATTGATATTTATGCTTTTAAATCAAAAGGAGAAAACACTGGAACTGAAATGGTGAAATATATAAGCAGGGTTATAATTACTTTATTGAAGGTAAATAAAGAGATGCAACTTGGATGATGGACTGAAAGCTGTGTGATCTCATTGCTGCTCCACTTTATCTGTATTCCATAGACTTCTGGGCCAAAGACCCGGATTACAGCACCATTGAAGGTCGGCGGAATTCAGTTCCAGACTTACCTGTTAAATAACGTGGCTCATCCTCTGGTGGAGTCGAAGCTAGCATGCACTTTGGGATTTGCTGCTTTATCATTTTTGTTGCTGTGGCCCACTTGTGGGGCCCGTAACACATACTAAAGCCTTATTCATATTTTCATGTTTACCTGTATTTATTTCTGCAACTGTGTAAAACATGTAACACATAATACACCAGTAAAATCAATGGGACTTATTGTTCTTGTTCATATGGGTTTGTGTTTTTTTTAAAAAATGTTGTCAAAACTCAGATCCTGGAGGTTTCCTTTTCAGCTGCTTTCTTAATTAGCAGCCAGTTACTTATTCTAATTAAACAGACTTTTTGCCTTTATTTTAACTGACTTGCTTACTTGTTTTTTTCTTCTTAACTATGAGCCAGCAAAAGCGAGCTAATTGTTGATGAGCTTACGGGTATCAAACAGTTCTGGAGGATTACCACTGCATTGAATCCTTTAGAACGAAGCCTAAACAACAATGAGGAACAACTTAAGCACATTTATGATATCTAAGAAAGAACAGGAAAGTGGGTTGAAGTGGTATGGGCATGTGATGAGGAAAGACAATGAATAGGGGAAGAGAAAGCGAAGGAGACCAAAGTGGAGGTGGGTGGATAAAATGGAAGAAGACCTGAAGGAAAAAGGGTTGACTGGGGAGGAGGAGATGTATGGAGAAGGTTGATCAAGCACATCAACCTCACATAGAAGTGGACAAAGATGAAGGGGAAGAACGAGAAGAGGAGGATGTTAGGTAGAATGAATAGTGGGAGCTGGGTGGTCTTTAGCTCCTTGAACTCCTGTTGATTTTATTTTTTTTCCACTATTTTTAGAGTTTTTTTCTATCCTCCTGGCCATATAACCTTATTATTCTAGTCATTGTTAGAGATTTAGAATGTCATAGTATATACAAGAGGACTCTACCTTTCTACTAATTATATATCTATTTTACGTAAACCCATATTTATTGTGAGTCAGAATAAACAAGATTTATTGTTTACTCGCCATGGCACCAGTCAAAGACAGGTAACAGAATAATGAAAAAGTATTTACTCTCTCTTGCCCTATGTGTACCTTTAGAGCCTTTCCTCTGTATTTGCATGTGTGAACATCTCTTAGCTGTTGTTCCCTCTCTTGAGTGTGCGCCCATAAAGCCTTCTTCTCAGACTCTGTCATTATTTGTGAGGCACCTTTCTGGTGCCCTGTCTGGTTTAATACTTCTCGTCTTTGAAGCCGATTCTCATGATGTTTCTCCTCCGTGTGCATCTCACACTCGCACTTCCTCTTTCATCGCATCACCAAAGCCAAACTAACACAGCACACCAAGCCAAACTGACCAATCAGACTGCACGCAGGAACTGAACATGCAGACCTTAATGTTTTATTATATAGTACAGGGGTTCTCAGATTTGTTCCTGGGACCCCACTGTAGCTGCAGGTTTTTGTTCCAACCAGCTTTTGTTTTTAATTGGACTCCTGGGCTAATTAAGTGAACTGTTCTTTCACAAGTTCTTTGTTTTGAGAACGATATAGAAATTAGAAAACTAATTTTGGTAAAAAATATATATATATATTAAAATGTACTAAGCAGTTATATGGGAATAATGTATTTTTTTTCTTTTTAACAATATTTTCATCTTGATTTTCATTCTATTTTTCCAGGTGTTAATTACCATATATGCTCATGTATAATTTGGGTCTTGAAACCCAAAAAATCGATCTTAAAATTAGACCCAGACGCCCGTTCAAAAATGCGACACTTAATTTTACTTTATTTTATTTTTTTTTAATTTTATTAATTTTATTGCAATCATTCCATACAAATCAATTTTTACAAAAAGTAGAATTGAGAACAAGCCACCCCCCACCCCTGAGAGAGAGAGCATGGCCAACGGAGTAAAATTTAAGGCTTGTAAACATACCTAAATTGATAAATTTGATAAGCCAATAGAGATGAATGGAGAAGAAAAAGAAATACAGAAATAATTGCTTCCTCTGTGTTTTAAGAGCTTATTTTAAAATATTACTGACTAGCAAAATACCCGCGCTTTGCAGCGGCTAAGTACTCCCTTCAAATTTTTATTAAGAAGAAAATTAAACCTTTTTAAACTGAGGGAAAATATACCAATAATTATTTGTTAAGGATCTCTTTGTATACCACATTGTGAGTTCGGCCCTCCGGTTGTAATATGACCAAGCTGTGCGCTGAGCTTACTCTTGAGCATGCAACGTACAGTTGGCCATGTGAACAGTACTCTTCCTTCAAATCTCACAGCTTGGATTGCTGCTGTCGTAATCGGTTTGAGTTTCATGGTTTGTTTCAATTACGACAGTATTTGCAGGACTTGTGTTGAAGTGACATTCGTCATCTGTCAAGCGTTGTAAGTATACAACCGGTTTCATCAATAACTTCACATCCAGCTTTTGAGAGTTTGAACATTCATAAACATCAAAGTGTCCATCACTTGTCACCTGTGAATCTAAGATGTTTAAGAGGCACTGGCGGTTGTCGAAAGGTGTAAAATATTTGGCCATTTTGGTACACTTGAAAGCGACAACCGAACAATTCAGCAGCAGCCATCAACTCACATGCAGAACCATATGTGAAGGGTTTAAGCATTTCACTCTTATAGTGCTCCTGTGTAGTATAATTATCTCCTGTACCATCATCAGTCCACACCTTGAACCTGTCTCACTCATTCATTACATAAGACACAATGTTCCTCCGGATATCAAGAGTGAGCCTGATATGGCCGTGCAATATGTAACACAGAGAATGGAAAAGGTAGGTGCCATCTCCGGGCATGAAAACCACTCGGTAAGTGACAGTTCTTTGATCGATGGTGATCACCTCAATAGACATGGTAATGGGGGTACGGTTGGAATGATAAAGGAAATGGGTACCTGAACAATGTAAAGTAAGTGTAAAATACCTACACAATAACTATAA
The DNA here is from genome assembly GCF_016835505.1 of Polypterus senegalus. NCBI lineage: Eukaryota > Metazoa > Chordata > Cladistia > Polypteriformes > Polypteridae > Polypterus > Polypterus senegalus. The sequence continues at coordinate 22,303,482 of NC_053157.1, forward strand.
TCGTAATAAACGAACAATAAAACAATGGAGAAGCCATGGATTAAATAAAAAGGCTGTAGTTAACAGCAAGGAGACGTGAATATCTTGGCGAAGCAAGGAAGGGAATGTAGAGACCGGAGCGACGGACGGCTTTATATAGGCAGGCAGCCAACAACGTGGGAGGCGTTGGGATGGGGGATCCAACGCCGCCTCACATGGTGACCGAGCTGCAGGCTATGGATGTATATATGTACGTAAGTAGGATTCAGTTAGTGTTGGGAACCCGTGTACCAAATTTCTTGAAGATGGGCCCATATGTAACAAAGACCGTTGTAAAGTTCAATATAGTGGCCGACAGTGGCATCATACCACCGAAATAAGTACGTACATCGGTTTTGGTTAGCGCAGGGAAGCGACCTACCAAATTTCGTGAAGATGGGGCCATAAATAAGAAAGTTCAACATGGCAAATGTTGTCAACCGTTATGACCGTTACGCTTAGAATTTCGAAATGAAACCTGCTTAACTTTTGTAAATAAGCTGTAAGGAATGAGCCTGCCAAATTTCAGCCTTCTACCTACACGGGAAGTTGGAGAATTAGTGATGTTGGAAAGTTCAATATGGCGGCCGAAAGTGGCGTCATACCATCGAAATAAATAACTTTTGTAAGTAAGCTGTAAGGAATAAGCCTGCCAAATTTCAGCCTTCTACCTACAGGGCAAGTTAGAGAATTAGTGATGAGTGAGTGAGTGAGCCAGTCAATCAGTCAGCGAGGGCTTTGCCTTTTATTATTATTGATTAGATCCTGACATGTTTTGAAATAAATCTGTACAGATCCTCTAACTGAGTATTTGATTTTTTCCAATTTCAAATAGTATAAAACATCGGTTTCCCACTGACTTAAAAGAGGAGAGTTTGGATTTTTCCAGTTTAGCAGAATAAATCTGCATGTCAAAAGTGTAGTGAATACAATCACAATTTGTTTGTCCTTTTCCACTTTAAACCCATCTGGAGGAACTTCAAACACAGCTGTTAATGGGTTACGAGGGATTGTGAGACCAAGGCTGTCTGAAAGGTAATTAAAAATTTTGGTCCAGAATGATGTTAATTACTTACATTTTTTTTTACATCTTCTTGCCTCTTCCACTCTCTCATCAGTTTCTCAAATGCGTCGAATTTTGTTACAGCAGTGCAGTTATCAATTTCTTTCTCTACTTCAATGACTGTTAATTTAAAACCAGCTTCATATTTTCTTCTGATCGAGCGCTCCATCATAGATAAGGGATACTCTTATGATAAAGGTGTATGAGGGTGTTAGATACAAAAAACACAAAACAGTGCAAACGTTGATTCGGAATAGTTTGGGTATTACCGTGTGGTCACATAGGCAGAATACATAGAAAAAAAGGCAGTGAGCACCGTGGTTACTCTCTCAGGTGCATAATCTCTTGGACCGATAGCATGAGTTTTCTGCATTTGACTTATACAACCGACATTATAAAATACCGTAAATTATACGATAAAATCAAATCCTGACTTATTCGCAGGAGGACTTATCCGCGAGTATATACGGTAATCCATTATTTCTAATTAGTGGGTCTAACCTTTCTAACCTGGGCCTTTCATGACTCAGTGTTGCTTGCCTGTGTGTCTGCTCTGCTCATTTTTAATTGTCATTATTAAGATACAATGAAGAGAGCAAACTGCACAGAGAACGGGTAACGAAAGCAACAAAAGAGAGTTAAGCATTTAAATTTATAACAAAAATGGAAATATTTCTAAATGTCTTATATTTGGAAAAATCACGCTGTTGTTCTTTCTTAATGTAGAATAAGAGAAGAGAAAAAAAAAAAAACACCAGCTAATTAATTGAGATCATTGTTATCAGTTGTTGTCACTGATTATGAATCTGGTTGAAGCAAAAACCTGAAGCCACAGTGGGCCCCCAGGACCGTGTTTGAGAACCCCTGGCTTAGTACATTTAATTTTTTTTTTTTACCAAACTTATATTGTTCCCAAAGACAGAATCTGGGAAATAACAGTTTACTTAATTAGCCCAGCAGTCCAATTAAAAGCAGAAGCTGGTTGGAACAAAAACCTGCAGCCATAGTGGGTCCCCAGGACCGAGTTTGGGAATCCCTGATATAGTAGATTCATTATTATTCTTATCTAATTTAATTTGTTTTCTTTTTCATGCATCAGTTTTTTTTTTGACATCATGTAAAGCGCTTTGAGCTATGACCTGTGTATAGAAATGTGCAACAGAAATAAATGTTGTTGCAATGGAGAAAGTAGCTGGAATGATAACCTGCAGCTACAGGATGCCTTCAGAAATTGAGTCTGACACCATTTGTGCTTTTGGCATGAGGTAAATTCCATTACAATTTAGAAGCAAAACTTTTTCAGAAATAGTTTTATCTTTTTTTTATTTGCTTTAAAAGCAAAAGAAAAAAAATCTCATCGTAGTTTAAATCCCACAGTTGCCTCACTGCTAGACCTCTGGCAATCAGGTAATCCAAGAATGACCGATTTTATATCATTCATGTAAAGTGCCTAGAAAAATTAAACATCCTGTATAAAATAAGTATTGATTTATTTATGAAAAAAGTCAAAAATCAATATGACATGCAGCAAAAACAGGCCATCCAGTTAAAGGCTGTTAACTGGGGAAGCTAAGAAATGGATTGGCATAAAAAAAAAAAAAATAGCAAGGGACCCCGGGGCCAGAGTTGTTCTAGAGAATTCCCATTGATGCACAATGTCTTTAAAAGCCCTGAAGGTACAAAATACATGAAGCGGGAACAGGAACGAATCTGAAACATTTAATAAATCTTTAGGGAAATTAAAGTGTTGGGATTTTCTCAGATGCCGTAATGTTGGTGGTTTACATTGTAAATGAAGCTGTAATTCCCTACAACATAGGAGTTTAATTGCCAGGACCGAACAAGCAATTTGGTTTCAGGGTAAAGATTTACATTTTAGAATATTTATCTGAAAATATGATTTGTTTACTTAAAAACAAAAATCCTTAATTAGTCTTTTTCGTGATTCATGCTTCATATTTATTTTTTACTGACATGTGAAGACAATTTACAGTAAGTACATTTCTATCTCTGTGTGAATTGTCTATCTGTTCCTCCATTTCTGTAATTTAACTAATCCAACTTGAGGTTCATGTGTAGCTGGAGACTGCTCCATCAGTTAATTAAAAATGAACCTTTAAGGTTCATTGTAACAAAGTAATTTCTGAGATTTTATTTGCATCTTTTACTATACTACTCATGGCAAATGCGTTTATCCTTCTGACGTCTCTGACACTTGCAGCCTGAAGTGGATTTGAGAATGTTATGCAATATTCAGAACAACTTAGATACGGAATTCTTGATGAAAATTGGTTGAAAAATTCCAAACAAATTAAATACTTGTTATGCATGCGTGTTAAAGGTCAAGGTGTGTAATAACCCGCCAGGGCGAGATGGGGCGCTGTCGCTAACATTCTATACTCCTTCTCTCCCCACAGCTCTGAGAAACTGCCCAGTGAGGGCACTTAGCCACACCCCTTCCAGTTTTCCAGCTATAAGATCCCTGGCTGCCCAGAAAGAGGCATCTTTTGTGACCAGAGTGTTCCACCGGAACCATCCTAACTTACAGACCATAAACGTGCGGCAATAGGCCAGAACTTTTTGTGAATGTGAGAAGCCTAGACGCTACGAGGCGCTGTTTTTTTGTTAAAACTTTCAGTTGAATTAAACATGACAACACAGTTGGCATCCCAAATTTTGTTTTCTGTGACCTGTCATTCCTGCACTTGGCCACATATTTTAGGTTTATTTTAACTATTGTAATGGATGGCTGGCATGGGCTGGCATCCCAGGCAAGCCGGTTTAAGATTCCTTACCTGGATGGAAGGACGGCCCACCAAATTGGCAGGGTGCACCCTGCTACAGTCAGGCGATGGACAGGAATGAATATGCTGGCATCCTATATAGACTTGATAAAGGATCCTTAACTGGCCGGGATGCCAGTACAATGGAGGAACAGAGGGAGGCAGCTTACTTGGGTTATTTACTCCCCTGAAATGCTAGATGCTTTATAACGCACTAGTGAGGCCTCAGCTAGACTACTGTGTGCAGTTTTGGTCTCCAGGCTACAAAAAGGACATAGCAACATTGGAGAAAGTCCAGAGAAGTGTGACTAGGCTCATTCCAGGGCTACAGAGGTTGAATCATGAGGAAAGATTAAAAGAGCTGAGCCTTTACAGTTTAATCAAAAGAAGATCAAGAGGTGACATGATTCTTCTTCTTCTTTTGGCTGCTCCCGTTAGGGGTTGCCACAGTGGATCATCTTCTTCCATACCATCCTGTCTTCTGCATCTTGCTCTGTTAAACCCACCACCTGCATGTCCTCTCTCACCACATGCATAAACCTTCTCTTAGGCCTTCCTCTTTTCCTCTTGTCTGGCAGCTCTATCTTTAACATCCTTCTCCCAATATACCCAACATCTCTCCTCTGCACATGACCAAACCAATGCAATCTCGCCTCTCTGACTTTGCCTCCCAACCTTCCAACCTGAGCTGACCCTCTGATGTCCTCATTTCTAATCCTATTCATCCTTGTCACACCCAATGCAAATCTTAACATCTTTAACTCTGCCACCTCCAGGTCTGTCTCCTGCTTTCTGGTCAGTGCCACCGTCTCAAACCCTCTCTTTCACACACATGTATTCTGTCTTGTTCCTACTGACCTTCATTCCTCTCCTCTCCAGGGTCTCCTCAACCTGCTCCATACTATCGCTACAGATCACAATGTCATCACCAAACATCACAGTCCTCAAGAACAGGGGGGCACAGTTAGAAACTTGTTAAGGGTAAACTTTGCACAAACATTAGGAAGTTTTTCTTTACACAAAGAACGATAGACACTTGGAATAAGCTACAAAGGAGGACTTTAGGGACTTTCAAAAATAGATGTTTTCTTAGAAGAATTTGGTGGATAGGACTGACATGCTTTGTTGGGCAGAATAGCCTGTTCTAGTCTAGATTGTTCTAATGTTCTAATATTCTAATGGCAGCACTCTGGGTTATGGAACCTCTATGGATACCCATGGGGCATGTTGGGAAATGTAATCCTGTGGGTCTGCCCTGTCTGGTTCTGTGGGTGCTGCCAGGGACCAATGAAAGAATTAATGGTCTTTACTTCTTGGGACTCCGGCATAACTCAGGAGTGCTTTCGCGGGACAGTGTCATGGCACCAGAAGTACTCTCAGGTTCTGCATAAAATAAGTAGCTCTGTTTCAGTCCAGTGGAGTTGGGCGAGAAGCTGGGTGATACCAGGGAGAAGAGAAGAGAATACAAGAGAAGACAAGAGAAGAGAAGAAAGAAGATTAATTCTGGTATTGTGTTGTAGTGTACAGAGAGAGAGACAGACCTCTCAATGGTAGATTATAAAATAAATGTTCATGTTTCAACCCAAGACTGTGTTTGTGAGATTGTCTTTTGGTGTCTGGGGATCAGTTTTGCACTATGCTTTGTTTACTTGCTCTTTTACGTTTTAGGCTCACACAGCTCTATTTCATGTTCCTGAAAGTTCACTTCACTTGCAGCTTCATTTCACTTTGAATGCCTGTAGCACCTAAAAAGGAATTCATTTCTAGTTTTACGCTATATTTTCCATCAAGTCAAGCAATGTCGAATGATGATTTTCCTCAAAATTCATTCTCCAATTTCAAGGTAACGTCTGATATAAAACTGTTACTTTTTTTTTTTTTAACTGCAGCTTGTTTAAGTGGACATCATGCCTTCTATATAATGTATTGAGGAATAATCCTGGAAAGAGACAGTCTCATGTTAACCAAATAAAATACGTAATTAGTAAGACAATTAGAGAAAAAACAGTTTTCCAAAAGTGTTGCATTAAAGTGCTATTAAGAAGGCTGTAGAAAATGTAAAACTGTAGGATTGATCAATTTAGAGAGAAGAATAGAGAGAAGACTTAGGGAAGAGACCATCATAGGACAGAAGTAGTTTGGTTTTATGCCAAGGAGAGGAATGATTGATGCAGTCTTTGCATTGAAACAATTTATAGAAAAGCATCGAGAAGAACAGAAAGGTTTGCATGTATTGTCTATTGATTTGGAGAAGGCTTGTGATAGAGTGCCACATCAAGAGATCTGGAGGTGCATGAGAGAGAAAGGAGGGTCACAGAAGTATGTGAGGATTGTTTAGGATATGAATGAGGGAGTGAAAAGCAGTGTCCAGTTAGAGTAGGTCTACACCAGAGACCTTCTTGAAATCCTTACCTCTTTGACCTGTTTAGGGATGTGTTGAGTCATGTGATAAAAGACCAATTTATTTATTTTCTTAAATACCTTTCAGTTCTACTGCTAATAGACTATACAGTCCAAATATCAAATGGACTTCAGTCTTCACACATTATACACCCCATGACAAAATTTGAAAAAGGTGTCTATTTTATGTATTTCTTCAACATTTCTTGTGTTTCTTGGATTTCCTGTCATTCTACACTTACACAGACCTTTGCAGACACACAGAGGTGTGACCAGGACATAATGTGTGGGTGGGCATTTGGCTTGTCTGGGGGCAAAAATATCCATCCATCCATCCCTATTTTTGTAGGGGGGTCAAATAATAATAACAACATAGTTTTATATAACATATAAAAGCAAAAATTGTGGCATAAATCATAACCTATTGTTCAATAAAATTAACAGAGGCAATGGAACTTGTATTATTATTTTTTGTGAACAAATATAGAACTACATCTACAAGGTAAATATCATTAAAGTCAAATGTATACAACATATGAGAGCAAGAACAGAAACGTGGCTCATTGTAGTCATTAGGGAGGCTATAGGATATCAGTTTCCTGTGTTTAACCTGGATATTATCTACAGGACCAGTCTGCAGTTACTCTTGCCAAATTCTGAAATAAATTTATTCATGTCTAGATTTTCTGTGACGTTTTTCTCATGTGCCAGAATAACTAAATTTCTCTTCCTTGAATGCAGCATTGTTCGGCGGAGTGGAGTGAGAATGCAGTTCAAAGTAGAGAAAGAGCTTTCACATGCAGTTGAAGACACACCAATGATGAGTGCTGTGAATGCAACATAGGGAAGGCCTCTTTGTACTGCTGAATCCATTTGCATGCTTCAGAAAGATTAGCATCAGCTGGCAGTTTATTAATCAACATTGCTTTTGCCACAGCAATTTCATTTTGCAAACTCATGCTGTTTTGCTCTGTGCCTGCAAGTGCCTGAAGTGGTTTCAGGAGAGAATGATTATGATTTTGGCAGGAGAAGCGATGTGGCCTTCAATATTTCAAAATTTCTCTGAGAGAATCTTGTCTCCATTTCCACAATAGCTCTATCAAGAATGCTGAACATAGCCCTTTTAAAAGTCTGATTAGGAGCAATTTGTTCATCAGAGTCACCATGCCCAAGCGCAGACACGGCAATACTATCATCAAGCTGTGAATTAACTTTCCGTTTCCTTTTGAGCGAAATTGGTAGGCCTACTTTCACACTGAGAGAAATGCTCCTCCCGAATGAGTCGCATTTCATCTCCTTCAGTGTGGCCAGTGAAGCTGTCACCACCTCCCCAGCAGTGCACAAATCCACTGCATGTGCCTGTAGAATTGCATTGGCTGGTTTCAGCACACCAAGCACATGAAGGAGGAATTTTCCTGTATTGAAGAAATTCTGCTTTTTTAATTGGGTCAAAAGGCCACATGTCTCTATTCAAATGTCAAAATGGGCAGTGTCAGCCTCTGCTACCTCTGAGAGAAGCCCCCTTATAGCTTCTTCATTGTTGACAATGGACTTTGTGACATCATAATGACTGGTCCATCGTTATTTCTAGAAGTCTTTTCAGTGTGGGATTATTGTATGTGTGTGAAACATAATGTCTGTGACAAAATGTGTTCAATGAATTTGACCAGTCAAAGAACTTCTTAGCCAGAGGTTCTGATTCCATTGCATGTATCACTGGTAAATGGAGCTGGTTGTTGTAGCAGTGTACATATGGAATGTACTTACCAACTTTGTTTTGTAACAAAGCCTGGACACCACTCCTTGGCCCAGACATGACAGAAGCACCATCAAAACACTGACACACTAAATTGTCTGGTCTGTAACCTAGCTCAGAGAGATGTGACAGAATTTGGTTACAAATATATTCAGCATCAAGCTGATTCAGTTCAATTAAGCTAATCAGGTGTTCTTCAGGGATGGAGTTCTGGACAAATCTAATCACTACAGACAAATTCTCAATGTTACAGCGATCCCTGGTACCATCACTTTTAATGCAAAATCCAGGAGAGTCAGCTTTTTCATATTTGGTCCTGATATCTTTTACCCCCATTTTGGCAAGAGTCTCAATTATTTAATTTTGAATTACATTGGATGTGTATTTTGCTTTGTCTGGGATGTATTTTGCAATTTCTGCAAGTTTGGCTTCTTTTTGATTGTGCAATCAAAGAAATTAAGGAAAAGTCCCTCCTCCCCACCTTTGTGATTGTGAGCCAGTTCATTGACTGCAAGGAACTGAATGGCCTCCCCAATGCTTTTCACATAATATCTATTCTTTTGTATCTGGGTTGGACCCATTAGTTGAACTTTGATTTCACTCGTCTCTGTCCGGCGCCGATACTCTGACGTGTGGGATACTAGACGCGTGTTTGTGGAAGCCGCCACCGTCTTTTTCTAGAGCTTTTTTCCAATTAGTGTAGCCGTGTTTGGTGGATATGTCCTCGCGGTCCGAATTGGAAACACTGGATTTGCGGCAGGCAAAGCAAAAGCTGGCATCACGGACAACAGAATATTCAAGCTATGGTCAAGACTGATACCAGCTTGCACTAAAACATTTGAGTGTCTTTCCGAATGTGCGCTTGGGATAATTGATTAAAATGGGCTGGGATGGGTTATCCATATTTAAGTCAGGCAGACCGGACCATATATTTTGTTGAAGGCAGAGGTTTGGAGTACCCGACACGGATACAGAGCTGGAGGATTGTGTAGGCTTATCTACATCTTTTGGAGTTTCAGTTCCCGACGTGGGTGCGCTGTGTTGCGTGTTGGTAGCAGCGGTACTGGGCTCAACCATGGAGCCAGCAGCTTGCGGGGGGACAGAGGTTGAAGATGTCTGCTTTTTAATAAGCCACCTATGCACAGCATTTGGTGTTACCAACCAGAAAATAAAAGAAGAATAGAACGTAAATGCTGTTTTAATTATGCGGTCAACAGGTTCAAAACGTGCTGCAAAATGTGCGGTGAAGTGAACTGTGAAAATCAAATGTTATTCTCCAGAGTTTTCATTATGCAGACAGAGCATTTCGCAGGGTGGGCACACCTTGTCTCTGGGGGAGCAGTGCCCACCCCAGCCCCCCCCGTGGTCACGCCTCTGCAGACACAGAACACACATGAAATGCATGTGTTCCAAATAACAATATATTATTTACTCTGTGCAACTCACAGGACCTCAGATGCAGATAAAGAAGACTTGAACTGGGTGAACTTTTTGCCAGAGTTGAGCTGCAGTAGTGGGTAGATGGGATAGCAGGCTGCTTGCTGCTTTTGCTGATCGACACTTTTACAAAACAAAAGACACTGATGGAGAGGTGCGAACAGATTTAAGGTGGGCTGGGATTTTTTTGTAGGCTTCAGGGATTCTAGTGTTAGGCACTGTTGTGATGTAAGATTTTGCATATAACTTGATAAATGTTTTGTATGCCTGTATTTATAATTTAGGCAAAGCAATGTAATTTAGTGTTACTTTGGTAAGAGGCATTTGTGTTTAACCAACCTTTACAACTAAGTCTCTTTGTAATTTTACGACAGGATTTGGGAGATGTGTCTTAAACCAGTTTGGCAAGTGTTTCTCTGCTAAAGTCTTTCAACCCCCCCACAAGGAACCCAGGATGTTTAACATATGGTTTGGGGGCAGGTGTTAAGACGTTCTATTTCCCCCATTGGTCTGAGGTATGGCTGTTTGGAATTGGCTTGTCTCAGAGGCCTTTAAGTACCATGATGTCCTATTGGCTGTAGGGGTTGGACAGAAAACCCATAAATTTTCTTGCTTTATCTCACTTTCTCTCTCTTACTAACATCTGAAAGAAGCTCTCTCTTACTGATCTGATAAAAAAGACCATCACACCATGAACTGAAGACAGCACAATGAAGAGCACAGTTTCAGCCACATTGAACAGACATGTGGCTGAAAGATGAGCACCAATTATGCCTTACTTAGAGACATTTTAAGTAACTACAAGTCTGTGTGCCACCTGAAATTACACATCACTATTTTAATCAGGTTGTATGGTTGCCAATGCATTTTTCCATTTCGTTATTATTTATAAATATTATCAGTAATACATTATTTTATGTGTAACTTAACTCCTGCTTGTCTTTTTACTACATCTAATTGCCTGAGGTTATAGATATAGAAGAGAAGGTGGGGATAAGTTATATACAATAATACCTTATAAACAGTGGTAAGTCTGTGAGATTAGGCATTCTAAGGCTACATCTTAATAATACAATAGGGGAAAGTAGAGCAATATATATATTACTCTACCAAGATAAAACAGGAACATTAACGGAGAGATATCTAAAAAAGTACAGGAATGTAGGTTGAATTCGTATGGACATGTACTGGGTGGAGATAATGAATAGGTGGGTAAAAGAATGATGGAAATGGAAAGTGAGGGAGGCCAAAGTGGAGGTGGAAGGATAAAGTAAAAGAAGATCAGAGAAGATCAGAAGGAAAAGGGTCTGACTGGGGAGGAGGTACAGGACCGAGCTGTTTGGAAGAAAGCTGATCAAACTCATCAGCCCCTCAAAGAAGTGGGAAAGATGATTAGGAAGAAGAAGAAGTAGGATTGCTCAGTTATCCATAACACTGGAAAAAAAAAACACATACAATGGAGTATTCATTCTGCTTCACTTTTTTCTCATGTTTTTATGTTGCAGTCTTGTGCTAAAATCATCCATCCATCCATTTTCCAACCCGTTGAATCCGAACACAGGATCACAGGGGTCTGCTGGAGCCAATACCAGCCAATACAGGGCGCAAGGCAGGAACCAATCCTGGGCAGGGCGCCAACCCACCGCAGGACACACACACAAACACACCCACACACCAAGCACACACTAGGGACAATTTAGGATCGCCAATCCACCTAACCTTCATGTCTTTGGACTGTGGGAGGAAACCGGAGTACCTGGAGGAAACCCACGCAGACATGGGGAGAACATGCAAACTCCACGCAGGGAAGACCCGGGAAGCGAACCCGAGTCTCCCAACTGCGAGGCAGTGCTAAAATCATTTAAATTATTTTTCTCCATCATAAAGCAACATTCAGTACCTCAGAATGACAAAGTAAAAATTGGAATTTAGATATTGTTACATGATTTGTTATTTAGCAGTGAATTTATAATGATGCCTAATTTCTTAACATTTCACCCTACTCGTAAAAGCGGATGATATTGTCTATTTCTAACAGTTCCACTTCTTTTGCACCCAATGATTAACATTTCCGTTTTTCTTTTATTTGTAGCTTTAAAGAAATTAATTCTTGATGTGGCAACTAGTGGGAGCTCTAGCACCCCAAACGCCTGATATAAAGGCATGGACACAAGTGTAAAAAGCACAAAGAGAGCTTTTTCATTGCAGAAAACTCTTCAGCAAGTGTTTCCCATGCCACAACCACAAGTACAATAACCAAAGTAGGCACTCAGCAATACTGTTTTCTTCTTTTCCTCTGTCTTGGTCACTGCCTCCACACCTCCTTGCAAGCGTTGTCCTCCTTCTTTCTGAATCTGGCTCGACCCAAGTATGTTAGGCAGCGCCTTTTATGTTTCACCTGGCAGCACTTCCGTTGTTCTGAAACTGTAGCTCAGAAGCACTTCCAGGCTGTGAAGGAAAAAGGAGACAAGACTCTCAGCAACAGCACCCCCTCTCATCTCGGGGTGCTACCAGATACCATAGGTGAGCCAAGAAGTTGATCCTTTGGCATTTATACTTGACACTACATTATCTGTTTAGCAGTGGCAATTAAGTTTTGAAATGATCAAGGCCTGCATGTCCGTTGAGAATAACTAGGGGCCCAAAATAAATCCCTGTAGCAAGCCATCATGAATTGCTGAAACATACTCACCATAACAATTGTCTTCCTATTGGGAATGAAAGCAACTCAAGGCACTGCCATAAATGGCTATCCACTGTGTGACCTCTAGGGGGGGCATTACAGCACCCCACAGCCCAGACACAAGTTCTGATATAATAAAAACTTTTATTTGTGTAATATCTTATAAAAGGTTTGGAAATCACAAATAGCAATTCTTCTTCTTCTCTCTTTTTCTCTCTTTCTTTTTGTTCTCCTCCACACCTCCAAGGCAATCATTGTCTGTCCTCCACACCCTACTCCAACTCGTCTCAAGTGCTAAGGTGTAGGCCGTTGGAAGTACACCTGGGTCAAAGAAAAGCCCTACCAAGTAGATATCATTAACCCTGGAATCTACCCCTGGTGGCCCCAACAGTACCCAACAGATCTACCTCATGCATGCGAACACAGATCCCAACATGTCCTGTGGAAGTCCATGTGGGAATTATGACCCTGGGATGCTGCCATCTAGCATATTGGGGGAACCCGTAGTCCTAACAGGTTATCTCCCCCTGTCCTTCTATCGCACTGGCCTCCAGCCTAGGTATTGTTCATCAGTCCAACCTTGCTGGGGTGCCAGCATGCCCACTCCTACACTACCATCTTCTGCTACTCTCCTGGTTAAGGTAGGGAACACCCTACCACACTTTTTGACCATTTACCACCGGGACCTTCCAGCCAGGTAAGTGAAGGGAAGAGAGTCCATTGCTGTATGTCTCCCAACTGTTAAAGCTGGACAATTAGAATGAAGTCCTCAGTGATATCAAATGGTGCTCTCAGATCGAATAGAATAAAAACTGGTATATTTTTTGCATTAGCATTAAATGTGCTTATACACTCCAGGTTTTTACTGCACAATGAATGACAAACTAACTTTTGTTTCATTCAGCTAGGAGGTTTGTAAACTATTTACAGGAGAGGAGAAATCTTTATAATCACCTTTTCTACACCAGTTTTCTTACCATTGAAGTATGTTTTATTTGACCCCAAGCAATGAACAATACATACTTTGCTTCTGTCATCTCTGTCTTTTGAAATGCAAGTGCAATTAATTGTTTCTATCATCCTCACATATAGTAATACTCAAAGAAGCTATGGATTAGAGAGTGGCAGGTATCGGAATAGCTGCAATTTTACATCAAAGCCAGAGCTTGGGGCTACATTGGCCTAAGAACACTTTTACAGTAGGAATTTCTGACCCCTGCAGTCAGAAAATTACAGTCATCTCTTGAGCTGACTGTGTGGTATTCTGTCCAATTTCTTTGATATTTCATTGTGGGATTCTGTCAGCAGATTGACATCCAGTAGTACTGGAAACACTAAAAAGAAGCAAAATTTTCTGTATCTGTCTTAAACTTATAAAACACAATTACTGGAGCAGATTTATGTTTGTTTTTCATTTACACCTACTAGGATTCTACGTTGGCTGAATTCATTTTAACAAATGTTCAACTCCTTGGGTGAAAAAAGGACATAAATTTTATAAACTAAAAATTGATCACAGCATTTCAGCAGCCTAGCACTGATTTCACTTAGAAATTGCAAAATGCAAATTTCTCTGAACCACAGTCAGTAACTTATCAGATTTAAGAAATACCTCATTCAGTCATTTATTCATTTTCTAACCCTGGTTATTCAAGTTCAGGGTGTGAAATAATCAGCCTTGACATACACAAAAAAAGGTTTGGGTCAGCCACCCGTACCTGTGCCTGGCTGCAAAAGCGCAAAATAAGATGCACAGTTGTGTACAGGTTTGAGTTCAAAACAGGACTGATCAATTGAAGGTAGTTGGCTGGGTTTTAGGGCAAATAAGGGGAAGTGGTGTCATCGAAACAGGAACCAGAAGTGACATCATCAGCACATGATCCGGAAGTGACATCATTGGAAATGACATCATTGGCACAGGATCCAGAAGTGACATCAACAGCACAAGAACCGAAAGTGATGTCATCGCACCCCGGCAGGATTTCCCGTGTTTGGTCTGCTGAGATAATAGAGAGAGGGTTATTGCACTCCGCCACCCCCTGGTCTGGCGTGGAACTGCCCTCTTTTGAACCCTTTAGCTGCCTCCCATTCGCACATGTGTGATAAAGGGTAATGGTGGGCTGGAGACTATCCAGGCAGCATCGAGAGCCACTATACATAGAGCCTGACCTTAGACAGGACAGCAGTCCATCACACAGCCATTTTTTGTCAGGCAACGTGTGAACTGAAAAACTTTTTTATTAAAAACTATAGGTCCACTTGTGGGAGACCACCTTTAAACACTGTAGTTTGCCTATTGGACAAAGACTGGAGTGGAGGATACAATTATCTATCTGCTCCACCAGACTGGACAAAGCAATCAGCACTGGGAGGATCTCCAGTGACTTCAATACCATCCAGCTACCCTTGTTAAGGGGTGTAGCATTCCAGGCGGACTTTATTCAGACGATGCACTCAATGATCGTGACGAATGGACCATGGTGGGGTATTCCAACCCATTTATTCACAAATTACCATAGACACATCGTAAGAGCTGTAATCGTAATATAAAACAAAATAAACTTTCACTTGATATAACTACGTTTCCCCTATGCTAAATAATTCACAGAAAGGGCCTAAGCTGTGCTAGCGTCAGCCTGCTAGATCACTCAGAAACTCGTTAACAATCAAGTAATAAATTTACAAATTGTCAGAAATGTAAACAACAAGTACAATACACAAACATTACCTGTTCGCCTTCCAGATAGATGCTGATTTAAAGATAGATGGAAAACGATAACTTTCTCATTAACCTTTTCTGGTGAGCAAACAGTAGCAGTTCGATCTTCCTTCCCGGAAGTTGCCCGTTCCCAATTTCAAAATAAGAGTCTAATGAACATTATAAGGTATAATTCGTTCAGTGATTTAAGTATCTAAACAATATCAAATAGAACAAATAATCTGGGTCATTTACAAGGGGTAATTAAAATCAGAATCAGAATCACTTGCTGGCATGTGAAATTTAATAGAATTGACCTTTGGTTAGGTGCAAAAACGTGGGATACAAGACATTACCAACTCAAGACAACACAATTTCAACCCACCTGACACTGTGCAAACAACTATACAAATACAAGAATTTCTTGAAAAAAACATTTACAAACTTCAATAGTGAACTGAAATAAAAGGAAAAGCTATACAAAATAATATAGATATCAAATAGTACAAGATGAGCAAGTATGAAGTATTTACGAAATAGACAAACAGCACAGTTACCAATTATATGTTGCAAAACAATTAGGAGTAAGCCTATGTAAGTTTATTTAGGATATTAATAATTTTAGGAAAGAAGTTGTGGAGATGACATGTAGTTTGGGGTGCTATAGACCTGCACCTCCTCTCTGATGGCAATTAATGAACAGATGGGTGCTGGAGTGGGTGGATCAGCTGCAATCTTTCCTGCTCTCTTTTTTTGCTTTGTCAATGAACAGATCTTTCAATGTTGGGAGACAACAGCCAATAGTTTTCTCAGCTGAACAAATCCCATGCTGAAACTGAGTCTTAGAAAGAGAGGAGGCAGAAGGTAACCAGACTGTGATGAAGGAGGTCACAATACTCTCAATGATGGCTGAGAAAAAATTTAACAATATCTGCCTTGATATATCAAGCTTCTAAGGCTGGCGAAGGAAGAACAATCTTTACCAGTGTTTTTTGATGATGAAGGAGATGTGCTTGACCCATTTTAATGTATTAGGGAAGGTAGTCCCCAGGAACTCAGTGATATGCAGTTGAATGAACCTATGGTGTCCTGTATAATGGACTATCTGTCTGGCAAACCGCAGTTTGTGAGACTCAAGGATTTCAAATCTGATAATGATGTGAACAACACTGGAGCACCACAAGGGACAGTCCAGTCTCGCTTTTTCTCTTTACTTTGTACACCTCTTTCTAAAAATATAACAGCAGGTCATATCATTGCAGAAATTCTCAGATGATTCTGCACTTTCATGGTGTATTGATAAAAGGGATGAGACAGAGGAGAGGAACAATGGAACTTCATTTCTTGGTGCAAAGAGAATTGCCTGCAACTTTAACATCAGCAAAACCACAGAACTGGAGCTTCATGTATAACGCTGTGCGTAGAACTCGCACTATAACATGGCGTAAGCACAAAAGCCGAAATGTGCTTACGCACAGAAAAATCCAGATGCAGGAATCTGTGCGTACTCCAACTTCCACGTTCTTCCGCTACATAAATCCCGGTCAGCGTGAAAAGTAACGCTCGTGCACGCGCTTTATGTAACGCCCCAACTCCTCCCAGAATTACACCTCTTTCAATATGCAAATCAATATAAATCGCCATTAAGCTCAGCCTTCTGTGAAAAGACAATGGGAAAAGCACGGGGGAAAATATAAGAATTTCAGCGAATACCAAGTGGAGGCAAAGGAAAAACATACTATTTGTTTAATTAAACCGTGGTATAATCAACAAAAGGAAGTTGATCGAGTGACATAGCGTGTTGGAGAAACTTGAAAGCTCACATATCAGTCGCTGTGAAAAGGCAAGTCGTAGCCCACCGTCTGAGTGTCATATGAAAGCTTTTAGGGTACAGAGAAAAAAAAGGCACACAGTGGGGAAAAAACACGAAAAGTCAACTTCAATCTCGAAATTTCTACTTTAATCACGTAGTTTATTTTGTCATTAAAGTAGAACATCATAAACGTCATCTTAAAATCATTTAATTAACCAGTTTCTCAAATCACATCGTAATTAAAGTAGCATGTTA
This sequence comes from Polypterus senegalus, assembly GCF_016835505.1. Lineage (NCBI taxonomy): Eukaryota > Metazoa > Chordata > Cladistia > Polypteriformes > Polypteridae > Polypterus > Polypterus senegalus. Next base: position 22,320,388 of record NC_053157.1, read on the forward strand.
AATGCTTTGTTTTGTATGTGATCTTCTATGTCCTCTATGTGTGTGAATCACTACTTGCTTCTTAAACTGGCTCTCTTCCTCCGACTGTACACAGAATCCATTACATTTGTGATATTACAGCTCTCTGAATAACTAAAATACTGACATATATACATGATATAATTTTCATGATGACAGGAGTTAAAGCACATTATCAAACATGGGTTTCACTGCGCAATAATTGTCCACGACCTTCGATGAAATTATTTATTGCAGCAGTACTCAGGGGGGCTCTAGGCTTGTGGCCCTGGGCAGAGAAAGAATTGGTGGCTCCTTCGCCCGCCAATGTCAATATGGTATCTTATGCACGGCGAATGGCCACGTCTGTTGCGGACACTGCATAGCCGCCTCGTGCTCATGACACAAGCGTTTAACTTTTGTCGAAATTTTCCGCTGCGTTTTTAGCTGTGTCGTTATTTTCTCCTTCGGTTTTATATTCAATATTTTTATTGGAGTGGCCGCCCCTGCAGTTCTTGCTTTTCTTTATACAAGTAACCGATTGCCACACAATCAGCTCTGTAATAGATGTTAAGCCATCTGTAAGCTTAGAGCACAGATTCTTCAAAAAGTTTAAGGAGCATTGAAATATCTTCGTAGTACATGTTTAATTATTCTATCCTTCACGCCAGTCCCAGTGAAGATATTAGATTATTTAAATGAAGTTAAAGTTTTACCTGTATAATATAATAAACATATTTTGCTGCATTTCATCTTAAAAATGATATCGTCATCATATGTAAATACGCGCTTTATAAAGTGGCTCAGGTTGTGCAATATTATAACTGTAGTGCAAGTTTTCAGTGAGGTGATTGTACTTCTAAGTACAAACAGTTCTACAAGGAGCACTTGATTGAGTGCATTTAAAGTTCTTGGGATGAAACTGTTTCTGAACCGCGAGGTCCGTACAGGAAAGGCTTTGAAACATTTTGCCATGGCTGAGGTAGTGTGTGCTTGATGCTGTATACCGATAATTCTCTTTCCGATCAGCTGCTGCTGTGATTCACACTCAGATACAGTTATATAAATACTCCGAGTGCTGCAGTGAGAGTAATATGGAAAAAGATGATCCGCTGTGGCAACTCCTAACGGGAGCAGCTGAAAGAAGAAGAAGGTGCAGTGAGAGTAACAACTCTAAAGCAGTTATGGTATTTGGAATACTATGGCTATTCCCTGGACCATTATATTGTTACAAGTTAATTACAATCAGATGCATTACACTAATAAAAAATATGCGGTTAGTTTCAGTGTATTTATAAAGCCACGTCAGGAAAATAAGGAGTAACCACACAGGAACAGTAGCACTGCTTTGATGCTGGGTGCCGCCAGGATGCAAAACCGAGCGGAGAACTTGCGTATGACAAGGTATGAGGTACCGTGGAAAAGTGAGTGGCTTTACGCCATGTGTAGGTTTTATACATCGCGATTTGAACGTGGAAAAGTTCTTATGCAACATTTCTGTGCGTACGCACCATTTATACATGAGGCCCCTGGTTATTTACTTCACCACACCAAGGAGCCTCTATGTCCAGTCACTATTTAAGGAGTGGATGTACTTGGGGGTCCACATCAATGACAGGTTGGACTGGTCTTGGAACTGAGAAGAACTATATAAGAAAGGCCAGAGCAGGATCTTCTTCTTTAGGAGAATATGTTCCTGTACTGTGAGAAGTGACATCCTCCACATCTTCTACAACTTTGTGATGGTGAGTGCAATTGTCTATGCAGTAGTGTGCTGGGATGGTAACACTGAAGCTCATAATTCTTAAAGGGCAAATTCTGACTGTGTTTTATCTTTGATTTTAACCTGGTTTGGAATATTTATGGAGTAGGTATTGATTGATTCTATCCTTCCACAAGAACTCTGTTTTTTTTATTGTGGCTTACACATTTATTTATTATTGAAGAGACCACACTGAACTTTTGTTGGACACTGGATTTTTGTTAAAGAAAAGTTCGCAATGCACTTTACACAATCTCTTGTTGTTGTGTGTTCTCTTTCACCCTAGTCCATCTCAGTTCATGACAATTGATGTCCCGGGTTCAAAAAGAAAATGCCAGTTGTTGGAAACCCAAGCAACACAGACCACTGTGGTGTAACAGTACTTTGAAGTATCACATATCCATTAGAGTTTCAAAATAATGTATTTTTGGATTTATGTGTAGGTCAGGATGGTGGAAGGTTCTAAGTATCACTAAAACCTGATGCAGGTGTTGTTTGAATACATTGTCTAATTAGGTAGCACTATAGGCATTGTGCGGATTTATCAATTTATTCACCAGATTCTGGAAGGTTTTTGGTGCCCCATGAACCCCAAAGGGTAGGTCATAATATTACTAAACAATTTTTTTTTCCTTAGATCCAGGAGCTACTAGAACTTGCCAATATCACTTGGTCATTCGAAAGCAGTGAAGTAATATGTGGACCCTCTGCCTGAGGCATCACATAGGCCTCAAATTGGGAGGACTAATTAAGTCGACGGAAATTGTTGCACAATTTCCAGTTCCCATCAGGTTTGTGAATCTACACAATAGAACTGTTATCAGGGTCTGTTGCACTCTTCGATAACTCCTAAATCTAGCATTTTATGGAATTCATGCTCAATCTCCACAAGTTTGCAGAAGGAATTACAGTAGGGGCACTCAGTGATGATGGTGTGAGAGATTAAGGAGGTAAACCCCAGTTTGGCAACCACAACTTCAGCCACTCGGGTGTTGTGGTGTTTGACATGGAGGTTGTGGTATCTATTTGGTCTGTCCATAGCTTAGCAAACTGATGTAATATATTTTCTCAGCCAGACGGCATTCAGGCTATTTCAGGACTCTTTGATTTCATGTGGTCCCTGACAGTGAGCCATAAATATCAAGTGCAAGATGAGAACCAGCACCATGAGGCAGTTCCTTGCCTGGAATTCATAGATTGTTGTTCATTGTTTGTATGGATGGGCTTGCTTCTAAGATGATTCTGGACAATGGGTTGAATTTTTATCAGTCATTCAAACAACTACACAATGTATACTAAATATTAGTTGGCTGGTATTCTTGGCCTTCCCATGCCTCCTTGACCACTTTCAGAATACCCTTCAGCTATCTTTCGTATAGCAGCTTGAATGGGTTCATAGATTGTTGTTCATTGTTTGTATGGATGGGCTTGCTTCTAAGATGATTCTGGACAATGGGTTGAATTTTTATCAGTCATTCAAACAACTACACAGTGTATACTAAATATTAGTTGGCTGGTATTCTTGGCTTTCCCATGCCTCCTTGACCACTTTCAGAATACCTTTCAGCTATCTTTCGTATAGCAGCTTGAATGGGAAAAACCCAGTAAGGAAGGAGAAATGACTATGGAGAAATTGGCTGTGTGGTAGAGGTAGTCAAAGCCTCAACATGGCAATAGACTGTTATAAATAGGAAAGATAGGGACAATACTGCCTCTTTAAGAGAAAGACAAATGGAGGTTAAGTAAGTGTCTAGAATACCTAAAAGGCTATCAGTCGGTGACAGAAATATTACACAGTTGCACAATCATGGTGAGCTAGTGCCAATGCTAGTAGCAGTGGGCAAGAACCATTTCTAGACAGTATGCTACAATGAACACTCATGTGCATAGTGATGGACAGCAACTATGGGCTAGCATCCCTTGTGGAATGTGTATTGGTCTATTACCCGCTTGGAAGGCCAGAGTGAAGAAAGGACAGAATGATTCCTGCTTTTGCCAAGGAACTGTAGTGCTGTAGAGAAGCCCTGTTGGGTTCCATGGGTGCCGCTAGGATGGCGCCGCAGCGATCCGTGATCCCTAGTTTGTAGGGCTGCTGAATGACCCGGAAGTGCTTCCTTTAGGCAATGCCCTGGCACCAGATGTACTCCCATGTCTTCCATAAAAGGAGCCTCACTGCCTGACCCAGGAGATTAGAGCCGGGATAGGAGATGGACAACACTTGCCTGAGAGAAGTGGAGAAGAGGGAGAACTGTATTGCTATGCTGACTGTGGGGAAAAGAAGCCTGTTAAAGGTATTTTGCAAAATAAAAATATACTTGTTTTGAACCCAAGACGTGTGTCTGAGGTATCGTGTCCAGGGTTTGAGGTGCTGCAACACCCACGAGTGACTACAGCATATTAACACTTGGTTATATGGGACAAATTTGGAGTAACCAATTAACCTGACATATTATGGGGAGAACAAGCACACAACTAAGATGGTACCCGGACTAAGATTTGGAGCCAGTGTACCAGTGCTATGAGGCAACAGCACTAAACATTTTACCACTGTTTCATCTGTGATAAAGACAAATATGAACAAAATTTTATATATTTTTCAAGTTTGTGTAGCTTTATACATGGAAATGTAGGCCAAAATCAAATCTTATACATGATGCTATAAACCTCTCAGCACCCTGCTTTCCTTTCTGCATGCCACTGGCTTGTGCACAATTGTGAATTCATATATTGTATTTTTTTTATTCATGCTATAAAATGGCTAGGTATATTTAATTTGTTTTTTGCTGCCACAGTCTCTTTTATTAACATTAGATGTAAAGCAGAAACCAGCTCAAGACAGGATGTTTCTCCATAACACACCACACTCATCCACACACCCACACTGACTTCTCATACAATGTCAGGGTTTATCACAACAGCTTTAAATATATAAGAGAAGAATCAAACCTGACAATTAAGTGCCATTTCATTGCCTGAGCCGCCCATGCTCACTCAAACTGACACCAATGTACTAACTTGTATAAAACTGGGATTTGGGATGAACATGTGTAACAGGTAACTGTTATGTTAATTTATGTATAATGCAAAAAAAAAAAACACCGGTTTATGCTTAAATGTTATGAAAGGCAGATGCACCTGGGTTCATCTTGTTAATCATTTACAACCATGTTGCAATTCTCAGTAAATATTACCTAAGATATATAGGAAGAATTTACTATTCTGTCTGTCATTAAATGAAACACATTCTCCCTGGAATTCAATTTTCTGTATTCTCTGCCATCTTCTCATCATTATACCATACATTCCCTAAAGAACCCTGTTATCATAACAAAATGAATACTTGTATATCTTTATTAGAACAATTTCAGAGTGTAGTGTGCTTTTCAGATGTTATGCATGTTATGCTTTTCAGAGGTAAAAATAATTTGAAATTCCTGCTTTTGAGCCTCTCTGTTGCAATAGGTCACTAAGGCCATATTCAGAGTGCAGTTAAAATGTCTAAATTCCAATTTTTGGCTCATTTGCAGTTTTCTTATTTGACTGTTCAAATTATTTTTTTCAAGCAATTCAAATCTGATATGACTGTGTATCAATGTCTATCCTGAATCTGCAAAATGAGCACAAATTCATTAGAAGTGATCAAGCAGAAGTGACCTAATAGAGAACCACTCAGAGATGCTTTCAGTGGTATCATCATTGTCATACTTATACACAGAAACCTAAGGTCATGAGAGAGGAACCATCACTGGAGAGAACAAGATGTGGATGGGGTTTTATTCAAAATAATTGTTTGACAGTTTGAGAATGTTGCTGAGACATTTGATTATGGCAAGATCTGACTGAAAGAGGAAAATGCATGCTTGATGCATGACAGTGGGTTGCAATAGCAGGCTTTTTTTTTTTTTTTTTGCAATTCACATTTCTCTAAAAAGATTACATTCCACTCACATAAGTGAAAACAAAACCTGCCCTATAACCAGACACACATGTTTTAAGTTGGGTGCCTCTCTATTTAAACCACTAGCCTAAAACACAGCCTACAGTCACAGAATAATCAAGCTGTTGTTATGCATCCCCAAGAATCATACAGATATAAATTAGATTAAGATCTCTTAAATAAACAGACTGTACTAATATAATCACAAAATTCAACAAAATTGAAGTAGATGATTATCTTTAAACACTTATATATGAATCCTATGAACTATTCCATGTCTATGTATGCAAACAATGCAGTATCACCATCCAATCAGTGCACAACACTAGTGAGATTTTTTCTAATAAGAGGGTATGGAAAACATTTTGTAGCACGTCAAAAGTGAAGAGTGTAATCAATCAAGGTGTACATAGTGATGAACAACGGAGGATGATGTTTTGTTGAGTTTTAACACAAGTTTTACTCTAAGCTATTTTGAGAGATGCTTATAATTTGAATTAAATCAGTATTTAACAAAGCAGTCAAAGCCAAGAGCTTTGATCATTTACGGTTATTTTGTCATGTCTGTGTCTTATATGTTATGCCAGTTTGAGGATTATAATTGCTATTGTCATTATTGTCATTGTATTATATTGGATTATCTAAGATGTAGTCTATAAAGTTTGCCCGCCATATTTATGACAGGCCAGGGTTTTATAAAATTTGTGCAAAATGGCCACAAGAAAACAAATCTTACATGCCCCCTTAAAACAGCTTGTTATGCCTCTGATTCTGACTTTAACATTGGACGCAAGAAAATTTTGTAGCAATAAGATAATGTCAGAAATGATACAATTCTAAAAGTAATAGCACAATAAATGATTACAGCTGCATTAATATTTCTTCTTTAATTAAGAAAAGTATACAAAAACGTCCATTAGAGCACTCAAGCTTTTAGCTTCACCAACTGGAAATTGTACCTTTCAAAGCAAAATGTCATTTTAATTAAAAAAAAAATTCACACCTTTTGTAACCCTTAATATAAAAAGAAATACTGTGCCTTTCTCGAATGTGCAGATGAACGCATGGAAACCAGCCATTTTCAAATGCTTTAGTTGTAATGTGCAACATGCCAAATTTTAAATAATACTGAAGCACCTCATCTTTAAAGTGGATTGTGAATTTCCTAACAAAATTGTCTATACAAACATTTACACAGGGTGGCACACCTCACAACTTCACAGTCTGGGGTTCAAGATCCGGCCTTGTCACTATCTTTGCAGAGTCTGCACATTCTTTGTGTACACCTGTGCAGTGATGCAGTCTTTAAAATGTATTAAGCATCTAATACATCTTTATCTAAGCTTTTCTCCATTTTTGCATATATTTCATTGCAGAGTACCGTTTAGTATTATTATTTGATCCCCTCCTCCACACATTTATCATAATACTATTTTGAAAGATTTGCACTGAAAGGGATTTGCACTGGTAATCATTGGTGTAAGCACCAAAAGTGACAGTACTTCATTAGGCCCTTGAGCAAGGCCCTTAACCTCCGTCCTGGGTATAATGTTAATCTGCATCCAGCCCTGCATGTAGGCCCTGTGGAGGACTGCCGGCTTCCCATGCCGGTCCGCACCCCCAGGCCGCCAGGAGGAGCTCTCCCGACAGCAGGATCGTGCCCCGAGTTCCAGCAGGGCCTTATGGACTATGTAGTGTTTTTACACAGACCTGCTGGATACCTTGGGGACCACCAGGAATCGCTGTAGGGGGGCTCATGGGCTCTTGTGTACCCTATGACCCGGGAGTACGTCAAGGTCATGTGACAGGAAGGAACGAAGTGCTCCCGGGTTGAAGAGAAGGACTGTTTGCCCTGACCCGGAAGGAATAAGGAACTGTGGACTGTTGGGACAGGAACACCTCCAGGTCAGGGGCTATAAAAGGACGGTGCCTCAGTCCAGACACTGAGCTGTGCTAGGTGGGAGAGGAGCAAAGTGTCTGGGCGAGGAGGAGAGGTTATTGTGTTTATTCAGTAGTTAGTAGTTAAATATATGAGTAGTGTGGAGGGTGCTTTGTGCACGTTGTGTGAAGAAAATAAAAGGTATTGGACTTTTACCTGGTGTCTGGAATTCTACCTCAGGGTTCAAGGGAGCACTAGCGCCCCCTACTGCCACAGTTCTCAAACCTGCAGGGAAAACCCTGGGGGTTGGTGTCAGAATTGGCATTCTGACCACCATACTGTAAAACACTGTTCCATTCCACCTGAATTTGTGTGGTGCTGAGGTGTCACCTGTTGCATGGCTACACTCGGGTCTTAATCTGGGATCCTGAGTTTGTTCGTCATGTGGTGGGTGCGGCAACGTGCTGCATCAGTGCATGCTCCTAATCACTCCTCTATTTTGAAAGCCACATTGCCAAGACACAGCTCCTGTTTGCTGGGGGATGCTGTTGCAGAAGTTGGTGCCACATGACGTCACTGGCTCGATGCTTTATAAGTTTACACCATGTACAGTATACATTACAATCCAAGACTGTGGACAAAAGTTTTGTATGAGTTATTACAGGGGGTTCTGGTCTTTAAAAGTTTTGCAAGTGTTTTGACTTTGGTTTTAGTTCGTTTTTTGAGTTTAGGCAACAGCTCTTTTGACTTCCCAATTAATTTATCGTTTCTAGCTTTAGCCTTACATTTCAATGCCAGGCCTGTTTTAAAAATGTAACTGCTTTGGCTATAAGCAGCATACGCATGTGTCCTCTTAGGTGGACTAGTCACACTTAATTTGACCTGGGTAAGTAAATGTGACTGAACCCTAGGATAGAGTGACACTGTATTCATGGTTGGAGTAAGTTCTGTTGTCCATCTTCATAACTGACTGAATAATTAAGAGCCCTTGCACCACTGTGTTACAGTCAACGTTCTAACTGTTTGCAGTCTTTTAGGGAATGCCAGCAACCTCACTATTCCACACTCAGACTTAGTCTTCACTAAAATGGATAGATTGGAAAATTTCATTTACATTTCAAAAGTTTACCATATTTATTAGTGTTTTCAGATTGTCAGTAAAACACCACAAATGTATACTGTACATTTTACCTAATGGGCAGGTGTGATTTGTCAGCCAAGAGCAATTGTTTTTTTTATTTTTTTATTTTAATGAAGGAAATGCAAAGTAAACTGAAATGGTAAAAGCATGAGAGTGTAACAGTCTGGTTTGGCTTCAGCCAAACTTCACAAGGACACCGTTCCACAAAATCTGAAGACCTCATAAACCGCATATAGTCACCTATAAGTTGGATCTTGAAATCAGATAAATCGATCATAAAATCAGAGCCCGACTTATACGCCCGTTCAAAAATATGACGCTTAAATCTTACTGCCTCCTCCCATCAGTTTCTCAGACGCATCGAATTTTGTAACAGCAGCACAGTTACCAATTTCTTTCGCTACTTCAATGACATCCATCCATCCATTTTCCAACCTGCTGAATCCGAACACAGGGTCACGGGGGTCTGCTGGAGCCAATCCCGGCCAACACAGGGCAGGAACCAAATTCTGGGCAGGGTGCCAACCCACTGCAGGACACACACAAACACACCAGGGCCAATTTAGAATCGCCAATCCACCTAACCTGCATGTCTTTGGACTGTGGGGGGAAACCCACACAGACACGGAGAGAACATGCAAACTCCACGCAGGGAGGACCCGGGAAGCGAACCCAGGTTTCCTAGCTGAGAGGCAGCAGCACTACCACTGCGCCACCATGCCACCCCACTTCAATGACATTTAATTTAAAATTAGCTTCGTATTTTCTTCTGATCGAACATTCCTCATAGATAAGGGATGCTCTTACGATAAAGGGTATTAGGGTGTGAGATACAAAAAACACAAATCTGTGCAAACGTTGCTTCAGAATACAGGGTAGTTCTGGTATTACCGTGTGGTGACATAGGCACAATACATAGGAAAAAAAAAGGCTGTGTGCTCCATGGTTTTTATCTCAGGTGGGCATCAGCATATCATAGTCTCTTGGACCAATAGTGTGAGTTTTCCGCATTCGACTAATACGACCAACATTATAAAATACGGGAAATTATATGGTAAAATCAAGTCCCAACCTATCCGCGGGAGAACTTATACGGTAATTATAGTTCTGAAGTAATTAATGTGCTATTTAATTACAATATTTAACATGACAGAAATTAGCTTTTTCTATGTCATAATTTACATTTATTTACACTGAAATGATACAGGACACTTTGAATTTTTGTAGTATTATGTTGTACAGTACCGGGACTGCTACTGAGCAGAATTGTTCGCAGTATGGGGGTGAAAAGATCAAAATCATGTGAATTAAACACAGTTGAAGTGAGAAGTATTCTATCAATCGAAATGGCTCTACAGCTATGAAGCACAAAGAATTGTGAGAGATCGATGTGCAAAGCCCTGCCCATTGACTGATGCTCTTTGCATGCTGAGAACTTGAAAATGCAAAGTGGAAATGTGTTTTACTTTTCATTTTTGCAGCTTCATTGCTGTTAAGCCTGAAAATGAAATGGCAAATGAGGCTACTTAATTTTATTTTTAATTTTTGCAGCATTCTTGCACATACACTTTGATAATGAAATTGCAAAAGAGAGATTGCATTTTCATTTTATAATTTTAATTTTCTTTTTTTTTTGCAGAAAATACCTCCCATAGTTCTAGATGAGCTACCAGTAGTAATTAAATACGTTATGAATTCCGCAGGAACTGAGAAAAGAAACCATTTAGAAAACACCAATATTAACAGCTCCTTATCTTGAACTTACTTACTAGTATAGTGAAATATTCAAGCGCTTTAAGCTGTAATACTGGTCGGCTGATGCAGAAAACTAAACACAGGATTATCCTCACAGTACAGACAAAATCACAAATGACAGTTTTACAATAAAACTGAAGTCAGTGCCTTATCATATGATAATCATACATCAGCATTTTCAAAAAGATTAATTTATAGAAGTCAAAAATGCTTTTTCTGTGTGGATGAAAGGTGAAAACTCATAGAAATGATGTGTTTTTAAATGTATCTATGTAAGTAGAGCGTCACCCATAGACAATGCGCAAGGGCCGCACCTGACCCTGGTGGGAAGTGAGTGAGGAAGGTGTAGGACCAGACTGAGATGGTTTGTCAAGCACATTGACTTCACATACTGTAGAAGTGGGAAAAGATGAAGAGGAAGAAGAAGAAAAGGTGTGGACTAAGGTAAAACTGGGTCTTATTATTACACTGTGTTGATGGACAGAAATAACAATTGCTTTAAACTTCTTCATTTTATGAACAACTACAATACGTACTCAACCTTAGTAAACTTCCTTCTATGCTTCTCTCCACTGGTGTTTGCAAACATTTCCTTTATTTCTTTCAAAAGCAAACATTAAAAAAGTAAATTAAGCCAATTGCTAATCCGTAGCCCTTTTTTTTACTCTTCTGAAGCTTTGGCCTTTTCATGAACGACACTGGAATCTCTGGTAATACTGCAGAATAAGTTTGTTGCTATTTTACTGGACAGAAGAAAAATAAGAAGTTAAGGAAAAGCACATCAGATCTAACTTGTGTGTTCTCTGGTTCACCCCAGGAATCAGTACTTGAGCCAATCTTATTTTTGATCTGCATGTTACACTTTAGCAAAATCTAGTGGGTTTATCATGTCCTCCCACTTTTATGCAAAATAAAGACTTCCTCCAGCTTTCATCTGGCACTATCCTGAGCTGTTCAAAGTTTGGACAGCATCTGAAAATTAATGACTCACACCTGTCTCTGCTTTCTTGGCATCTAAACTTGAAACAATTCTTAGAGGTAATATTTACCAGATTAAAAAAATGGAATTAATCACTTACTATCAATGTCCAGATTCAGAATCAAACTTGACCTTATGAAATAATACAATATGAAATACCTTCAGAATACATAGGCATAATAGACCATCCTTACTGATAAGTAAGTACATCCTTGCATCCAGGCCTATGGTAGCTCTCTGCCTACAAGATCTATTGAGAGAGTACAATATTCTTGCAAAAAATCCATAAATAGATAGATAGATAGATAGATAGATAGATAGATAGATAGATAGATAGATAGATAGATAGAAAAGGCAATATATTATAGATAGATAGATAGATAGATAGATAGATAGATAGATAGATAGATAGATAGATAGATAGATAGATAGATAGATAGATAGATAGATAGATATTAAACAACATCAACCACCACTTGGATGATGCAGAAGCAATTCATGTGCCAGAATCGTCACAAAAATCACCTGTTAATTGGTGAAGGAGTGAAAGACATGGAATGATTTAAAGGCCAGAATGTCCAGGCTGTGGTGAACAATTTAGCTAGGACATCTGAAAAAGAGAGAAAGAGAGGATTCTTAATGTTGTCTAAAATCTGGAAACTTAACCTACTGGCTTTACCGAGTGTTAACATTAATGGGTGGTGCATATCAGTTTGCTCCTTTCCAACACTATCAGCATTGAACATATTGGACATTAATCTAATGATTACCATTTGTAAGCTCATAATGATCAGTCTATATTATACATTTCTACATATCAGAGTAGGTTCTTCATCCTGTTTAAATTAATCCATTCCATTTTTATATCTTCTTTTTCTATTTTTTATATCTTTATAGTTATTATTATTGTAAATAGCTGTGGTAAGACAACGTTTTTAATTTACTTTTTTAACTGTCTTATTTCGGGTACTGTGTTTCTGAGAGCTGGTGATCATCTACGTCAAGCGAAAGGCAGAAGTAAATTATACTACAGTACCCTGCTATACAAAAAAATAACATCCGGCACCTTTAAACAATCAGTTACTATTAGTCGCTTTCTCGCAATTCAACTAAATTAGATTTAAATTTAAGCCCGGAATTCTATCAGTCATTACCGGTTAATCCATAGGTGGCCATTTATGAAAGTTAAGGGGCGCACATTCCGGACAGCTAGCGCGATCAGCCCCAACGTCTCTGGCTCGATATGGGCTTCGACCTGCACCGCTCTCAGTGTCTCTATAGGTATGTTTGTCACTCAGGTTTCCGGTTTTAATCGCCCATTATAGACGTACAGATTATCAGATTATAAGTAGTGACTTAAAACTATCGGTTGTGAAGTGTTTATGTGTGTGCTTTAGCATGTGCCGAGCGATGGGCTGGCACTTCAGGATGGCATGATCCTGGCTTGCGACTACCGAATAGCCGATAATACAGTGAAGGTCTGGCTGTTTCATGTGTGAATTATGTGGGTTCACGAAAGTAAGTATAGGGCATAATACGAACACCAGTTTATTGTCAACCAAACCTCGGACAAGATCATGTTCTGTTTAATTAAGATACTGTAGAAGTTTACTAACCCAAAGGACGAAAACTACTAAGCTAGCTGGTTACGCGCTTACCCCTGTCCGTACTGTTAAAGAAAACTTCATTTCCCATAATGCAACAGTAGGTTTTACCGGCGGAAGTGCACTTTCGGTGTCTGTCAAAGAGTCATTGCGCTTCATCGCACCTTTATAGAATCCTACAAGCAAGGTATTCCTTTATATTCGAAAACATATCTATGGTGTTGTAAATGTAGGCATTTATAAACTAATAAGTTTTAAGGATCCATGACGAAATTATATGCTTGACTGCAACAGTACTAGTGACAACTGATTAGACCGAACTTTGTACTCAAGCTGAATACGTAACAGAAGGAATTAGGACAGGCGAGAACCGTTTTTTAAATTAATAATTAATTTGTGATTAATACAGAATTAGTAAAGCCATGCTTAATTTCTGTTTTTTTCCATTCACGTCTGTAAGCATTATTCAGTAATGCAATGATTCATTTTGGAAACTGAATAACAGAAGAACAGTCTGTTCTGTCATTGTATAAGTTTAGATAAACTCTCTTATTGTTTCATAAATATTATACTGTGCAAAAATTTTAAGCCGATAAAGTACTACTTTGATCCATATTCAGAGTCTGATTTGTAGGTGCATTGTTGACTTTAAAATAAAAATGCACATAGCTGTTTTAAGAGTTTGAAATAAAAGGATGCGTTTGGAAAATTACTCCAGATCGTACTTCTGTACTTTTAAGGAAAGCGCATTGTTCTTTTTGTGCTATATTAAGTTAAGTTTTTTCCATCCATTGTATTTTTTACACAGTTTAGTATTTTTGAGGTATGGACTTAAAACACTCCTTTGGTTTGGAACAAAGTGTACATTCATAAAGTTACTTTTATTATTTTATTTTGTCACCTATTTTATATGCTGTTACCATTGATATGTCTCATATACAATTTACAGTTCAAATGAAATACATACATTTTATTTTGTAGCCAGTTTTTGGGTTTAATCATGTCCTGTATATTTGAATAATTTTCCTGACGTCCGGGCAGATATCTTTTAATATAAGCTTACAAACACCAGATGAGCAATGTGATACTTTGAATAGATATCATTTTTGAATACCATCTTTTACCCCACACTGATCCTAAATACACACACACTTCAGCCCCTTTCTATACTCCCTGTTCACATATGACTGTATGGTTAGACACAGCTCCTGATGAATCATTACATGTGCTAATGACGCCACTCATAGGCCTGATATCTAATACTGATTAAATGGCTTACAGCAAAGAGATTTATTTTCAGTGGTCCTCGTGCAACAATCTCTACTTTAACACCACCAAAGCTAAGTGGCTGCTCACAGACTTCAGGAAGCACGAGACAGATCACAGTCCCATCTACAACAGCATAAAAGTGTTTTTTAATTACCATTAGTAATGACAAAACATATTTTTTATCATGATGACAGAACAAAACCCTTATTTCCTCAGGCATTTTTAAAGCCTAGATATGCCAATCTATGCTCGCCAATTTCTTTAGGCTCACAGTGGAGTCCTTGGCAATTGCTCACCTCAGTGACTGCACAGGGTGCTAAATGTGGCTCAGAATATTACTGAAAAACAGCTCTCTTCAGTTCAGGACATATAGTATATGAACATATTCAGTGTTACTGAAAGCCTCAGCTATCCTGTTACTGTGCCATTACTTGTTCCTGTGTTCTAGTACCGTATGGGGCCAGTAGTAATCACATCACTAGATTAAAGGACATATTTTGATGTCATGTTGTAAGATTGCTCAGCAGCCTAATTGACTTAATTTAATTGACTTGGATGTGTGCTGGGCTGGTAGCATCACTTCGGGTGAGGCCCACCGAATCAATAAGCTAATTAAAAAGGCAAGCTCAGTTATGGGATGCACTTTGCAGTTTGTGCAAAGGACAGGATTAAAACAAAACTGAGTGTCATTGTGAACAATGCTGCATATCCTCTCTGTGACACACCAACATTGAGGACTTTTAGCCAATGAATCAAATATCAGAAGTGTGTCAGGAAACGAGACTGTCGGTCCTTTATACCATCGGCAATATGCCTGTATAATGCCTTAGTGGGACTGTAACAGCCAAGTCTGAACTTTTGTCCCTTTTTTAATTTTCTTGGTTTGTAGTTATCCAGGGTGTGTTCAGACCAAAATATATGTGTATATTAGTGCTGGGCGGTATGACCAAAATTCTATATCACGGTATTTTTCAAAATTCCAATGCATGAGTGGATGTTAATCACATTTTCCACTGCAATTACTGCAGTAGACTGGCTAAGAATAACATATTCCACTGTCATGAGAATAGTACATTGTGCAAAAATTTTTTTTAATGTGCACACAAGTATAGTATTAATACAGGTTTGCATGGCCCCATAAAGTGGTCGTTTTCAAGGGGTTGGCACTAATGAGGAGAAGGAATCACATTGCATGACAGCTGCAGTCAAAATATAGAACCTTTTTATTAAACAAATTTTGCAAACAACTTAAACTGTAATTTTGACGACATATTTTGAACCATCCAAACAGGCATTTAGACTTGGTAAAATATCCAGAGGTGCTTGTCAAAAGTTGCATTGCACTGAACATGTCTTAGAAAAGGAATAAATAGTAAATATTTTTTGTAAACCAACTACATTTTCTGTTAATGTTAACAATCTCTGTCCACTGGCACGTTAGCTATATGGATTGTAATGGCGTTGGTTATCTCGATCCACTGCTTGCTTTTTTTTTTGTTGTAGGTAGTACCTCTAGCATATGGAGGAATATTTCGGACAAAATGAAATAAATAAATAAATGCGTAAATAAATAAAAGTACTGTGAAATGTGAGCATAAATAAATAAATGTGTCATGAAATGACAGCCTTAATAAATAAATATGTCATGAAATGAGAGCATAAATAAATACATGTGTCACGAAATATGTTTTTCGTTGCTTATTTATTTATTTCATTTTGTCCGTAACATTCCTGCAAACCGTCATGAAATACGGCTTGAAATAAAACTGTCACTTTCACTCATCAAAGTTGAGAGGGTGGGCTCTAACACGCCCTCTAGTTATTGATTGGTGAATCGATAGCACAAAAATTAATTAGAAAAATGCTTACTACTGCCGATTAAATGGATTCTGCTGAAGATATTACGTATTTCAGAGAGAGATTGAAGATTTATCGAAGAAATTACAATGTTGGCGCCCTTTAGAACTGAGTATTTGACCCTTGTTTTACGAGTAGAAAGTCAGTTGCATATTCGCAGCTACTTTTTCAAACAACTGTACAGCTCTGATCAGTGGTAAAGCTGTTCAGTTCAAAATATTAGTTGGAGCTGCTTTGGGCATTCCATGTCAAAGTATGCTACCTAAACTAATACAGCTGTTGCAGTTTACCGTATATCAAACTGGCTCATTCGCCTTGTGATCGTCTTCTCTGATACATCATACAGATCTGCAATCTGTTGTACTTTTAAACCGCATAACAGAAGGTGTTCTATTGACTCAGCTGGAATGTCAAAGGATGGACATCCAGAGCAGGGTACTGCATCACCTGAACTGGAGTGTAGTAGAGTCTGTTCCACCTGTTCTTCGATAATTTCAAAAAGCAGTTTCATCTATATCAGAGTCTAAAAGGGCCGCCAACATTGTAATTTCTTCCGATAAATCTTCATTTCTCTCTGAAATATTTCATATATATTCTATGTATATTGATATTTCCAGCAAGGTCCTTAGTTCCTCATAAGATACCATCCTCAAAACTATCAGCCATCCATCCATTCTATCTATTTATCTTCATCTCATCCTTATCATTATATCAGTTAATTATGTTTCTAATGATGACACCTACGATAAATTTTTTCCTCTTCCATTACAGCTCTAGGTGTACTCCATCCTAATCACATCCATTACTATCTGGTGTTTAATATCTTGAGTCTCTTGAATATTATTTCCAGACTTAAAACTTTTCCATTCTATTATAATTGCGATATCATTATTTGTTATCCTTGATGATGTGTGATTACATCAAGTTAGTGTTTCCTCCATCTAAAGATCCATGGTTAAATTACAGCTGTCACCTGTTGAATTTTGTATGTTTCCTCAATTCTTTAATAAGTTATGTCTCATTAAGGTGCTATGTTCGTCTCCACTGAAAGATTATTTATTTCTGTTACTTGCTTATACAGTATACTTGGTGAGACATTCTATTTTCCAATGTGTTTTCTGCACGTTAACAATCTAGTCATCTATATTCTGAAACCCCAGTGTTTATGAGATGTTTCATATATGAAGTTATTTTTCATTTTGTTTCATCTACAGATAGTGGATACATGTTAGTGTTCATTTAAGACCAAAGGCCTTCTATTAATGATTTGTGTGAATTTGTATGATTTCTTGCATAAATCTCTTCAGGTCTTGTTTTCCCTAATATAAAGATATTATATTAAAGCATCTTCTCTAGAGTAGCTTGGTGGATATCATGATTGTGGTTTTGCTAAGAGTCCAAAGCTATGATTCACTAAACCAAAGTAGTTGTTTCATATGAAAGTTTCTTTGCAAATATTTTCATTCACAAATGATATGGTTTAATGCGCATTTGTGAGTATCTCAATGGCTTTTCTGGCTGGTTTTTTAAAATGGTAGCAGCTAATTCTAAACCAAAATATTTCAGAGTGTTTTAGATGATGAAATAAAATGTTCCGTGTTAATGTTAGGGGATGTGAATTATTGTTCAGTGTTCTGCCTTTATTAAGCAAAGAATAAATGGTTTCAAAATAAACTATACAAGTGTTTTATAGAACGTTGAGTTTTTAATTTGCAGTTTCATTGGTTTTTCCCTATTAAAAGATATAGGAACAGGAATCTTACTTGGATTAATAGTAGCCTTGGATTATCATTTCCATTGTTTTTCTTAATGCAATCATATATTCCTAAATTAAATGTTTAAGGGGTATAGCGTTTCTTTCAAATAATTTTATTAAGTTAATCAAATTTTTTCTTATTTTCAGAACTGCAAATGCTATCTCTTTCATTAAAGGTTGGATTCAAAATTTGTTTCAAATTGAAAAAAATAAAAAAAATACTAAACAATGTTATTAGAATTTATGCTTCAAATTAGATTCTACATTTAATAAGTTGAGGGATATGCTTTGGTTTTTAATCCCCTTTTTTAACAAGTGATATTATGTTTTTATTATTTTGAATCTGAGCAATTTAAATCTAATTCATTGTGAAATGTACTTTTTTTAAATATATGTTATGTTTTTTCTGATTCTCTAGTCATGGCATTATCTGGCATTCGTGTGATAGAGCTGGCCGGATTGGCTCCTGTGCCATTTTGTGGAATGATCTTATCAGATTTTGGTGCCAAAGTGATTCGCATAGATCGAACAAACACAGTCTCATCAGTGGATGTACAGGGCCGTGGAAAACTATCAGCAGCCTTGAATCTGAAGAAACCTGAAGGGGTGGCTGTGCTGAAAAATCTCTGCCTCAGATCTGATGTTCTAATTGAGCCTTTCCGTAAAGGTTGGTGGTAAATCCCTATTAACTGAATATATAATTTGCTAATGGATGCACTCTGCTATGAAATTATTATTTGCAGATATTTTTTCTTTCAAGCTAACTGATGTGATATATTATGTATGTACAGTATATGTATATGAATATATATTATGTCCAGTAAGGGGCGGATGCAGCTGCACCCCAAACCCCAAGGCACATCTACACAACACAGTCCTGGGATCAAAGACAAGATATTTATATATATATATATGCACAGTGGTACCTCTGGTCACAGCCATAATTTGTTCTAAAACTCTGGACGCGACCCGATTTGGTCATAACCTAAACGTAATTTCCCCATAAAATTGTATGTAAATACAATTAATCCAATACAGACCGTACAAACTGTATGTAAATATATATATTTTTAAGCACAAAAATAGTTAATTATACCATAGAATGCACAGTGTAATAGTAAACTAAATATAAAAACATTGAATAACACTGAGAAAAACCTTGAACAACAGAGAAAACTAACATTGTAAGAGATCGTGCTAGACCGTTATGAACCGCTTGCTGTAAACACTTTTTTTATGAGTTTTAAGCACAGGGAAAAAAAAATAAATGCCTCTTCTCTTGCGAAACTTTTCAAACCATCCTCTACTGGCTTTAAATTCCTCACTTTCACCACTCAAAGAAGGATTTTTTTTCAGAATATAGCAATGAATCTTCCTGGCTTTCTCACATATGATCGCCTCGCTTACACCATCCCCTTCAAGTTGCTTCTCGTTCAACCACACTAACAACAGTTTTTCCACCTCTTCCAGCACTTGAGGCCTCTGCTTGGTTAACATTGCAACTCCTTTTGCAACATCAGCTGCTTTGTTAGGCCCTGTATACGCAAACAAACGAAAATGGGAAACGGAGAATGGGAAATCATTGGCGCATACGAACGCGCGTAGGGAAACTGACCGGCAGTGTTTTTGTACGCCACCAGAGCGTGTGGTTGTGAACAGATGTAAAATTTTGGTAAACTTTTTGATTGTAACCTGATTTGTACGTGTTCGGAAATGTTCGTGACCAGGGGCTCTATTATGTGTGTGTGTGTGTGTATATATATATATATATGTATGTATATGTATATATATATATCTCTATACTAATAAAAGGCAAAGCCCTCACTCACTCACTCACTCACTCACTGACTCATCACTAATTCTCCAACTTCCGTGTGGGTGGAAGGCTGAAATTTGGCAGGTTCATTCCTTACAGCTTCCTTACAAAAGTTGGTCAGGTTTCATTTCAAATTCTACGCCAGAATGGTCATAACTGGAAGCTGTTTTTCTCCATTTACTGTAATGGAGTTGAGCTTGAACGCCGTGGGGGCGGAGTTTCGTGTGACATTATCACGCCTCCCACGTAATCACGCAGTACATAGAAAACCAGGAAGACCTCCAAAAAGCGCTGAAGAAAACATGCATTATTATTGAGAAGGCAGCGAAACAATAAGAAGCGAGCAAGTGACATATACAACCATATTCATGAGTTCTGCTACTTCGGAAACAAAGCACGATGTAAACCTACACTTTAAATTAAGTTCATAGACAGGCTGCTGCTGGCGCTTGTAATTTAGTGCCTGACCATATAAGGCCGTCCGTCAGCGCAATCCAATAGCAAACTCCCACTAAATATTCACAGGTGAAGGACTGTGCTTATGCAGAGGAAGATGAGATGGTCAGGGTGGTGTTTGGCACAAACTCAGCTTAAACTGCGAGAGAAAGTTTTAAGTGCCAGGACTAAGGTAACATTAAATACAGCCATAGACATCGCACGAGATGGCACCAGCACAGCTGGGAACCTTCGATGCATGTACACCGAGCGGCTCACGGAACTGGACGAGTGCACAGATAAAAAGCAACAGTTCCAAAGAGCTGAACAAAAACTGAATTACACAATTGAAAAGGCAGCAAAAATATGAAGCGCTCATACATACAAGCATATTCATAAATCCAGCTACTGCGAAACAAAGCACACGGTGGAAAAAGTCAATGTCCCGCTAAAGGAAGACAGTGTAAAAACCCGTGCATGCAGTGTGTCAGGTCTCAGATAAAGAAGAAGACGAGCTGTTTATTGATGCAGTAAAAACTAATCGATGAATGAAACCTGTCATCTTTACAATGATTGACAAACACGGAATGTAACTTGAACACAACACATCCTACAAATACGAACCTGATTGAAAGAAATAATGATAATCAAATCCTTGATGACAGCAACACTCAGTAACACTCACAAAACAAATACTGTATATTGACAGTCATGTTACGCTATTTTTAAAATGTTCCCTTTTCTTTTCATAGCTTCTTTAACACACTACGCTCCGGCTGATACGCTGGTATATATATATATATATATATATATATATATGTATATATATATTCCGATCTACATACTCGAATAATGGATACTTTATTCGCCATCAATGATTGTTTTGGTAAAGCCATACTCAGTGTATTCATTAGATGAACGGTAAAAAGTAAGAGCGAGGGAGGATGACTTATTGAGGCATGCAGGCTGTAGTCGCGCCAACTCTATCTGAATTGCGATCACATTTGAAAAATATATCTTTTCAAGTTCTATTTAGTCCATATGTGTCAAACTCAAGGGCGGGCCACATCCGCCCGGCGTAATTATATCCGCCCGAGATCATTTTATATACTGTATTATTGTTATTAATGGCCCGGTATATGAAGCGCTGGTAACACAATAAACTACAGATCCCATAATGTAGCGCTTCAGCTGCCTTGCCGAACACTTACCGCTAATCAAGTCTAGCTTATGATGCTGCAAGTTATTGCGAAGGGCTGCACGGTGGTGCAGTGGTAGCGCTGCTGCCTCGCAGTTAGGAGACCTGGGTTCGCTTCCGGTCCTCCCTGCGTGGAGTTTGCATGTTCTCCCCGTGTCTGTGTGGGTTTCCTCCGGGCGCTCCGGTTTCCTCCCATAATCCAAAGACATGCAGGTTAGGTGGATTGGCGATTCTAAGTTGGCCCTGGTGTGTGCTTGGTGTGTGGGTGTGTTTGTGTATGTCCTGCGGTGGGTTGGCACCCTGCCCAGGATTGGTTCCTGCCTTGTGCCCTGTGTTGGCTGGGATTGGCTCCAGCAGACCCCCGTGACCCTGTATTCGGATTCAGCGGGTTAGGAAATGGATGGATGGAAGTTATTGCGAAGCTAGCTCACACGATGCTGAAGAGAAAAGTTGATTGTAAAAAAATAGAGCCTTTAAAAACCGATAGGAGGCTGAGTATATGTTTACTTATATATATATATATATATTTATATATATATATGTATGTGTGTGTATATATATATATATATATATCTATATATATATATCTATATATATATATACGAGGTGTGGCAGAAAAGTAATGAGACTGATTTTTTATTTACCAGTTTTTATTTTTTTCAAACATCAATGTTATCCCCTTCAAAGTAGTTCCCTTGGGCAGCTACACACCGATGGAGACGTTGTTCCCACTGTTGGTAGCAGCGCTGGAAGTCTTCAACCGTATGGTCTTCAGCATGTCCGTTACACTCTTTTGGATGTTTTCTAAAGTTTCGAAATGACGTCCTTTGAGGACATTTTTCAGTTTAGGAATAAGGAAAAGTCACACGGACTGAGGTCAGGTGAATAAGGGGCTGGGGAACCATAGGAATGCCTTTTGAGGTCAAAAATTTGTTATGGAGAGGGCAGTGTGACATGGGCGTTGTCATGATGGAGCATCCATTTGTCTGCAATGTCTGGTCTCACGCGAATGACCCTTTTTCTGAATCTTTCAAGGACGTCTTTATAAAAATTCTCCAAGCTTAACACAAAATTTAATGGCACAACGTTGCTCCAAATTCCGCTGTTCCATTTTGCGTGGACGCACAACCAAAACACAACTTCGCTAATAGCAGTCACAAAAATCATGTAGTTAACGGAAGGAGTTAAAACTCGCACTGAGCTATGGGAGGGTACTGATACACGTGCTCTATCTAGGACAACAGCGCAGCGTTGCCAGATCGCTTGCAGTGTTGCCAGTCTCATTACTTTTCTGCCACACCTCGTATATATATATATATATATATATATATATTTATACATACATACACATACAATACCTTCAGATCCTTTCCGCAACTGACTACTTACGCAGGAATCTTGGCTTCTTTTATGCCGGACTTCAGTGTACTTCCGTTGCCACAGCATTGCATACTGGAAGCATTTCTGGGTCAGATGGAAACCCTTCAAAGAGGGTATAATGATCCCCTGCAGCTCCCCCTGGTGGTTTCCAAGATCCCCAACTGGGCTGTTTCATGGGATTACAATTCCCAGCAAGCCCTGCGGGTAACCACCAGTGGGATGCTGCCATTTTGTGCATGGGAGTAAACATAACTCCTGGGAGCAGTCACCTTCTGTCCCTCCTGGTTAGGATGTCAGTCCATCCAACATAACACTACAGTATGTATATACAATGATTATGCTAGAAGAGTATGTCTGTGCTTTTAGAAAATGGAAGATATCTGAAATCAAGTTCTTTATAATTAAACTCATTTTAAGGAGCAACTTATTCTTCTTTTGAAACTTTTCTAAGAAATATGTCCAGTTTTGTCAAACAGCATATACATTTAATGTGTTGTATTTTTTTTACTCTATGAGAACACAAAAGAATGGCTTACTTCATGAAAAAAAGTACATAATAATCAAGAATATCTGCATCATTTATTTGAAATATTAAAATGTGTTCCCTACTTTAAATGCTTAAAGTCTAAATATTCTTGACTGTAATAGAAATATGTCATTTTTCACTCTCTGATAGAGGTCTAGAACCTTAGTAAAGGATCAAAAATATCATCATATTCGTAATTACAGACATTTAAATAGTATAAAACTATATCCCACATCCAATCTTATGTTTAAAATTTGTCATTTTTAACCTTCTGGGAATGGCTGTTAGAGGGCTAGTACCACTGATTAAAGAATCAAATATTAAAAGTATTATCATACTTGTGCTCAGCCACCTGAAAATAACATTAAGTGACACTCCACATGTCTATATTAAAAATAACAATTTTTTGTGAAAAGGAGTAACTTTGATCTCTTGTGTCCCATTAGTGGGTGAACCACTGGGTTCAGTTGATTTACATGCACACCTTTCAGTCCTTCTGATCATTTTTGTTGAAGACACCTATTAGTTTATTAGATGTACTAGCAAAATAACCGCGCTTCGCAGCAGCGAAGTACTGCCTTAAAATTTTTATTAAGAAGAAAATTAAACCTTTTTAAACTGAGGGAAAATATACCAATAATTATTTGTTAAGGATCTCTTTGTATACCACATTGTTAGTTCGGCCCTCCGGTTGTAATATGACCAAGCTGTGTGCTGAGCTTACTCTTGAGCATGCAACATACAGTTGGCCATTTGAACAGTAATCTTGTCTGAAATCTCACAGCTTGGATTGCTGCTGTCATAATCGGTTTGAGTTTCATGGTTTGTTTCAATTACGACAGTATTTGCAGGACTTGTGTTGAAGTGACATTCGGCATCTGTCAACAGTTGTAAGCATACAACCGGTTTCATCGATAACTTCACATCCAGCTTTTGAGAGTTTAAACATTCATAAACATCAAAGTGTCCACTGCTGAAATCGTCACCTGTGAATCTAAGATGTTTAAGAGGCATTGGCGGTTGCCGAAAGGTGTAAAATATTTGGCCATTTCAGTACACTTGAAAGCAACAACCGAACAATTCAGCGGCAGCCATCAACTCACATGCAGAACCATAGGTGAAGGGCTTAAGCATTTCACTCTTCTAGTACTCCTGTGTAGTATAATTATCTCCTGTACCGTCATCAGTCCACACCTTGAACCTGTCTCACTCATTCAATACATAAGACACAATGTGAGAATAGAAAAGGCAGGTGCCATCTCCGGCCATGGAAACCATTCAGTAAGTGACAGTTCTTTGATCGATGGTGATCACATCGATAGACATGTTAATGGGGGTACGGTTGGAATGATAAAAGAAATGGGTACCTGAACAATGTAAAGTAAGTGTAAAATACCTACACAATAACTATAATTGTAATAAACGAACAATAAAACAGCGGAGAAGCCATGGATTAAATAAAAAGGCTGTAGTTATCAGCAGGGAGATGTGAATCCCGTGGCGAAGCAAGGAAGGGAATGTAAAGACCGGAGCAACGGATGGCCTTATATAGGCAGGCAGCCAACAACGGGAGGCGTTGGGATGGGGGACCCAACGCCTCACATGGTGACCGAGCTGCAGGCTATGGACGTATATATGTATGTAAGTAGGATTCAGTTAGCGTTGGGAACCCACGTACCAAATTTCTTGAAGATGGGCCCATATGTAACAAAGACCATTGAAAAGTTCAATATGGCGGCCGACAGTGGCATCATACCACCGAAATAAGTACCAAATTTCAGCCTTCTACCTACACGGGAAGTTGGAGAATTAGTGACGTTGGAAATTTCAATATGGCGACTGACAGTGGCATCATACCACTGAAATAAGTAGGTACATTGGTTTCGGTTAGCGCAGGGAAGCCGCCTACCAAATTTCGTGAAGATGGGGCCATGAATAAGAAAGTTCAACATAGCTGATGTTGTTGACCGTTATCGACCGTTATGACCGTCATGTGTAGAATTTCTGAAACTTTTGTAAGTAAGCTGTAAGGAATAAGCCTGCCAAATTTCAGCCTTCTACCTACACAGGAAGTTGGAGAATTAGTGATGAGTGAGTGAGTGAGTCAGTGAGGGCTTTGCCTTTTATTAGTATAGACTAGCAAAATACCTATAGCATGGAGAAGTAGTGTGTTAAAGAAGTTATGAAAAGAAAAGGAAACATTTTGAAAATAACGTAACATGATTGTCAATGTAATTGTTTTGTCACTGTTATGAGTGTTTCTGTCATATATACAGGTATATATATATATATATATATATATATATATATATATATATATATATATATATATATATATATATATACATATCCATACATATAAACATATACACATTGTCACACACGTGCGCATGGGAGGCAGCTAAAGGGCTTGAGTGAAGGCAGTTCGGAGGCATGCGGGGTGTGGCAGAGTGCACTGACTCTTTTCTCCCTTGCCTGTAGACCATCCCGGGGATTTCACCTGGATCTCCTGACATCACTTCGGGACTGAGCCAATGGAAGTCGGCCACACCAGCTCCAGTCCCTCTGATGTCACCTCCGCTCTGAGCCAATGGTGGAAGACCACGTGCCAGATCCATACGACCTCACTTCCTGTCTCCCCTTTAAAACCTGCCCCTTTTCCTTTGTTTCCTCAGTCTTGTTTTGGACTCTGTTGATGCACTTCAGTGCTCTGTATTTTGTGAAAACGACTTTTGCAGCCAGGATACCACAATATACGGTGGCCTGCCCCAACTCTTTATCTGTCCATGTCTCGTTCTTGTGACAGTGGCGTAGTCGGCAGGATGGAGAAGTCCCAGAAGAGAAGGGGACAGGACCTGCAATATACCCAGGTGGGAGCGCATGCGGGGCGAGTCTTCAGGCGGGAGGGTGCCCGTGGTTGGCGTGACCGGTGCGGGCTCCGCTCCCAGCACTCATAACTAGGCCATCTGGAGGGCCAGGGAGTGTGCGGGTGGGGCTCACAGAATTGGGCTGCCCTGGAGGGAGGCAAAGGGACTCAGTATGCTCTCTTGGGGAGAGTGCCTGCCTCCCTCTGAAACCAAAGCCCCATTTACCACCTAGGGGTGCCCCAGACTGGCAGGTGAATAAAATAAAAATGGAGGTTGGACCCTGAGCGCCGACCAACAAACAAGCCTGGTCCTTATGGGCAATGGTAGGGCATTGGCTACGCCATTTGAAAACACGCCCTACCAAATAATAGAGCAGGTAGCTTGCTATCTGCTCCTGGAAGCGCTTCCCGTGGCTTCACCCAGCCGGTTTGGGCGAGCGGTTTAAGAACATGTCTGAGCTCATAGAGCTTATGGAGACGCAGAGGGCGGCCTCACACTCTGGGGAGCAGAACCGTCCTCATGTCAAACTCAGCCGGTTCCAAGACCTAGCCCCTCCCTGTACAATCCGGAGCTCAGATGGCGTCCAGGGCCTGGGCGCAAACCGCTTGGGGCAAGGAGGAATGCAGGTGGAGGCGAGGAGGGTTGGTGTGCTCTGGCTAATCCGTTGGCGGTCCCACATACTGGCGTGGTGATCGCCAACGGACACAAGACCACAGGTTTGTTCGACCCGCAGCAACATTTCCATTGTTGCCCGCCGCTTTGTGCAACCGCAACAGTGGCTAAAATTTAAGACCGGTATAACCTGTGTCCACGGAGACATCCGCTGGTACAGGTCCGCCGCTTGTGTCATCAGTTACGGAGGGTCAGTTCGGAACTCACCGTAGCGTCCTACCTGATCCTCCACACCCGGTGATACTAGGGCGGGACTGGTCTAAAATCAAAAGCGGTGAGACACATACCACTCCGGGGTTAATTTGGGCCTCGTTATGGACGGAGATAACCCGTCTCAAGCTGCCTCCACGCCGTGTAATCAGCCGGCAGAGAGAGACGAAGCGGTCGCCCTGACTGACGTGGCAACTCCCGGGCCGCCGCGGGCTAACACGTCATCCACCAACGACGCGGCGGAGCGGGAGGAAACCACGCCCATTGAGGTCGGCGCTGACCCTCTCTCCGTGTTGCGGTTCCAATTTAAAGAAACGCCGGCTTCTTTTAGAAGGGAGCAATGGAATGATGACTCCCTGAAGTTTGTAAAAAATGCAGTGGTCCTTGTCAATGGCCAGCGCACTAATCAGTCGATGCCACAGGGCCCCTACTTTGTGCTAGATAATGACCTCCTTTACCGTGTAGCAATGCATGACGGGCAGGAGACTAGGCTGCTGCTAGTGCAGCGTACCTTCCGGCGGCAGGTCTGCGAGCTAGCACACGCCCACCTCCTAGGTGGCCACCTGGGCACCGAAAAAACTCTGGAGCGGATCAAGCTCCGTTTCTACTGGCCAGGAATTAATGAGGAGGTTCGTCGCTTTTGCGCTTCCTGCCCGGAGTGTCAACTGCGACAAATTCCTAGGAGGGACCGTGCTCCTCTTGTTCCTATTCCACTGATTGACGTTCCCTTCCACAGAATTGGGGTCGACCTGGTGGGACCCCTGGAGCCCTCAGCCCGAGGACACAAGTACATTTTAGTCCTCGTGGATTACGCTACACGATACCCGAAGCTGTTCCGTTGCGCCAGCTACCTCTAAAGCCATCGCACGGGAATTACTAGGGTATTCGCGTGCGTGGGATCCCCAAAGAAGTCTTGACAGACCAGGGGACCCCTTCACCTCGGAAACGTTCAAGGAGACTGCCAGATTACTGAAAATAAAGCATTTAAAGACCTCGTGTATCATCCTCAAACCGACGGATTAGTAGAGAGGTTTAATCAAACTCTCAAGCAAATGCTGCGTAAGGTGGTCAGCGAGGATGGAAGGAACTGGGATCAGCTCCTCCCCCTCGTCCTTTTTGCCTATCGGAAGTCCCACAAGCCTCCACGGGTTCTCCCCTTTGAACTACTGTACGGGCGACAACCTCGGGCATATTAGATATTTTGAAAGAAGGCTGGGAAGAAGAGGCTCTTCCCTCCACAAACATACTGGAGTATATCGCGCAGTTACGCGATAGATTTGGAAAGATTCGGCCTGTCCTTAAAAGTCACATGGAGGAGGCTCAAGCAGCACAGGCCGGTACTACAACCGCTGCACGCCTCTTCGGAGTTCCGCCCGGAGATCGGGTCATGGTCCTAGTGCCTACCTCCCACTCTAAATTGCTTGCCCACTGGCAGGGCCCCTACGGTTAAGGAGAGGAAGGGACTGGTCGACTATTTGGTGAGTCAACCCAATCGTCGGCCAAAGGAGCGGGTTTATCATGTGAACCTGCTGAAACCGTGGAAGGACAGGGACCCGATCCCTCCTCCGCCAGCCCGCTCACTCTTCGCCACACACACGACCTTAACCCGCACGGACTTAAGTCCCAGACAGCGGCAGGAGCTGGAAACAGTTATCCGGACCGCTCGGGAGGTAGTCAGTGAGAACCCGGAAGGACCTCTCTGATTGAGCACAACATCGTGACAGAGCCCGGGGTTGTTGTCCGAGAACGCCCGTATCGTCTTCCCGAGGCAAAAAAGGCTGAAGTGGAGCTTGAGATCAAGCGCATGCTGGAGCTAGGTGTGATTGAGGAAAGTTATAGTCCCTGGTCCAGCCCCATTGTGCTCGTCGGTAAGCCTGACGGAAGTTGGAGGTTCTGCAATGACTTCCGTCGGCTTAATCAAGTCTCCCAATTTGATGCTTATCCAATGCCACGCTGGGACACCTCCTCGAGAGGCTTGGACAGGCTCAATACCTGACCACACTTGACATGACGAAAGGGTACTGGCAGGTTCCTTTAACGGACTCCGAAGGTAAAACCGTTTAGTACCCCTAGCGGACACTGGCAGTATCGTGT